>NC_086226.1:50130002-50730002 GCF_035770615.1 Melospiza melodia melodia | reverse complement strand
TATTTTGTCATACATCAAATCCTCTTTTCATCTCATTGTTTGCCAAACAACTCATATTTTAAGCATTTTCCCTTGTGCCATGTGATAAACTGTGCTGTAGGCCACATTTCTTTGTTGCAGATATTTCTGGAACCTACAGACACAGTGGCTTCTAAAAGCATCTGTTTTAAAATATTGCTTTCCCTGTTTAACGGTGAATTTTCTTACTTGCCTGTTGGCTTGCTAATGAACAACTGCTGATGAAAAAAATAGTTAAGAAGAACCAAGAGCTTCCATACCTTAACTTTGTTGGAAACTGAAAATTTATCCAAACTTAAATGGTCTTCTTTTATATATTTTCTACGCTGAAGTACATAGGAATGCCAATTTCTTGGATAGTAAAGGAATGAGATTGGTATATTAGCAGATGTGAGTTTAAATAACAAAGTAATTGGTTCTAGTCTCTGTGTTTCTGAAGATGGTTGTAAGAGATTATGGATAGCACAGTCTTATCAAGCCTAAAGTAAAACACATCACTGCCAGGAACAAGAAACTTCCCCTTAGTTCAATTACATGTTTTCCTGGAAAGTTTTCCTAAAAAAATATGATGAAGTAGGACCTAGATTAGTGGACAGTGAGGTGAACTGGAAACCACTAAATTGTTGAGCACACAGAGTTGTGATCAGCACCACCATGTCCAGCTGGAGGCCAGTAGGCAGTGTAGTACCCCAGGTGTGGATACTGGTGCCAATGGTATTCGGTATCTTCCTGATCGACCTGGATGGTGGGCCAGAGTGCACTCTCAGCAGCTTTGCAGGTAATACAAACTTGGGAAAAGTGGTTGATAGACCAGATAGATTTTCTGCAATCTAGTCACCAACACCTGAGGTGTTGGAGTGATTGGCCAACAGGAACTTCTAGAAGTTCAATAAAAGGTGGAATGGCAAGCCATTCTCCTGTTTGAGGAATAAGCACAAGCACCAGCACAGGCTTGAGACTGACTGTCTGGAAAGCACTTTGTCAGAAAATGTTCTGGCTATTCAAACTGTTCATGAACAAGCCAAATGCTCCAGTGGAAAAGAATGCCAAGAGCCTCTTGGGCTACATTAGTCAGTGTGTTGCCAGAAAGCCAGGGGAAGCGATCCTTTGCATCCACTCAGCACTGCTGAGACCATCTGACTCCAGATGGTTCCCCAGTTCAGAAGAGACATGAACGTGATGGATAGCACAACTGGGAAAAGGCAAAGAGCCATGGAGATAACAAAGGTTTTGGACCATCTGTCATAAAAGAAGAGGGTGAAACTTCTAGGAGCCTTTGGCCCCAAGAAGAACAGGCTCAGGGGGACTTCAGAAGTGTTTGCTAATACTATGCAGGTGTATTTGAAAAGAGGATCAAGGCAGATTCTTCTTGCTGGTGGCCAGTTGCAGAACAGTGGGCAATGGACACAAAAGGAAATACTGGAAATTCCTTTTAAATACAGGGGGGAAAAAAAATCCCAAAACATTTCTACAGTGAAGGTGATCCTAAACTGGCACAGGTCACCCAGTGAGCAAACTCTCCTTGGAGATACTAATCCAGCTGCTTGAGCAGATGTAATCTGTGTGACCTCCAGAAGTGCCTGCCAGATTCAGCCTCTGAGTGGCTCTATCATTGCGTGAACAGGGGGGATGCTCATTAGTAAACATACTACTGACAATTTTTCTGAGTGATGCTGAATGACAGAATTGTGCAAAAGATATTTGCTACTAGATTCCACTTTTCTGACTACCACTATTTACCCCCATGATATATGTCATCTAAATGGATCCAGGTACAGATCTGTTAACAGAGGTTTAAAGTAGCTTTCAGCTTTCATTAAATAAGCATGAATTTCTGGTGAATATGACATGTTGCCCCATGATTATGACTGCAGAATAAAGCATTAAAAATCTTTTCTAAAAGAAAACTGAAATAAAAAAGGCTGCAAAGAGTGTATTCCACAGGTAGGCAAATAAACTCTAGGAACTCTGCAGGTGGTAGAGCCTATTTATTTATTCCTGCCCTAGAACAGTAGTACATTTATACATATTTCCAGTCTCTACTTTACTGGGCAAGTCCTTAACCATGTGATATCGTTGTGAACAACCCCTATCCTAAATTACATGGTTACTAATCTATTTTTCCATTTCATCTTTCACAGTGGCATTTTTGTCTTTCAAATATCCCATTAATTTATTTAAAGATGGAGCTTTTGTTAAAGATGAACAGAACTGGAGTGCCCCTTTTTTGGTGAAAATTTTCTGATTTCACACATTTTTTGACGTCACTACTTAAGATGCCTTGAAGAAACTCATTTTTCAGATATAAAATCCAGACTCCTTGAGGAGAAAACTAAACATGAGACCAAAACAAAAAGCTAAGCAACCAAAACCTGAATATCTAGTCAGACAGCAGTCACTTCTAAAGCCGCCAGTGAATCATTTTTCCCTCTGGGCACAGTTATTGCCTGATAAAGCCTACTTTTTTCTTTACTGTCCAGCTTGTCATATGTGGCAACTGGAAAAGCATACCTGCAACGTGGAATGCCTTCAAAAGCTTAGTTTCATTTGGGTGATCTCCTATGCTCATCACTGCAAAATTTTGTAGGAGAGATAAAATACAAGAACAGAAGAAGGTTGGAGTTGTGAGTTCATCAGACTAGACTTCACCACCTTACTAAATCAATCATTAGTGCAAATGCACAATTTTTCCCTTTTAAAACTGGCATAGAATGCATATGTCAGTTTGAAATTCTGAGTTAATTGTATTAATGGTTACTTAAATTCGGAGTGGCAAGACATATTTATTTAAGTTAGAGAATTGCAAGTCACATGCAAGCTGGAAAAGCTATATTTTATGTGTGATTCATCATCACTTTTAGACTGAGGGCCAGGACTTCCTGCAGGGGTAGAAATGCAGGAGACAGAAAGAATACTTGATGACAATTCCTACATATATGTACACCATTCCCTTTTTAGAGAGGTGGTACATTCAACACCAAGAATGGCTCTGTAGAAAAAATTTGACTCAGTTTGGATGAAGACAAAACTCCATGATGTATAGTTACAGAATATGATTAAGGTGAGGAACATACGAATTGGGAAAACATGTGCCTTTTTGTGCTTCAGCAGACAAATAGGAACCACAAAATTTGTGCTGTTTCCACAAAAATGAATACAACAACTAAGTTTCATACTATATTTCTGTAATGTAGTTTATCTCACCTGAGTAATCCTGTTAGTCATAGGTTTCTGCATTTATTTCAGTGACTCTTGGAGACTTCCAAAACAAAACAATAACTTGGCCATGCTATTTTTAAAAAATAGCTGCAATCATTTGAACAATATTTTTCTACATATTTTTCTCACACAATTTAACAGACATAAAAGAGGGATAATATCTTTTTTAGTTATTTTTTAAGATAGCTACAACTACTCTAACCACTTGTTGCCCCAGAAGCTGGCACATATTTTCACAGACCTGATTCTGCATAGGTTTTAGTTGTAGACAATAAAAGCTTTTTTCCATGGCCTGTTTAATTGTTTAAGATGAATTTAGATTGGTGATTCCCATTTCAAATATCTCCTGTGTCATTATATTTTTAGATTTCTAGTGTGAGCTCATCCCCTTAAGGAAGCTCTATTTTGCCTTTTTTAAAATATGCTATGTATCTTCATCATTACCATGACTCTGTAGCAGAGATAAAAGCAAAGATGTTTTTCCTCACTCTGTGCTAATCTGGTGCTATTTATAAGATCAAAAAAGCTTACATGATTTTACTTCATGTTGTCTTTTTTAATTTGGTGATAAACTTATAGAAGTGATAAACTAGTGTAAAAGCAGCAGCATGCATATGTGTATGCGTGTGTATATTTATATAATATTTTTATTTATTATAAATAAAAGAGAGACAGAGTGCATGCGAAGACTATGAAACAGCACCCCTTCGTGTCCAGTTTGAAAAGCTGCAGTCATTTAAAGAACCCAGAAATGTGAAAATAAGCAGATTCAAAGCCCTTAAAATAAATTTTCCTGTAAAACTAATGAGTGGAAAAAATAGTGAATATTAGTGAATGATGAGAGAAAACCACAAATGTTGCAGCTATACTACAAGACTGATATAACACAGAAAGAATACTGTCATTGTTCATAAAATGTTAAAAAATATAGTTGGATTGTATCAAACAAAAATTTAAAAGATTCTGAAAACAGACAGATTATACTAAGGGTTCTTCTCTTATAATCTAGGCTAACATCAATATACATGTATGAAAAAAACATATGCTAACATTAACTATTAGTCTAAATCTAAAAATTATAAAACTCAATTCTTCAGCACCTTTAGGCAATTTAGAATAAAATTTATGCAGTAGAAAACAGAAACAGCACTAGGAGGAAATGAAGGGAAATGAACAGGTATTATGGACCTGAAAAAGAAGTTCTGATTTTTCCATCATGACCTTCAGATTGGTCCCGGTCTGAAGAGCAGCAAGCTGTTGTAACCCAAGCATGAATCAGCCTAAACATGCACATGAAAGTGTCTGTCTCTTTGTCCCAGCTGAACAAAATGCATCAGCTGGGCAGAGCAACAGTGGGCTAGAACACCACATCAGGGAGAAAATACACCATCCCATTAAACACTCCCCCATATGATTATGTTCTGGAGGCACTGTTGGTGCCTTGCTGGGTAGGAAATGGTTGCACAAGCTTCCAATTCTAAGAACTAACATTCATTCTACTGTAGATTTCATCTAAAATGGATGATAGCCACACTTAGAAACAGTCTGACTTTGCTAATATTGGGTTTGGTCTTGTGTTTGGTTGTTTGAGTTTTGATTTTTTTTCCTAAAAGATACTGCATTTAATGTTCTCAGAAGTACAAAATCAAGACCAGGTAAATTACATTCTCTTACTACACTTAGCATTTCCTCCCTACTATTTGTCATGAGTACCTGTGACTTCTGAAAAACATAATTTTTGCTTAACACAAGTTGGCACAATGCAGTTCTGCAATGTGCACTGCCTTTGGACAATTAATGCAATACCAATCAAGTAGGCCAGTGCATATCCCAAGATGCTAGGAATAGCCTTTCCTTATTTCAGATGACCATATAGAATTCAGAATTTCAATATCCCCAAAATATAACTGCTGAGCTTGCTAACCTACTGCACTAATTCTTTTCATCAAATTCTGTAAGGCTTTATTTATCAAAAAGGTTCAATTACTTCTTAATAAAATAAAGGAAGTAGAACAAAACCTAATGATTTGCTTTATTTCCTAAGAATATTGATCTGATTCAGGATGCAAAACAAAATACACAGACAAATTAACAGAAAAGATTTCAATTTTGACAAGAAATGTAGTCAGGTTCAAGTTTTTGTATTTCTGTACACCCTGTGGTATGTGTGACCATTCCCATCTTTAAACTGAATGTCTTGAAATGTAATCTCAAAGAAACTATAAACAATATTGCACTCATGCAAATCAACATTTGTTTTATTTATTTATGAATTTAAAGTTGACAAATAAAAATATTATATAAAGGATGCAACTGAATAAATTACAAGGACTAAGTAAGGTAACAAGTGCAGTTTATTGTATGAACTGTGATTTTTTTTCCCTGGCCTATATAAAATCAAGATTATTTGCTCTCAAAATCAGAATGAGATACTGAAAACCAGAAGACATACTCAAGGAGTGGGTACATAGTTCCTCTGCTTTAAAAACAACTATCCCTACTTAGCTGTTTTTTTCACCCTAAATATTAATAATCTTGTAACTGGCCTCTAGGCAAGTTAAAGAACTCTCATTAAAAACATACCTTGAGAGCTGTTATACAGTCCTATTATATACTCCTAGAAAGACAAAGTTTACCAACTTCATCTCAACAGAGAGAAGTTATACCCATGAATTTGAGGCTTTGAGGCTTTGAAGGTTTGATGCTAAGGTTTTATCATGTGAAAATTAGGTTTAGTGTAAAATGTTAGGGTTCTTATTTATTCTGAAGAAATTTTCTCACTCTTCAGGCTGTTCAACCATAAAAACTTCACTAAAAGTCTTCCAGTAGGAATACTGTATACTGACCAACTGAAATTCCAAGTTAAAGGTAATAATTTCCTCCTCCCCCTGCCATCAAGAAATTAAGTTTCTAAATCTCTCAGACTTTACAGTGTCCTCTTTCCCACTCCAGTGCCTGAAAGTTTTGAAGAGTAAATTATAAATGCTTTACAGGAAGTAAATTCATAAAGAAAACCAGAAAGTTGGTTTTTTCTTATAATCAATTTCAGCTACAATGGCATAATAAAAGATAGGGAAAAATTGAACAAGTATAAGTCTGAGGGTTTCATTATAAACTGTAAAAGTGCTTTTAAGTGGAATTGTGGAATTTTGCCTTTCCACAGGAAAAGCGATCTAATGCTACCTTAATTTCAGGGGTTGAAAAAAACCTTATTGCAGTGAGCTAGCAGAATCCTATTCACATCAGTCTTTGGATCAAGATAAAAGAAAACGTAATTTTCTAATCCTCAGATTACTTTTAAGGCACCTTCCAGGTAAAAGTTTTCATAGAAGAAGATTTATGTATAAAATATTTATTGTGATTGAAATTCTCCCTGCTTAAGCATAGATGTTTCAGTCATTAGAGTGCAACTCTTAGAAATGTGTTTTGTTCTCTACTAATACTATGTAAAATCATTATCCAGTTACAATATAAGTTACAATAACAATTATTTTGTATTGAACTTCTCATGAGTACCGTAATTCTTTCAAACACAGAGAAGATAAGAACTAATTTGAATACTACAATTTACTTAACAATGGTGTACTAGTTAGTGGTCTAGTTAGACAATGGTTTAGTTAAACCATGGCAAAAATTCAAAACGTACCTATGACACATAAAACTGCCTGGCATCATATGAATTCTCTGGTGCTTAATTTGTTAAAATGTAATCAAGATTTAAGTCACTTGCAGAAAAAATCTGAAGTACCACATTAGCATTCTGTAAATCGACAAATTAATTATAAAGAATGAGAGATGTCTTGGTGTGTAAAAAGCGCTTGTTTCCAAAATCTCAAGATTTTATTACATAATGAGAGCAAGGGCCTTCCAGGGCCTGAAATACATGTGGAACAGATGATAAAACTCAAAGAAAAGATAAAGATATGACATTAATATCAAGATGTGATAACAAGTCAACAGTGTCCAACAGGAATTGAAACAATAACTTGTGCTAAAAGGAAGTAAACAACGACTCTAAAACAAGAGAAAGATTTAATAATTAGTGATTATCCATGACTACTTTGAACTTAGATCTGTATTGTGTCACTTCACTACATTGCTTTCTAATGTGTCTGTATTTCTTCACTTCTGCTCTTAGATATTACAACCAAAATACCACTGTCCATCCGAGATACTTGCACTTAATTAGCACTTTTAACATTTTACCAACGGTAGCTTATTTCCCTTATGTCAGTGTTATGGGGCCCTCTAACGGAGGACCTTGTGACATGCAGCATTATAGCTACGAATTTGACAGTAAAAATTCTTTTGGCAAAATTTCTCAGAACACAAATTCATGACAAAAGATCATAAAAAGCTGAATTTAAAACAAATTAATAGTTTTTTTAAAAACAAATATAAATTTAGTACTGGTTTGGGTGGATTTTCTATAATCTAAATCATCTTGTTGATAAATGAAATCTAGAAAATACTCGAGGAAGCAGATAAGCCCCTACAGCAAACCACTCATTAGCAAGTTCACACAACTTTTAGTGGGAATAAACACCCAAAGTTGAAAGCAAGTACTTAATAACTAGGTGACAGAAAATCTACTGCTTAGGTCTTGCCAAACTGAGATCAGATGAGAGATAGGGTGATTATGATGATGATAGTCAAGCTTCCTTTAAGTGCAGGGGATCAATACCATGTGGTGTGTGCCTCAGCTTATTGGATCTCTCAGCATTTTGGAATAGTGTCTAGATGGGGTTTAAGAGAACAAGCATGAGCATAGTTTGAGAGGATAAGAAGTGAGTGACATGTTCTTTTCACAATTATTTCAAAAAACATGTCCTTTTTACAATATGTATAGAAAACCATCACAACAAAATGTGTGACTTGGATCACATTCCTGTTTTTACAAAAGGATAACGTAATGATTTTTTAAAATGTATTTTTCACTAAGTGCTTCCCACATCCTAAAAAAAAAGGTATTGTTTTGCTAATAGGTCTCACAATGAAAATTAAAAACAGATTGAAAGACAGTGGAGTTGTCAAAAGGCTGGAAGTGACATTTGATGGATAGGGAACATGTGAAATTGTCTTTTTGTGCCTGAATGTTTTTACAGTCTCACATAATCACTGCTTTTACAGTGTGTCCATTATCTGCAGCAGTTTTTTCTTCAGATGTCCTGGAAATCTTTCCTTCAGAAATTGTCCTGTTTTATAATTTAGAACAATAGAGGGCCCTCTCCAGGCTACAGAATATATACATCTGGATGATAAACCTGCAGCAGAAAATGAAGATTTTCTCTAACCCTATACTTTCAACTCCCTCAATAAGATAAAAGATTAAGTAGGTATTTGTCTTCTACAAGGTCTCCTTCTCTTCTCCACTTTTTCTATCAGGTCTTTGCTACTCAAGGTGCTTTTTGACAGGTGTAAAAACCTGTTCAAATCTCCAAAACTATTTAGTGTGAGTAATATATTCTAGCAACATGAATCCTCATCAGGAAAGATGAAGAAATAAAATATGAAGAATTTGCAGTTTCTCTGAGATTGCCAAGGAATTGTCATGATAAAAGAAACTTTCAGTACTTCTCACTGTGGTGTTTGGTTGGATTTTTTCCACTGAAAGAAGATGCTGCTTTTTCCTTTAGCAATGCTGTGACTCCAAGGATCTTCATTTCCCATCTGAAAGCATGTAGGTTGGTACTTTATCTGCTACATTACCAATGCACACAGACAAGAGTCTTGTGGATGGGCAAGTAGATGAGTCAAATTTATTAGTTAAAGTCTCTACTTAAACAAAGTGCGAACAATTTTTTTAATTCAGTAGTTCAGCATCAGTATTTCATTTCTTGAACTCTCTTTCTGTACTTATACTAATTCTCCCCAAGGGATTATATACAAAAAGCTACAGCATGCCTCTAGTTTGCATTTCTGCTTCAAACACAATGAGAACAAGAAATGTAATCATTTTCTTAACTCTCAAATAGCTCATTTAAAAGGGGGGGGGGGGAAAGGAAGCCCATGTACATAAACACTGTCTTTTCTTGGATACACCTTAAGATTAGTTAGTCTTTCTTCAGGAGGCTGATAATTAAAATTTAGTCCAGCATGGTAGTGATCAAAATTACTTCATGTCAATGAGCAAAATTGTTACAGAATTGTCAATGCTCAATATGAAAATGATTTATTGGTATTACTCTGGTCTTCCTGTCCTTTGTGAAGACTGAATAAAGCCTTTGCAAAATGCATGCCTATATGAAGATGAGTAGGTGACCTAACTATCCTCTGAATTTTCTCTACTCATCTGCTTGCTCTTTTTCAGAATGCCCCATCCAGGGCAAGCGTGGCTGCCTCAAGATGAGAGTCTTAGGGCTGATTGTCATGGTCCCCTCGTGTGCGCGACCCCCGGACTGGGTCAGCTGAGGGCGTGGCAAGGAATAAAAGAGAACTAGGTGAGAGGAATAGTGGCAATGAATAAAAGAGAACTAAGTGAGAGGAACAGTGGCAATGAATAAAAGAGAACTAGGTGAGAGGAACAGTGGCAATGAATAAAAGAGAACTAGGTATGAGGAATAGCATCCCACAGTTGTCACACATTATGTAGCCAGTCAGATGCCACTATCTCAGGGGATTTTACAGCTCACATGAATGGCCCATGTGATCATAACTGAATTGGCCTAAGCAATCATGAATTAATTGGTCACCTGTGCTCCCCTCCTGGCAGGGGCCCAGCACTGAGGGACATTGGCAGCAGCTGTGAAGCTGCTTTCTCTGCTGCTGTTCATACTGTGTCAGTTCCGTAGATAATAAGACTACTTCATATTTTATGTTTGCTAATTTGACACAAATAAGAAACTTGTTTAAAAATAAATGCCAACACAAATCATGCTGAACCTTACTCATGTGTTGCTATAACCTCTTCTGCAGTCTGAGTTCTGCAATGTCTTATAATTAATGAGATTTTAAGCTATATAAAAATTTTCAAAAGGGAAAAATGGCAAAACAAGAAAATAACAGTAGCAGCAATAATAATCACAGAATCACAAAATGAGTAAGGTTGGAAGGGACCAACAACCATCATCTAGTCCAACATCCCTACTCAAGCAAGGTCCTTAAGGTAAGGTACACAGAAGTGTGTCTATATGGCTTTTAAATATTTCCAGTGAGGGAGGCTACTCAAACTCTCTGTTTGAACACGGCAATCTGTTCCTGTGCTCAGTCATCCACACAATAAAGAAGTTTTTCACATGTTAAGGTGGAGCTTCCTGCGTATCAGCTTCTCCCCATTGCTTCTTCTCCTGGGCACCACCACAAAAGGGCCTGGAAAGACCCTCTTTGACACCCTCAGTTCAGATACTTATGGATATTGATGAGGTCTTCTTTCAGTGTTCCCTTCTCTAGGCTAGATAGATCCAGTTCTCTCAGCCTTTCTTCATATGAGAAATGCTCCAATCCCTAATCATCTTTGTAGCCCTCTGCTCATCCTCCTCCAGGAGTCCATGTCTCTGGTACTGAGGAGGCATAACAACAACAACAACAACACTCATGGCACTTATATAATACAAGAAATTAAAAGCTGGAAGTAACAAAACCTCCACTATTATAGCTATGTCAGCCACTCAAAAGTAGGTGACTTAGGGATGCAAGTCCCCACTCTGAAAAGCAATTTAGGGGCTATACCCCACAGTTGCACACAGACCCTTAGCTCCAGTAGTGAATTCTTCTACCTAAAGTGTCTGGACTAATTTTGAAGAATTAAGTTCCCAGGTTACTTAGAGCCTTCTGATTATTTCAAGTTACTATGCTTCAAGATAGTTTTCTATACAACAAACAGGATTTTCAACAGCAATGATTGACTAGCCAATTTGGTGAGGTGGGCTTTAAACTGAATGACTTGGCTGAGGTCCAAAGCAGCAATTCTCATGCCATTGATTCCTCCTGGGGAGTGGGCCATGCCAACCAGGGCAAGCTTGGCTGCCTCAAGATGAGAGTCTTAGAGCTAACTGTCGTGCCTGCACAGTCCTCTCATGTGCACAACCCCCAGACGGGGTCAGCTGAGACTGTGGCCATAAATAAAAGGATGGATACAATGGATTTGCCCAGAAAAGAAAGAACTTTAAATAACATGCAAAAATAACAAATGTGGAAAAGCCATGCACAGTATGAACGGCAGGATCCAAAGACCTCACAATGGGGTGAACAGAACCTTACATAACTTTATCTGAAGGGCAGAGCTGAGGGGACAGGATCCAACCAGGGCAGAGAACAAAACATGAGACTAAATAAGGAAACTGTAGCAAACCAATCAGAGGGTAGGGTTCAGCACATGGCTTTATATGAAATGGCTTACTTTGCATAAGTATTCCCATCATTCCATGCTCATACCATGCTACTAGCCCTAACTTAACAAGATGCTTCCTACAGCTTAAGGTTAATGCTTTTTGAGTAAGCCAATAGGGCTATTCTGCCGCCCATTTAAACGAGACCCCCTCCAACAGCTACCCACATCAAAGGTGTATATGACTATGGGGAATCCTCTTACATGCCTCCAAGGAAACCTGGATGCTCGACTGCCTCCCTGAAGTGCCTGTACACAGATGCACATAGCACAGGGAATAAACAAGAAGAACTGGCAGTCTGTGTGTGCTCGCAGTCATGCTCTCACTGCAGTTTCAAGAGACATGGTGGGATAGCTCACCACTGGAATGTTGTCATGGATTCCTGTGTACTTTTAAGGAAAGACAGGTGAGTGAGGTGAGGTGGTGGAGCTGGTCTTTGTGTGAAAGAGCACCAAGCTCTGCCCAGGGACAGGCAAGGAGTTGAGAATTTATGGGTAAAAATTAAGGGACAGCCTAAAATGGGTGACACTGTTGTGGGTGTTTACTACAGGCCATCTGACTCAAACAAGGAAGTTGATGAGGTTTTCCATGGGCAACTGGAAGTAGCCTTGACATCACAGGCCTCAATCTTCCTCTTAGAATTCAACAATCCTGATAATTGTTGGAGGCACAAGGTGGCTCAGCACACAGTCCAGGAAGTTCCTGCAGATTACTGATGATAACTTTTTAATGCAACTGATGTAGAAGCCAATGAGGAAAGGTGAGTTGCTGGACCTTGTACTGACAAACCAGGAGGGACTGAACATGAATATTGGTGCCAGCTGTGATCATGCATGGAGGAAGCAAAGCACTAAGAAGGACTACATCCCTGAACTTCCAGAGAGCTAGCCTAGACCTCTTCTCTACTAGGGGAATCCCACGGGATAGGGCTCTAGAGGAGAACAGGGTCCATGAGACCTGGTCAATATTCAGGCATCACTTTCTCCTAACTGAAGGCTAGTGTATCCCCATGTTCAAGAAATCAGAGAAAGGGGCAGGATACCTGGATGGGTTAACAGGGAGATTCTAATAAATCTTGAACAGAAGAAAGAAATTTATGGGATATGGCAAAAAGGACAGGCCACGTGGGAGGACTGTAGGAACGTCTGCAGAGTATGCAGAGATATGATAAGGAAAACCAAGGCCCACTTGGAATTGAGTCTGGCAAGAGATATCAAGGACAACAAGTACATCAGCAGCAAAAAGAAGATTAGGGAAAATATGGGGCTGCTGTTGAATCAGATGGGTATCCTGATGATGGAAGACATGGAGAAGGTAGAATTACTGAACACCTTCTTTGCCTCAGACCTTACTGCTTAGGCCATCTTTCAGGAATCCCAAACCTTTGAGGTAAGAGAGGAAGGCTAGAGAAAGGAAGACTTTGTCTTGGCTGTCAAGGGTTTGGTTAAAGATCTTTTGGTTAGGCAGACTTAACAACTTAAATCCATGGGCTCTTGGGGGTTGCACACACAGGTGCTGAGGGAGCTGGCGTATGTTGTTGCTAAGCCACTCTCCACCATCCTTGAAAAATCACAGAGAAAAGAAGAGATGCCTGATGACTAGAGAAAAGCCAGTGTCACTCCTATCTTCAAAAAGGGCAACAAGGAGGACCCAGGTAACTACTGTCAGCCTCCATCCCTGCAAAAGCGATGGCACAGATCATGGAGGCCATGACCAATGTAAAGACAAGGTCATCAAAAGTAGTGAGGATGGATTCACCGAGGGGAAATCAGGCCTGGGCCTATCTCATAGACGCCTATGATGGCATGGTAGGATGGTTGATGAAGGGAGATGTCCACCACAAGTGGATGTTGCCTACCTGAGCTTCAGCAAGGCTTTTGACACTGTCTTCCATAAAATCCTCATAGGTAAGCTTAGGAAATTGTGGGTTAGAGGAATGGACAGTGAGGTGGATCAGGAACTGGAGAGCTCAGAGAGTCATGATCAGTGCAGCAGAGTCCAGCAGGAGGCCTGCAGTCAGTGGTATTCCTAAAGGATCAGTACTGGGACCAATCCTACTCAACTTGTTTATCAGTGACCTGGAGGAAGGGATCAAAGGCACCCTCAGCAGGTTTGCTGGTGACTCCAAACTGGGGGCAGTGGCTGATGCACCTGAAAGCTCTGCTGCCATTCAGTGGGACCTTGATCAGCTGGAGGGCTGGGCAGAGAGAAACCTGGTGAGGCTCAACAAGGGCAAGTGCCAGGTCCTGCACCTGGGCAGGAACAGCCCCAAGTGCCAGCACAGCCTGGGGCTGACCTCCTGCAGAGCAGCTCTGTGGAAAAGGACCTGGGACTCCTGGTGCATCACAAGCTGCCCGTGAGCCACCAGTGCCCCTGTGGCCAGGAGGGCCAATGTCATCCTGGGCTGCATTGGCAAGAGTGTGGCCAGCAGGTCAGGGAGCTGATCCTCCCCCTCCACTCAGCCCTGGTGAGGCCATTCCTGGAGTGCTGTGTCCAGTTCTGGGCTCCTCAGCACAAGGGAGACAAGGAGCTGCTGGAGAGGGTCCAGTGGAGAGCCACAAGGATGATCAGGGGTCTGGAGCTTCTCTCTCATGAGGAGACACTCTGGGAGCTGGGACTGTTTGGTCTGGAGAAGAGAAGACTGATAGGGGATCTCACCAATATACAGAAATATCTCAAAGGTGGGTTTCAGGAGGATGGTGCCAGACTCTCTTCAGTGGTGCCTAAAGCCAGAATTTGGAATAATAGCCCTGAATTAAAACACAAGAAGTTTCACCTCAGCAAGAGGAAGAATTTCTTTACAGTGAGGGTGGCAGAGCACTGGAACAGCTGCCTGGGGAGGCTGCAGAGTCTGCTTCTCTGGAGACACTCCAAACCCACTCAGACAAGTTCCTGTATCACCTTCTCTAGGGGACCCTGCTTTGGCAAGCAGGTTGGTCTGGGTGAAATCCAGAGCTCTTCCAACTCTGATCCTGTGTCTTCCAAAGTTATTTGGTGACTTTGAGCATCTCAACTTAAATACAATGCAAAAAGAGTTGACCAATACAGATAATTGATCTTCCTCTGAAAAGTGACATTTGAAAATTTATATTGTAGGCATGTAATTTTTCTCACTCTTCTAAATTGGGATTTTAGATACAGAAAGCTCTGAGACTGAGTGTGTTTGGTAAACGAATGTGGAAATACTTATAAATTTTTGAAAATCCAGGAATTTTTAAGAGGTAAATGTGCTAGCCACCATTTCAGATGCCAAATTGCTATTTCTTCACCTTTCCCTGAGATTTTTATGAAATATAACTTGGACTGAGTTTGTATTCACCTTTGAAAGTCTAGGAATGTACAACAGTCCTGTAAGTGGAAAAAATAACATATTACTAGCTTTCCAGCCTTTGTTAAAAATAAAGAAAAGGTGCATGAAGTGACATCATTTGCCATTCCATGCTGTTCAAGTACAGTAACATCACTTTGGTTCCACAGAAGTCATGTGCATCCTTCAGGCAAGGTCAGAACAAATGCACAAAAGCTGGAAATCCTGATATATCATGCTAGCTGCTACAGAGCTGCCAGGGAAGTAGCTTAGTGCAAGGCATTGCCTGAATGGTTCTGTTTCTGGTTCTGTTTCAGTGCTCAAAAAATGTTGGCTGAATTATTTTGGTATACTCTTCTCATTCCCCCATTCTATTTTTGCATAATATTCAATTCTTGGCACACAAGAAGCATCAGCCCAGTTGCCTAACATGACCTATCCAAAAATAAACTGCAGATGACTGATCTTTAGTATTTTCAGTAGAGGGCAAAAGAGTTTCATACTGAATGGCATGAATCTCCTAAAACTGAGCATGGCAGCAGCAGACTCCAAAGAGAAAGATCCCTTTTTTTGTTACAGTTACAAAATTGTCCCAAGCTGATATCTGAGAGTATTAGAAGAAATACACGTTCTCCCTAATTCTACGCTGAAACCAGGCCCTTAAATAAATCTCATCATTAAAGATATAAAAATATTTCTTTCTGCTTCTCCCTGACAGACCTTCTTCTCCAGCACAAATTTTTGTTAGTTTTTTTCTGATGTTGTTTTCTCTGTGAATTAGGAAAGCAGCACAAATGACACTGTCTGCAATGACTGTGTGGATCACTTGCACAACTTGTGTGATTTATATGTTATCTGAATCTCACACCCCGGTAGTTATGTTTCTGTGCGTTACTCTTTTCCTCAGGACCCTATTTACACAAGTTACAATCCAGAAGAAAAACAAACAGGAGGTAAGAACAGCTGACACTGATGCCACTACTTAGTATTAATCTGTAAAGTCATATTGTCTTCTCCAGCCTTTGCAAAACATGAGCCCTCCCACTCATCACCAGGTGCTCTACTACAAAAGAAACCAAATCCAAAAATCGAAACCATCAGCACCTGAATTATGCACTCCCTGTGTCATGAATTCTCACAAATGTGTAGTGCTAGCCGAATTAGAAGTTAAAAATAGCCCTAGATGTAAAAGCTGAGAAATATACGGGAAGAATCAAAGGTCAGATTGGATCAAGAATTCTCAATATCTCTGTTTCTTTAAATATAAAAGGCAGTAAATAATTCTACCTTTTTTTTACCTTTCACTGTCAAACCACAATACTAAATAGCCATTTTCCATGCTCATCACTGCTATGAAGAATTATTTTATTTTTATTCTGTAATGTAATCTTGATTTTTGAGCAGCATCAGTACTTTTCCAGTGAAGTTGCAGGAAAAATGCACCAGATGGCTCTATGGCGACATTTGTCTGGGATAGGCTGCCAATAACCTGATCAGAATGGATAATGGGTAATATCTTAATTCCATGAAAATATAACTGGAATAGTTGTTTAAAAACTCTGGATAAATACTTTTATCTTTTAAAGTTTGATACTGTGAGCAGAACTGAGAGAGTGGTTGAAAAAAAGGCAGAAAATACTATTGAAATTTAGTACCTTGACTATGAAAAAATATCAAAATTAATCTCAGTCAAGGTAGGACTAAATGTATAGCCATTTAGGGTATCACATTTTAGGATTTGATTCTTGACTTATTCCTTGAGTGCTACACATCAGTAAATAAATTAAATCTGAATTATGTGCTGTACTAAATGAGAATGTCTCCTTATTTGTGTAAAACCAGAAAATGGCTAATCAATTTTCCTTAGTATTATAGGCAGGTTTTTTGAATCTCATGTCTTTTTTTCAGCTTCTTGTATGAAGCTGTGCCTCTTAAGGGCTCAAGTCTTAACAAAAGCTTTTGGACTTAACAGGGGTTTCAGAATTAATTCAGCTTTTGATTTGGAAGTGAGGAATGAGAGAATTTTGGAGCTGTGTTTCTGCTGGACTTAGCACTCCTTGCAACACAGGAGGGGCAGATGCAGCCTGACGTACAGAGGATGTGGAAAGTCAGGGCAAGGAATACCTCACATGCCTTGCAGAGCTGCTGCAGGCCCAGGATGAGACAGGTCCTTAGCTGGGTTTGGAGGAACTGGGAGACAGGGAGCTCTAAGCTCCAGTCAAGAGTGGGAGCTGATGGTGGCACAGCAGGTGATTGTATGGTGGGGGAAATGGGGGAAAAAGAGCCCTCTCCCAGCTTTCCCAGTCAGATCGTAACTTATAAATTTCTGCTTCTCTGGAAGTTTCAAATGTGTAAAACATTTGAAAGAAATGTTTTAATTTCCTTAATTAATTTAATTTGAGAAGAAAATATTTCTATGAATTTTTTGAGAAGAACAAAACATAGAGAAAGCTGCTAAGACCTTATAAAAAATACTATTTATCCTGTTCATTAAGATATTCAAGCTTTACAGGAAAACCTAGATAGATAGTGATCATCAGGCCAAAAAAACTAGCAAATAAAAATACATAAAATTAAGTCATTTCCATTTAATCAGTATTCAACTAATGAAAGCACAGTAAAGAAATCATTGTTCATATTGGAGATAATTACTAATAATATATATGTTTCCCAGAATATGACTCTACTGAGATTATTGTAAAAGCAAGTGATGCACAGGTGTCATTTGCTCACCAGTTTTTAAAAGGTTAGTTCCTTCACTGGAAGAGAAGCCGGAGCTTTTTCCTTTAAAGTCCTCTTTAAATGTAAAGGCATTACCCATGGTAAAAACCCCCAACACCCTAAGAAACTAGAGTACTATAATAATATTTCATCAGATGCAAAAACCACTATAGAAAACACATGGGATATTAAAGAAAAATTACAGTACTGTAAGAATTCATTAAAATAATCAGCACTTGCACAAGATTTCCAAGATTTTATGGTACTTGTATTATAACCTAAATAAAATTAATAGCAAAAATTTGGATCTTTAGCGTTTACATATAAAAATTCATAGTTCTGGTTCAGAAAATGTCTTCAGGTATAACGTGACCAAAATAACTGCTTTCACCCCTTTTTCTCTGCAATTTTTCAGTGAACATTTAGAAAGTGACACACATATAGATCCTGGTGACTCTCTCTGTCTTTCTGTATTTTAAACAATCACTAGTTGACTAAGCCCTGTAAAACTCTAGCCAAAATGATGAAATCACAAAATTGGAAAATACTATAGGATGTTTTTCAATCTTCAGCTTTCTCACTTGGAACAAATAGAAATTTAACCTTTTTGACTGGCCTTAACAGAATCACAGAGCTGCTTGCCTTGGAAGGGACATCAAGTTCCAAAATTCATCTAACATATTCATAAAAATATTTTGTGATACAGATTTCACAGACTTGACAGATGTACCAACTACTTATCTGTCCTTATTAGAGTGAATCTTTTCCTTGATATGTAGCCTGCCATTGTTGCTCTAGTTAAACACACCAATTTTTGTCTCATGGGCACAGATTAAAAACTGTTCTCCCCATTTCTACAACAGTTACTCACAATATGACAGTCATGTACACTTCCCTTTACGTCCTTACAAGTACACAGTCTGAGACTTGCTTAAAGACAGTGTAAGCATCAGTCAAACACAATTTCCACTGATGAGCAGTAACAAATTTCTTTATATGTTCTCCAGTCTGAGACCCACTGTTTTCAGGATGATGCTCTCTTCTAGTCACAGAGCAGAGCATAAGTCTTCTATACAGTATCTACTTCTGACTGTACTGTTCTGCTCTAATCTCGACATACTCAATTCCAACAAATCTGTGTCCCATCAGGAGTTCTTTTTCCTCATCTCTCTGACAATAAAAAAAAATGTGGGGAAGTGGTAGTGAAACAAGAAGAAAAAGAAGGCAAGTGTAAGGGTCTGCTGAATGCAAAGCTTTCCCTAAACCCATTGAAACACTTGTCCGAGATGGAACTGAAGCAATAGAGAAAATGGTCTTTTTAGCTCACCTTTAAGTCATTGGATGTGGTTTCCCTGACTCAATAAGAGTACATTTAAGTCTGTATGATTCCTTTTTTTCAGTACAGCACTAGAGAAATAGGGAAGAGCAAGGTTGTATAATTAGCGTATTGCTTTTGCTTCCCTCTTTCATTAATTTTGTCTTCTCAGATATGCTTAAATTTTCTTCATAGAGACAGAGAACTCCCACTAACTTACTTTCACTAAGCATATTACTTTGATAAAACAAATAAGAATAAATTTCAGCTTTCTTAATATATTTGCTATTTTAGCTACTACACTGTTATGATTGAGTCATCCTGCCTAATACTGTTACAAGACACCCAGGGTAATATATATCTATCCCACTAATTTTACTCCCCTAGGATGGAAACTTTACTATCCTAGGAGGGTACATATCATGAACATGCCAGTATTACACAGAAGAGACGGCAAACAGCAGTCTCTTAAAAGAAAAGGATCTCTGTGTGTTTGTAATTTCTCACGGACCCAGAAAACATCACGTTCGGCTCCTGCCACAAATACAACTAGCTGGACCCTTTATATTGAGAGGATTTTACCATTTCAATTAAATTATGTAGAGCTGTATGATTAATTCACTTTCTCACAGGGAAAAAAAATATGTTGCTTGTGGCTGACTGAGTCAGACAAATGCTGGTGCATGTCTGAATACAACCACAATTTCATTTTGTTTCATAATTACAGTGCGTGCAGAATACCCTACGCAGGAGGACAGTTAACTGACAGGGAATCTTGAAGTCATGTCAAGAAAAATCTATTCCCATCTGTTTTACAGATAAAGCAGAGAATAAGGAAAGATTAGCAAGAGGATAAAAAAGGAAGTTTATGGGGAGCAGAGCAGGACTCTTGGAGAGACTCTTTTCTCTATATTATTTTGTAACTTTTCCACAGATCTTTTTTTCATGTTTTGTCTGCCAGCAGAAAACAGTTGTCTAACAAGTACTTTTCAACATTTTTCCAACTCTTTAGTTTCACTGCTACTTGAGAAGAAAATACTACAGTTCTGCACTTGGTCACACAGGAATATATGAAATGGCTCTGTGATGTCTGCAGTGCATAGGTAGCACAGAAAAACAGTGAGTGAGTGACATGTGGAGAGACAGGCATCAACTGAGAAAACTGTGGGAACTCATCACTCTGTGAACATGGCTGTAGGCAGCTGGACCATACCTCATATTAAAGACTGCCTGGCAGGTGACCTACACAGGTCTCAGTGAGGTCTGAGCTATCTAATCCTGTACACACCAACTACAAACATGATCTACAGGTGTGATAGTGAGGCCCTGCTCCTACACAGAAAGGCAATCCAGATAATCCCATTTCCACCATCAGGAAATTCAGAAGGCATTTTGAGAAGTTTCCTGCAGTATTTTTCAAGTTCTGATTTTCCCCTTTGATATTCAAGGTTTTTGAAAAATATCAGGCAGCTAAGGAAAAAAAAGGTTTACTTAAATCTCTTCCTGGTATCTCAAGTTGTAGATTTTTCCAAATGACCAGCTGATATCCTGACAGAAATTAATCAAGCAAAGCAATAGAAAAATAAATTTCCAAGCAATAGTTTCAATGGAGAATAGTAAAAGCTGTGTGCTAACAGAATGGACACAAAAGCAGTAAGATGTTAATTCCCTCTCATTTGTGTGAATGCTCAGTGAGAACATCTGAAAGATTCTACAGGGACTCTGCTAATCACATGTGAAAGGTACACAGACAGCAGCAGAGCCATGCTATAACAACACCATATTCTGGCAATTGCTTAACAGTGGCAGAAGGTTTCTATTCTAAATCCCTTTTCACTGACATAAATTAAATCTGGAATTATTTAGATGACTAAAGAAAACCTACACAATTTACACAGGAAATTTTGATGCCAGTCCTGGTCCTAGCTGAGGTCAAAAGCCTACTGATGTGCTGACCAGAATAAAAGACATCTGCAGCATTTTAATACACACTTCCCATTAAAACACTAAGAAAAGTAAAAAAATTGTAGCTGACATATGTTCCACTCTCTTTTTACATCTTTTGCAAAGAGATAGCAGTGTATGCTGAAAATGTTATTCAAGAAGTGGAAAAGTCAAGGCTGGTAAGTGTTTATAGGTCTACTTAGAGAGAACTGTTACTAAAAATTGGTGGATGCCTCCAGATCTTGAAAAATCTAACAGAAATGCACATAGTGAAGAGTGGAGTCAGTTCTCACACTGACTATACTTCAGTTCCCACCACCTGTGATAGGAAATAAAATTTTCATTAGCACTCAACAGCCACAGTGTATATTGTAACACTGAATAAAATCATCAAGCTTTGTTCAAATCTTACTTCTTGTAGTAACAGTAATTCATGCCGCGCTCAGTAGAAAGTGAAAAATCTATCAAAGAAATACAGAACCCAATGGCCAGTGCTAGCTTGGAGTCTTGATTGACAATAAGGAATATTCAAATTAATGCCTGTAACTCTAGGAGTGAAAAATAACAATAAAGCAGGGTGCAACACCGTATGAATTACATTCCCCATTGCAGTATATTATCACTGTGACACAGGATGTCTACATATCCAGTACTTTCAGCTCTTCTTAAAATGGTGATGCAACCACAAATCAAAGGAACTGTTGATAGATGGGGAATGCAGTTTGGGGCATTTCTTATGGGCACATATACAATCTCAGACATGAGAAAAATCTGTGTATTAGAAAATCGAAAACTCAATCCTGGCTATGACAAGATCTATGGGAGAAGAGGGAGGGAAAAATGTTTTGGAAGTTGTTCAACATAATTCAGTGTCAAAAGACATAAAAACAGGGGAGAAGGATGGAGAAGAAAAAAAGTGAAAAAGACTTTAGAAAAAGTAATGCCTAATGACATCCTATAGTGTCAAAACAAGATGAAGCCAACTTATAACTGTTATATGCCTGCACTAATTATAAAACAGGTAATCTGCAAGTGCAGAAATGTCAGAATTTCTTTGTACTAGCTGTAGGACCTGACTTGTCAGAGGCATATGTTGATGTAGCTAAAAACAAAACTAATGTATATTGGCTGCACTCATATTTGTGTCAAATCCTTTTACATTTTATGCTCTTTTTCTTTTCCCATTAAGAAATCCCTGCAAATGTAAGCAATTACACTTGACAAAATCTTGCAGATAGATTGCAGTAAGTGATGACTCTGTTCTTCACTACTCAAAGAACAAGGAATTTTCTTGCTACTACCCAATAACATTATCCCAGTTTCTATTGCATTAGTCTCCAGGACAGAATAACGAAAGAGGCGCATAGGCTGTTATTTCTTGATTAGATCTTTGCCATGACTTTATGCAAATTTGTCTAGAGCTATGTAGTAAAAGGCAGCAAAAAGTACCTCAGGGAATTAATATATGAAAAAATAGATGAGAAATCATTTAAAAATAGATGAAAAATATAAGAAAAAAATTTATCCCTTCTCTTAAGGTTTAAGTATCAGTAACTTTTTTTCCTTTAAAGGCAAATCTAAGATAACTCCGTAGTAATACAACTTGCAAAGTGTAACCAACTTATCAATCTTCTAAAAAAAAATAGCCAGTGGATTTTCACTGCAGTATGAATAACTTCAGTTACCACATTTTAGGAGAGCATGATTCTTTTCTGGTGCTGGGACTTTTATGATACTGAAATAACACCACAGACAAGACAACTATCTGTCCAGAACAGCTGTCTGAATCAAACTTACCCTCGACTTGGGATAGCCCTGTGCTGGCCAGGGACAGCATGGGTCATCAACTGAGAGGGGGGAATGGACAGAAGAATTTTAGCAACTTATGCTTAGCCCAGTGCTTCCATGGCAGAGGTCATGCCCAAGAGGTCAGGTAGTATGCCTACTGCTGTCAGCCAGGACAGAGTAAATTTCCTTCGTAAATGGGGAAAAAAGAAAACAATACTGACTTTACAACTTATTTAATTGTGAATAAAATAAAGGCAAAAAATAAAATACAGGATGGTTTCAAGTCAGAAAAGAGTTAACTGCATTTCCTTTCTCCATGAAAGAATCCACAGCAGTAGTGGTAGGCGCTGAAGCTAAAACAAAGTCAAGCAAGCGGGGTTAAGCACTGTGCTACTGGCTGGAGCCAGGCATATTCAGATTCTTCATTTCTAATGTAGCAAATTACTGAGGCACAACTGAAAAAACAGTCAACTTGCGGCTTTTACAGAATGTCATGACTGCTATTAATATTGTACTTCAGGTAATTTAGTTGTCAGGATGTGACAACAGTATTCAGAAGGCCCATAGTATCCCACTGCAAAAATGTAGTATAAGATTTATCAAGATAATTGTGTTGCTTGAAAATATCTAATGTGCTTGATGGTAATCAGTGGTTTCTCTTGAAAATTAATTTCTCTTATAGATTCCAGCCCTCCTCCCACGAGCAGATGCATATGACTCAGTGGGCTAAGAATATTGTACTCGTTTCAGAGGAGCACTCTTACTGCCGCTGCCAGCAGCCATACTAATATGGACAGACTGAGAATTACGGTCTGCAACCACTGCTAGCCGCGATGATGATGGACGTCGAAAGGCAGGATGGATGAGCAGCATGAGCAGTAATGTGCGGTGGAAAGGGAAGGATTCCTCTCTCAGGTATTCAGAAAGTTCCAGTCATCTGAATGTCTGCCTAGAAATAAAACATCAGCCACAAATGCAGCTCGTAGCACGTCTGTCTGCTGCAAAGACAGACACCTCATGCATTAGGCCTAGCAGACAGTCTGGTCAGCAAGGCAAAGAACCACAGGGCCAAATAAGGGAACTCAAACTGACTCAAATATTTGACTGCTGTTTAAGATTCATGTTCAAATGAAGTCATTATTTACTAACCCCAGAAGTCATCTGTCACTGATGGAGCTCTCCCATAATATCTGTAACACTCCATGAAATATTCTTCTAGTCTGATAGCTGTAAATACTGAGATCCCTGAATGGAGGGTTTGGATATACTTTCACCTTAATTCTGATGAGAGTTGCAGTTTCAACAAAACTCCACATCATGTTTTGCTGTCTTTAAAACTTCAGTTTCAGTGAGGCTAAGGCCTTGAAAGATAAAATCAGTCTCCCATGTCAGCAGAGGACTGATGCTTCCCATCCAGCTGGCAGCACTGGGACAAGAAAAGAAAAGGTTTGTCCTTTTTCTGGGTGGACAGAGATGAGCATATTTGCTGTCAGTTCTCTTTAATGTACCAACACATCACCCATGATGAACTGTTAAATTTGTTAAGTTCTTTTTAAAGTCGCAATCATATCAATACCTGCATGGTGCACATCCATACCAGAAAAAATGCCCTGTATATTTTATGTATGTTCTAACCCTTTTAACATCGTTATCTTCTTCTTCAGTTTTCTAAAGTACTACAGACTATCAAAAGACATGCTGGTCTTGTATTCAGATATCTTAATTCAAGACCAAGGATAACCCCATTAATTCTATTTGTAGTCAAATGCAGCTTGGTTTCTAGTATCGTTTCATGTCTTCGTGAATTCCCTGGAAATGAATGAGCCCTCTTCCTGCTGTAGTTCATAGTAGCACTTTCCTGTGTGGTTTCTTAGTTGATTACTTTAACCCAGTCTGTAGAGTTTCCTTCAGTAAGGAAAATATTTGGGTCTTTTTCTGTGACATTCCAACCTAGGAACAGGAAAACTCAGAACACTTGGGTTAAACAGTTATTATTTTGTCTGTTTCTGCTTTCTAAAATTTTATCTCACAGCTCACTACAGGGTTTGCTGTGAAATAAACTTGAATGCAGTGCAACACAAAGACACCAAACCTCATTTGTTTTTCTAGAGTCGTTTGAGTACTAGAAGATTTCATTTCTTTACTTTTTTAAAGATCTATATTTTTTGCTATAGGTAGGTGGGAAGAGTTCACCTCTTGTCACTCACACAGTGGGCAGTATTGCTGCCGTGTCCTTATTTCTGTGTCTTTACATTGCATAATTCTGCACCACCATCTCCACTTACTGAAACTGTTTCTCCACACCAGCCGCTGGAGTGATGTAATTTTCATAATCCACTTAATAGCTTTATGCATGGAAAATATTAATAAGAACTGGTGAGAAAAGAAAAAAATGTATTTATTTAATCCTCAGAAAACATAGTACACAGGAACCACATCTGCACCAGGGACATCTACCTTTGTCAAACATAAAATGGTGCTGAAGACTCTCCCATTCTCCATTTTTGTTTGTCCACTGAGCTTAGAATCCATACAAGCAGAATAAACTCGCCACAAACTTTGTATCAAGCAGCTACGACCAGTCCTGTTTGCAACAACAACTAGTTGCAATGGCTTAGGTCCACAGGCTGGCAATAAAACTATCTTAACAAACAGCGAAGCATATTCAGTATCCAGTATGCCATGACAAACTATTAAGAAATTATTTCCTGTATCTATTCTGAGATGAAAGGAAAAACCTCCCCTTGCCCAAAAATATGCTTCTTTTGTGAATGCTGATTCAATCCAGGAGCTGAGAAAAATGAGAGAATATAGTGTGTAGATAGAAGGCTCTTTAGTGTGGAATTTTTGTCTCTGGTCATACCTTTCAATGCATTTCCCCCCAGTGCAAAGTCTTTGCCAGTACATCTGACATCCAGATACATCTGGAAGCCTTTTCAGTGTTCAAATTTTACATTATCATCTAAGCCATACTTAGTTGATGTTTCAAAAAGCTGTTCACTATCAAGGATCAAAAAGACTTCACTGTAACAAAACTGTAACATTAAGATCACTATGCAGAGCTGACAATTTGCTACCAAACATACAAAAAAAATCAACAGTAAAAGACCTAAATTACCATTTGCAGATGTCTGAATCAGACTATTCCTTATCTAAGCTTTATGTTAAATGTAATAATTCTGTCTTTTCATTCTTCCAAATGTACTTGGCCTATTATCATGCCTGTCCAAAAATGCACACAATTAATAATACTTCAAATTCCCTTGGTATTGAGGTATCACAATACTCATATATAATTCAATGCACTGAAGATCTAGTTAATGGATTTATTTCACATTTTTTTCCCCACAAATTTGTGCAGTTTCCAGAACTCCAGAGTATGAGGGCAGAATGCCACTTGCCACACCTAACAATATGAGCTGGTGCCGCTTGCAGGAGCCACCACTGGAAGAGCAGTAAAGCAGGCAAAGCTGCCCAGGTGGTGACCCAGGGCTCTCTCAGCTCCATTCTTGCTACGAGACATGGAGGGATCTGGCTGCCATTGCTGCTGTTGTCTGGTGTCCTCAGTAAGCTTCTGTGTCTTACCTCCTGTCAGTACAATTGAGTTCACATCAGCACCAGCCAGAGGCTCTTATGCTCCTTCTGAGCTGGGCACTGTGGCATTAACACCTGTTTTATGGATAGAAGGTTTTCCTCTTGGAGGTATCCTCTCATAGAGACAGATCTGGATTCTTGCTCAGCTGAGACAAGAGTTCCATGCCGTGGTTCATCTTCCAGTCTTCCTGGACTGAAAGCCATTGCTCAAGAACGTGGACAGAAAACTCGGGGACTGAAGTGACAAACTACCCTACTTTGATCCTGCACGCTTTTATTTTAAATAGAGGTGGTTCTTACTGGTGAAGTTCTGCAGCATACCCTGTGTTAGTGGAAATATTTTGGACAGAGCACTTGAGTAAAGTACACCTGCAGCCACTGCATGAACGACTTAACCTGCCCTGAAGGAGTAACCTTAAGAAAGTTTAAGAAAAGTAACCCAAAAAGTTTAAGAAACAAAAAGTTAAACTTGTCTTCAAATTAACTACACTAATACCACATAACCAAATAATCTGTGATATTGATAATGAGTTGCTGAGATATATAGCTGAACAATGTAACTATAGCTGAACAATGTAACTATAGACTGGTTTAATAGAGGTGAAAAGTTACTCTCTTTGAAAGATGCTGTAGTATCTAATGAAAACAGCTCAAACAGAAGACTCTTTAGCAAATCAGCCACATATCTTTCTTATTTTACTTTTACATCCTCCTAGTTATTTTAAAGTCAAATTTTATATTATGATAAACATGCAACTTGTCCATTAACATATATTTATATTCGTTAATATATAAATAAATATATACTAAATAAATTTTTAGTATATATTAGTAAAGTGTAGGTAAATCCACACAGCTGGAAGTAAACAGAATATCTTATCTATAACTTGTAAGCAAGGAGTAATGCTTTGAATAAATCCTTAGAAGAGAAATGTCAATAACTAAAATTCACGTTTTCAAGACCTAGTTTAATTTCCAGCTGTCATCAGCTCATCCCATGTCTGAGTTGGAAACAGAAATAAGCATCAAAAAGAATTGTACAATATTTTAATTTATTGTGAGAGGAAGTTATTAAATATAAGATATAATTATTTTATTGTATATTTATTTTTCCATGTGCAGAGTGTTTTTCAATTCATTTTATTTATGTTTAAATCTTTCATCCTTCAAGCAAACCCTGCCTTCACCAGAAACTTGAATAGTAAACCAATTAAACTGGTGAAATGAAGTGAGCTCTGGAACTGGATGTTTGGCTTTGTAAAGCTGATAGTCTAAAGAGTTTTTCATGCTTTATACTGGAAAGAGCTTCACTTAGATATGAAGGTATACAGATGTTCTTGTAAAGGCCAGATTTTTTGCAAAGAAAAAAGGAGAAAGACTTCTACACATTTCTTTCCCTTTTATAGTGATTTTAATCTTTAAAATGCAGTGAGAAGCACTGGGAGGCCCAAAAATCTTTTGGTTTTGTTGAACCATCTGTTTCAGCCTCAGACATAGCCACAGTGTCTGCTGTTTGAAGCCTTTGAAGTATCTACAGATTGGACTTACACTGCCCTCAGTGACTCAAGGGAGGAACCAGTGGTTTGAAGAAGAAAAATATCCTCTGCTCGCAGCCAAGTTTTGACTTATCTGTCAGCTTTGGTCCAATCCAAAGTTACTTCAAAAGGCTTCAAAGTGCAGACACAGTGGCTGGGGCTGAAGTTGACTTTGGAGATCTTTGGATCCAGAACTCAATAACATTTTCCAAAATTAAATTGCAAATGGACTAAAATGAAGTCATATAGCTAAACATATACTCCAACTCCTTTTCTATGCCTTTGCAATCTACTGATAGAATGTACTCTAGAAAAGGTAGAATAACCAACCAAATTTGACAACCAAAAATTTTTAAATTGTGGTTCAGTTTAATTTAATAACCTCTGTTCTATCTGTAAAATAGCATGAAAGATTATTAAAAGATAGTTGTCTGCCTCAATGCTGAGTAAAGCTGGTTTTTCACCCCACTGCTGAGCTCAAGGTGAGTCACTGGTTTCTCATATTGTTATGTGCAGATTCTTGATGTATTTAAAACCTATATTGATATTTATGAATACTCTGGCTCACTACTCTCTTCATTTCTCAGCCTTTTTTCACTACCAGAATATTGGCAGTGTTTTAAACCAATACTTTATCAAAATATACTAGTTAAAATAAATCTAATTAATGTGGAATTCAAAGGTCTCCCTACTAAATATAGTGTCATTCCTAAGGCTAAACTTTTTACTAGAAGGTTGTTTTTTTTTTTGAGAGGAGAACAAGCATGGCAAGAGGCTGCTTTGGGGAAGGTCACTTTAGATGCCCATTGAATTTCCATTTTTTCTGGTTAACAGTAAGAATGTGAACTCTAGTTGACTTATCCCAACAAGATATTGTAGGTCATGAAGTCACTTGAGACAATTCTCTCTCTGCGTCTTCCTTTTGAAGCTCCTAGAATTGTTTAGGTTGGAAAGAACTTATGGGATGAGCAAGTCCTTAATACGACCAAGTCCTCCTACATCAGGTAAATAAATATTTCCTTGGATTCTATATTAAAATATCTCTGCAAAATGGCAAAGTTAAGGCAGTATTTATCTGCTACTGCAACCATATACTTTTTATTCATGGTGAAACAAGTTTAGGAAAAGTGGTGAAACACTCAGTCTGGGATATGGCAAAACCTGTTGACTAGTCAGTCTTCTGAAATGCAGGAACATGTAGCTATACCAGGCAAGTAGATTCAGGGGAAAGAAAGGAGCTTTCCATTTGTATCCAATGTTTGTGTGATGTCTCAGAGCCTGAGTGCCCTGCAGACTTGAAAGAGATAGTTACAATAGCTTTTAGCTCTGTCATTCAGCACAGAGGTTGGCTAGCTGTGGAAAAACGTGGAGGTTTGAGCTGGCCTCTCTACTTTTTAGTGTCTTTTAGCAGGTTTTGTTAAGTTGGGTGAGCGTCAAATGCTGCTGGCAGTTACTCTGTGAGTTTTGTCCATTTTGGTTGTGATAAAGAGAAGAAGTAAAATCTGTTTCAGACTACTTTTGTTACAGTGGGACAGCCAAGCCTGAATGATTCTTGCAGAGCTTGCGGAAAACCTCAAAAGTGTTTGTTCTTATGGACAGAAGTATTTTTCTCCATTCTCATCAAAAAGGCTTTTGTCACAGGCACAGAAATAATTCAAAGTTGTCTCAGTTGTTACTGAACACTAGAAAAATCTAGTAAAGAAGGGAAATAGCAAAAGGATGGCTTTCTTTGTGCTGACATGTCTCTCATCAGGGAAGAAGATTGTCATAAAAGAGAATCCAGTCAGGTAAATTCACATGTTACAGACTATAAAAGACACATAATGCTTTTCAAAAGAGCTAGGGAAGCATGTTCATAGAGTGCAAAAGGAAAAGTTTATTAATTCGGATTATGCTGGGAATCCTGATTGGTGCTCATCAATCTAATACTTAACATCAACATTTCTGGTTAAATGGATTAATACAACTGTCTAATTAGCTGAAGCACTGTATAATTCCCTTCAGATGCACAATTTTTAATTAGGCAGAATGCTGTCATTTAATTTTCTACACACAGCTACTTCCTGCTATACCAAACATTTCCACTGACACATGGTCACACTTAATTCAACACGGAAATTTAATGAAAGAGCCTGGGGCAGGAAGCAGAAATAAATGCTTCACATAGCTGAGATCTAATTTGGGTAAGCAGGACATAATCACCTTACTTGGCTAACTCTCCAACCAAATAAGTGAAAACAGTTCAGATTTCATTTAAATCCAGTTGAGAAGACATGATCCCTTGTGCCTTTTTCTTTTCATCCTGCAGGTACATCACTCAACATTTTATTAAACAGTCAATTGGCTTAACAATTTAGATATTGCACCAAGTGTGGCTGGGATGGAGTTAACTTTCTTCACAGCAGCTTGCATGGTTCTGTGCTTTGCTTTTGTGGATAAAGCAGTGTTGATAACACACCAGTGTTTTTGCTGTGGCCGAGCAATGCTTGTGCACCATCAAGGGTGTCCTCTAAACACCTTCATCCCCAATGGCCAGTGAAATGGGTGAGAGTCAGAGGCTGGGAGGAAACATTACTGGAACATCTGACCCAAATGCACCAAAGGGGTTTTTGAGTTTCCTTCCTCCCTCTGAGATGGAAAAACATTCAGATAAAAAAGAACAAAACTCTTATAAAATATAAAATATATAATATTACTAAATGAAATATTTTTTGTCCAGACAAATCCTCAAAAGTTTTAAAGACTCAGGCTGAAGAAAGAGTCACTCTTTCCCACTGTCTTCTGAAGACAGACATAGCAGGTCTATCCCTCTAAAAGAGATTAGTTTGCTTTCTTAATGATTTTGCTGCCCAAAATCCATGGATGCATAAATGTTGTACAATTTTTTGCGTTATATGGGAAAAATATATAAGTGTGGAGAGAGATGAAAATAAAAAATGGTGCACTTTGGTAAAATTAGAAAACAGAAGCTCAAAATCCTGAACAGTAGAAAATTAAATTTAAAGAATTTTCTAATCAGAAAAAGTTTTATGTTAAATTTTGTATTCATATTTAAAAAGTAAGAAATGGAGAAAAGCAAATATTGAATGACCAAGTCCTTGTTCAACAACTGACACACAGAAAGTTTCAGTGAGAATATCAGCTATAGGCATATTTGGAGGCAAAGGACAGAGGTGCCAATTTTTTTTTTTCTAAATTATTATTTTTCAGACAGATGAGGATATTTCAAGAAAAATCCAGGAAGTATTACCTCTCAGTTTTCTGGAAGTCAAACCAAAAATAATTCCAAATAGCACACTAGTCCCATGGGAATGAAAAGTTTAACTAAGATACAGAAATACACAAGTGAAAGAGAAATAACATGATCTTATACTCTTCTATACCAAGCTTCAACTTGTAGGCAGTTATTACTGTAGCTTTAATTAACAAAAGATATGCATGTATTCTTCAACATCCAGCATCTCATTTTCCTATTCCTATAAGCATTTGTTTTTAAAAGATTTTGTAAAGCGCTTAAACTAGAATTACAGGGAAAAAGAATAATAAAATTTAAAAAATTAAAGAAAGTAAAAGGAGAGGCTTCAGGGCCCAAGAGTCATTTGTATGTCTCAACATGTTCCAGATTCTGAATCAAGGTACAACATTTTGTAGGAAAGTAATGAGTAAGTAAGTTTTTTTTTATCTGAATAATCCATCTAAAATTGTTCCACATTCTTCAACTCGTAATCAGTTTTAGTTATTTTTAGTTTGCCTGTCCTATGATTTTTAATCTGACTCTTGTTCCCTGCAGGTAAAGCATACCAAAGTGTAAGCAGAAATACCTGCTACCCTACAGCTAATAAAAGTCAGAGTATGTTCTAATTAAGAAGTTAGGATGACTCATTATATATTCCACAGTATTCATAAATGTTGGGATCAAATGTGGATAAGGTTTTCAGAGCAAGATGTATGTAGACAATTAAGCCCTACAGGAGACTACTAGAGCCAAAATGCCATGATTTACCAAATGGATTTGTACTTTTTACAGCATGGCTAGAAGTCTTCTCACTAATTTTTGAAAATGCTGCATGATCTTTCTTGTAATCACTTCATAACTTTTATTAGCTTTTTTTAACCATGAGGATAATGGTTCTTTGTTAATCCTTCTAGTTAATTATCCCTTTAAGACAACATATTTTGCTTTACAGTTAGATTTCAGATGTGTTTTCTTGAAGTCCAACGGAGATTAAATTACAGAGTGAAACAAGGACAAGGCACTGAAAAACTGAAAAGTTCTTTTTCCTATGCAAAAAATTCAGAAGGGACTTGGAGAAAATTTATTTTACTTTAAGCAGATTGCCTAAATTCAGTTCAATCCACAATGAAATGCTAAGCAGGATTGATGAAACCAAGAACTGTCTTCATGTTATAACCACTATTGATTTTTAGGAAACGAGGTGTAGAAACCACGAATTGAAATCTGGCCAGTCTGGAACACAGCAATGTACAAAGAGTTTAATTTGTTGTAAAATGAAGCAGAAGTCAATCTATGCTTAGAATTAAAAGTGAAAATTTGGGAAGTTTTGTATCAGAATTAAAAAAAAAATAAAAAGTGCTGTTAATATATGTTTTTGAACGCAATGCTAAAAGTCCATAAAGAGAGGGGAAAAGCAGAATTACCACTTTCTTTATCTCATATTATCTTGAAGCATTCCTAGTTGACCTTGGGGACCTATATTTAGAGAAAAGACTTTCTTAAGATTTTTGGCACAAGACAGGTCAGATGATACAAATAGAGGAGCATCTGAGAAAACTAATCCTAACAACTCTGAAATAAGTGTACTTTTTGAGGGACGATAGAGTAATAATTTGGGAAGTAATGGGGAGAGCATTTGAAGGCTCCATACAATTAAAAAGTAGATGTGTTTTCTCTTCACAAGCCTGAAACTGTTTCTAGTGGTAGCAGTAGGTGGATGCTAGGACTGTAAATGATGAAAAACCACAATGTATAGCAAGCCTTTTAAAGTATTTATGTTTATCATTACGTTTATATATTATTTATAAAAACTTATATAGATCATGTTAGGTTTCTGGCTCCTTCTGAGTCTTTTGGGCTCAGGAAAGAAGCTGGAAAACATAAGTTCTGTTCCACTTCTGTCTGACACAGAAGTGTCTTTCAACTCACTGCATCAGCATTTCTCTTCCTGATATACTTTGGATTGTCAGTTCTCCAAGGCAAGGACTGTCTGGGGTTTCTGTGCTTGTAAACAGCAGAAGTTTCAGACTCAGCTGAGGTGTTCAGGGTTTTGCTGTGTATTCACATGTGTATGTGTAACCAAGAACTTATTTCAATTTCTAATAAGGTCTCATTACTTTCACAAAGTTGCAAGACCTCCTAATTTCCAGTAATTGTTGGCCATTTTGTTGGTGCACTACCTAATCTTGATTAGGAATTTAAAAGAGACAAACAACTGGCTCCCTTTTTGCATTCTCCCTGAAAATACACATAGTTTAATAACTGTCCCTCTTTCTCCAAAAATTCAAATGTTATCTGCAACTGGATACAAATTTCAAAAATTCTACATTGTCTGAAGGAAAAGTTGTCAAGACAGAAGTCCAGTTTCAGGTAAACATTACAGAATTGTGTCTAAGCAGGAATGCCAAACACAAATCATATAGACCATGTTGAAATGTCTGGAAATTGTTTGAAGATGTCCTTGATTGTGTTCAAGACATCCTTGATTAAAAATGAGAATTAAAGTATTTTCTAATCATAAGCAGAGAAAAAGATCTATAAGGGCTTAAATAGAAAGAAAAACAGAGGGCCTTAAATTATCTTTTTTTCCTATCACTCAGTCTGTCACTGGAATTTTGGAAGCCAGGGATCGTGTAATATGGGGAGAGAGAATTCCCAGTCTGTGATTCAGTGTTGCTACACCTGTACCTTTGGAATAAAAGCACAGTCTCAAAACTGTGCTTTTATTCCAAAGCACAGTCTCAAAACTAAGACTAACACTAATGCTACTTGCAATGGGAGTGCCATTTTTCATGAACAGTATAACGGGCAAGCCTTCAAAGATTAAAGTTGTTTGAAAAATTAATTTGGCAGTGCTGTGGAATCAGCATCATGTTGTTGCTTTTGCAATTTCCCCCCCTTCTTCTCAGACTTTGTTCAGGTTTGGATGTTTAGTGATCTGAATCTAGAGGCAGAGGCAAGCAAACTCCCTTTTCCCTGAAACTCTGGGGCTCTCACAAGGGCAGTGAGGGGGGAAAGCAGCTATTCAGAGAAATTTCAAGACTTATTTGAAGTTAGGATAATCCTGTTCCATTAATTCCCCTTAAAAACATGAAAAAGCTCTCTCATTATGATAAATGAAGCGGGAAAGGAGAACAGAGAAAGGTGCATATTTTGGCCACACAGGTAAGGCAGTTTCTACCCAAGTATAACTGTATCATAAAAAAGTCTAATGCCACATGCAATTATCAAAGAATTAGGGGCCTAAAGTCAGGTAAGAGTTTTTTTACTGATCTTGCTACTAACAATATTGGTATTACCACTATTGAATAAGTCAAGGAATATTATGAGGAAGCACAGAAATAGATATCTGTGGTTGAAAGAAAGAAGGAAAGATGCCAGAACCTCAGGGAGCTTTTACGTAGTGTTGAAGGATCTTGGCACAGAGGGCTCACTGCAGTGGCACACTCAGCTTGTCAATCTAAGTTCACTTTTCCCAAAAGCCCAGAAAAGGGACATGGTTTGAAATTCATAAGAGAAAATTCAGATACAAAAGAAAATCAAGTTAGCTTGAAAACATTTTTCATGAATTAGCAGCAGCTATGATATTTACAAATGATATAGTCAGCTAATGACATTGGTTGTACATAATGCTTCCTAATCTTATAAATTCGCCACAAGTCAAATCACCATTATTCCCCTTGGGAGGATTTTTAGGAAAACTGCATTAAAAATTGCTATTAAAAATTGTATTGATACGCGAAGAACACATTTTTACTCAGAGTAATGCGAAGGATTAATTTAATACCTGTACTAATATATATGGTATTCTTTAACTTATGTCAGTTTATGGAATAAAAATTAGAAAAAATTATTTTGTTTCACATTGCATATACAAAGTCTTCAACGAAGTATCAGGCTTCTTGACCTAGTATAACTTAGAGTTGAGCTCAGCCCAGGTATTCAGGTATATATGTGGGGAAATTCAGAGAAACTCATGAGAAGGACAAAAGCAGGAATGGAGGGTTCCTTATGAACTGCAATGCGTGCTTCAGATGCACAGGAGTTTAATGACTGGAAGAAATAGAAAAACAAGATTTAGAGTCTGAGCAAAGGCAAAAAAAATAAGAGTGAAACACTTCTTACACTCAACCTGAGATTCTATTTTGTTTCAGTCAGATGCAGAATTCCTTTTTTTGCTATATCATTAAGTTCCACTGTAAGAGAGACCTTGGAAGAATAGTTGTTGCATGTGCTCTTTGATATCCATTTAAAATCAGGTATCTTGCAAGTGCTGCAAAACAAAATCCTTAAATCCTTAAAGAAATCCTTAAACCTAATATTTGTTAGAGAATCACAGACTATCCCAAGTGGGAAAGGACCTACAAGGATCATCAAAGTCCAGGTCTTCACTCTACGCATGACACCCCAAGAGTCACACAGTGTGCCTGAGAGCATTGTCCAAACACTTCTTGAACTCTGTCAGGCTGTGACCACTTCCCTGGAGAGCCTGTTCCACTGCCCAACCCCCTCTGGGTGAAGAAGCTTTTCCTAATATCCAACCTAAGCCTTCCCCGACACAGCTTCATGCTCTTGCACTTAGTGTCACAAGGAAACTGCAAGACTACTTAATCTGTTTAATGTGTGGGTTTTTATTCCTAAGCAAAATCTTAAGCAAACAAAATTTACTTATACACCAGCAACCTAAATCAATGGCACCAACAGATGCTACAATCCATTCTAATTTTGATACTGAGAAATTTGGTATATGGCGTCTTTAAGGAATGAAGATAATATTCAAACTACCCCTGTTTACTGTGTAGATTCTGGCTGATTCCATCAAGCTAAATCAAATTGACCTTTTGGAAATACAATGGAAAAATAATAGTCAAAACAACTATGGAGAAATAATAAGAATTTGAAGAATGGTGATAAAGATGCTTAGGAGCAAAATGCTATTTCTAGATGTCATCCAAAGTTGCAAAACTATTTTCCAATGCTGTGAACTAAAGAAAAAGCAAAAGGTATATTTTGAGAAAGAACTTAGATGGTAGAAGAAAAAGGTTCAATGAACATCTAGTACTCTAGATGAACCATGACGTAAAAGCTGTGAAGAAACCTTGCAGCTATGCTCAGCTATGGTATATGATGATACTTCTAGATTAAGACCCAACTGTTTATACTCTTAATTACTTTCTACCCCTCTTAACAAGCATGTACCAGCAAAAAAGATAAATGTTTAAGACACTTCATACCACCTTTTCTTGATTGCCTTATAGAAGTTAAACACAAATCAGCTTGTCCAACAGTAGTCATTCACGGAAAGACCACAAAGGCAAATGTATGAGGAAAAAAGGTATCTGATTATCTTTAATGAAGCAGGGGGGGGAAAAACAGTCTAAATCCATAAAAAACCTCTGATGCAGGTAAGTCATGCCCCATTCCAAGTATTATGACACTTTTCTGGCACTGTATTATTTTACAAGAGTTAAGCAGATAGTTTCTGTGCACGTCTGAATGGCGTTTTTCAAGAATTACAAAAACATTCCAGATTGTAAAGGTTTCGGGACAAGCTGCTTTCATCTGCTAAATGAGAGGAACCTCTAGATCTCAATTCAGTTAATCCATTCCTGTTATCTACAAATAATTGTTCTGGAAAACCTTTCTCTATGATGCACCATAGTATAGTTAGTTGGCCTGTATACTTACGGTAGGGCTAATCTTGCCAGCTGACTCCAACAAAACCACTGTTCTCTAAGGCTCAGAAAATGGAAAATTCCCTAAAAATAAGGAGCTACAATGGGAGAGATCCCCCTTGTCCATTTCTGAGAGAATGAGATACAGCACAAAGACAACTGCTGTTAACATTTTTGGTATGGTCATTCCATACAGAGTCATATATCAGTATGGCTGATCTTGATGAGATGCCAGGCACGCACCGGAGCCACTCCATCACACCCCTTCCTTAACCAGACAGGGGACAGAAAATACAAAGAAAGTCTCTTGGTTCTGAGACAAGGAACAGGAAGAAATCACCCAGTGATTGCCATCACAGGCAAAACACACTTGACTTGGCAAAATTAATTTCATTTATTACCAATCAAATCAGGGCAGGGTAATGAGAAATTAAATCTTAAAACACCTTTCTTTCTCCCTGCCTTCTTTCCAGATTCAACTTTACTACTGACTTCTCTATCTCATCCCCCCAAGAGGCTCAGGGGGACGAAGAAAGAGGGTTTGGTCAGTTCATCATATTATCTCTTCCACTCCTTCTTCCACAGGGGAGGGGTTCTCATACTCTTCCCCTACTCCAGCCTCCATGGGAAGCAGTCCTCCATGAACTGTATCAGCACAGGCTACAGTTCTTTATGTGCCTCTTCAGTGTGGGTCCTTTCCATAGGGTTCTGTCTTTCTTGAAAACCAGTGTTGGTGCTCCACAGGGTCAGCAGTCCTGCCAGAAAATCTGTTTCAGCATCGGCTCATTTTTCCATGAAGCCACTGCTCCTTCTCCAGGGGTCATAACTTCCTTCAGGCATCCACCTGCTCCTTCAGATCCACTTGGTGTAGGGTCCTCCATGGTCTGCAGGTGGGTATCTGCTCTACTGTGGACCTCTGTGGGCTGCAGGAGCACAGCTGCCCCTCATGGTCTCCATCACCAGCTTCAGGGGAATCTCAGTTCTGGTGCACAGGACACCTCATCCTTCTCCTGCATGGACCTTGGTGTCTGTTGGGGCTGCTTCTCTCATATTCTTCTTATCTGGCTGCAATTGCTGCTGCCCAGTTGGGTATTTTTCCCCATCCTTTAATCTGTTACCACAGAAGTGCTGCCACTGTCGCTGACTGTGAGACACAGGGCAGTCAGCTGGCAGCTTCTTACAGAAGCCATCCCTGCAGCCCCCTTGCTACCAAAATCTTGCCACACCCTCCCAATACAATTGGATATCTAGAATATCCACCACTCTTTTCTTTACTTATTCTGCAATTAATCTAATCAATGAAAGCAGATGGAACTATCAAGTTCTTATTCTGCAGTTTCTTGACAGTAGCACATTTAGGGAGCAATTCTCAATTCTGCAGGCTGAGGGCACAATCTCACAAGCACGTGTACTCCTCAAGACGATCTCGAGTTCCACCAATATTCCTTTATCTGATCTGCCTTCTGAACTGCTGTAAGGGCTTACAGGAATGTAGATAACTATCTCCAAGCACTCTCAAAGAAGAAATTTCCCATAAAATAAGCCACTACAACAGGAACTTGAGATAAACAGACGACACAGCAGGAAGGAGCTAATTCCAGGCCTAATGGAAGTTAAGGTTTGGTTATCACCCAGACAAAAAGTCCCACTGTGGCAAACTGTGGGCAAGCAATCAAGTGCTAATGCACTTGCCATCTCAAGTTATGGGAATGACATGGAGAGCTGAGACTCAGACTGTATAAAAGTGGTACCTCCAGAAGAAAGACTCAGTCACCCCCACCTCTGGGAAGACAAGGTTGAAGCAAAATCAGCAGGCTGGCACAGGAATCCATATAGTGGTGATATCTTTACTTAATTTCTCTCTCTTTCCCTTCTCCTCCGTGCCACCACTTCCTACTTCTATCTCTCTACATCACATTTACTGTTAAAAAAGATTTGTACTGTTGGCTTTGCCATTTGGTCTTGTTTGCACCTTAATTCAGGCAAAGACATATCTTAAAATCAGATCATAACTGCAGATTGCAAATGTAATCGTTTTCTCCACCAGCCTGTAAATCCATTTTTGAATGGTCATGTGTTAGCATATTCTCACTCCTTAATCACCAGCCTTACCTCCAGGCACATTTACATCTTATTCACTGCACCTTTTCTAGGTATTCCATCAGGTCATTGGCCACCTTTTGGAATTTCATCATTTGTACTGAAGTTCCACATAAATCAGCCAGAAAACTATCACTGAGTTTCTGATAGCCATTATTTAAGTAATTTAAAACTAACTGGCTAAAACATTTGGCATTAGTCTGAAGAAAGGTACTAAAAAATTCAATTTCCTGCTGTGGAAGTGGGAGCGATAAGGTAAACTAATGTAGCTTCTCCATGCCCAATATCCATAGTTTCTTGATAATTAAGGCTCTAAAATGATGATTAATTAAGACAGCTGCTTCTCAGCATCACTTGATTTTTTTTTTCTTCTTTTTTTTAGCATTTAGACTATTAATCTCTCAGTATGATGACACATTTTTAAAATACTTCACGTTAACAGCAGTCTTTTTTTATTGCATCTATCTTCATTAATCTCCATTACTATCTGGTTATATGTCTCTAAAGCACTCAGCTCCTCTGCAGCTCAGAGAGCAATTCACACCATATATCATTTCACACAGTCAGTTATGACATTGCATTTCTCAAGAGAGAATGAAAGGGAAAAAGATTCCTGCAGTGAGATTTTCATTTGAATCCCTTTCTGAATATGCAACCAGCACACAGTAAATCCATCCTGTAAGTCAGACTTCTTTGTACAGACTGTATTCACAAATGTATACTTTTTCATATAAAGGAAAAAAAGACTCCAACAAATATAATAACATTGCACTTGAAAACAAAACCAGTATTAAATATTTTTAAAGGACACTTGATACTAAATGGAATTTTCATTTTACGGCTTTGAAAGTTTGGGAAAAAAAATATTAAACATTACCCCTGAATATTTTTCAAGCATAGGTTTGCAACCTTCCAACTTGCTCTTCCTTTGAAATCTTACTATTAAAAATCTTTAATTTTTTATGTATAGCACTTCTCTATAGAAATAGGACTATTGAGAAAGTTGTAGAGCAATGTTTTTTAGAAAACAGAAACTGGTTTTTGAACTTGTGACATGTTTTGTACAGGGTGATAAAATCTACTGAATATTTCAGATTGAATTGATTGTTATTGTTTAAGAAATTATGCACCAGCATTGATATTTCAATTGTGAAGGTTGCATTTATCCTTTTTATTATAAAATCACCTTAAAAGTTATTGTAATAAAATGTGTGAAACTGAAAAGTGATTGTAATAAAGATTGTGAACAACCTGAAACAGGCTCATTTTATTGACTTGTTTATCCTAAAAATTACAAATGTGGAAAGCAACCCCAGTTACTCAGAACTGGATCAACATAATCTTGTAATATGACATTAGAGGTGGAAATAAGGCTTCCATACTTTTTCCTGCTTTCTTATTTCTTCTCCTTCCATTAAGTCAAATATTTCCACTGTAAAGAAAGAATTTTTGTACTGAACTGATATATTGTGTTGGTCACTATTTTAGTCCTCACCACAAGACAACCATCCATCAGACCTAGGACAGTCACTAGTTTAAGTTACACTCAAGTCAGAAGGCAGAAAGTTATGCATCTATTCCACAACATCCAGAAGTTTAAAATACATTTTAAGAAACGTTTAATGGGGTAGTCTTAGCAGATTACTTTTGCAAGATAGATGCAAAACATGACATAAGTAAGGTACGTAGTAATATTTGTAATTATCAAAGCAATGAGACTTTGGAATAACCTTGCACTTACAGCAGGAGAGAAAACAACATAAATAGAATTTTGATGAGTACTGAGAGTTTTATAACATGAATAAAAGAATGATGTCTTCTGCCATAGTAGTCATAGGTATGTTCCATTAGTTTATTTCTTTCTATTTTTTTCTCTTTGCTATCTTCATGCACTAAATTTGAAGATAGTTTGCTCAAAAAATAGCATTTTGGCATGTATATGCCTCAATGAAGATTGTAGTCAAATGCACTTAATTTTACTTGTGTCTTCTACAGAGTTTTCAGAGATGAACTCTAGGACTGCATTTAGAAAATAAAATTTAGGACAGAAATAATTGGAAAAAAAAAACAGAAGTGGAAAATGGCAAGAATTGGTTAACACAGAACTCACTTTTTTTGTCCTACAGAACTAGATGACCTCTTAAGAAGGAAAAGAGAAGAAATAGCAGACAAAGAAAGTTCAGGAATATCCAGAGGAAAAAAAGTGGATACAATATTTTGAAATTTTTTAAGAAGTCTTTAAGGATTTCAGGGAGAAAGAAAGAAAGAGGAAGAAGAAATGATTGCTAGAGAGGCTATTTATAAAATTTGGGTAGGGGGAGTGTATTTTTTATTACTTTCAACCAGGTTTTAACTGATATAAATGTAAATAAAATGTAGAGGGAAAGAGAAATTACACGTAATTTCTATGTGTATTCACAATATTTTAGTAGTGTTATTCAGGTAATGATTATAAACAATAAATTCACTATCATACATGGAATTTCCCAACTGAAAAACATAGCTTTTGTTTTCTGCAGAACTTAGGTAAAAGTCAAGGACAAACTGCTCTTCCTCAAACATATCTCTTAAATGGAATGATGTCAGACTAATGGTGCTCTGTAACCACTACCAGACAACATGCAATGTAATATACTGTAAGTCTCAAGGCCACTGAGAACAGTCGCAAAAGCATTTCTTGTTATGACAAACAATGTTTTTTACTTAAAATAATATCAAAGATCCACTTAACTAAGCCAATTAACTGCATGTACGGAAATTACAAACAAAGGAAAAAAAAATTCCATAACTATAATTGTTAATGAAAATCTCCTGATTTTTAGTTGCTTAATGACGGAAAAAAAATGGTTGTTCGTTGTTCTGATGGTTGTTCTGATATGTGAGGTCATTATCCATTGCAGGTAAAGTAGTTCAAAATCACCACTGGTGATTCCTTTTGCTCATATTGCAGTTGTCCTGAAGAACAAATACACTGAAGCCCTGTTTCTAGGCCTTCAGTTTCTAGGTGAACACCTAGATATGACAGCCTGCAAGACCAACTGAATTCCTGATACAATCTTGTGATTTTAAGCAATTTACAACCTGATTGCTAATTATCTCTCATGCCTGCCTGTACTTTCATGTTTTTGTTCCTACTGTACCTTCTGTAGACAGCAAAGTTTTGTTCCCATGACTGTCTTGGACACTGTTATTTACATTCAAAACAATTCTTGTTGAATAGTATTTATACTTGAGGGCACGACAGCTAGCCAAAAGGACCGTGACAGAAATTTGCCATCAGGAATGTCTTTTCCAGGAAGGCAGGGCCGCGTGTGGTGCAGGCTGGCGCTCTGGGGGAAGGCCTCAGAGTGGCCAGCCATGCACATGGGCAGCGATGGGGCACAGCGTTGTCTGGGCACACGGGCACACCACAGCCCCAGAGCCTGGGAAGGGATTTGCCCCTCTCTACTGTGTACGCCAGATCACATTGTGAATATCACCCTGCATGCAGGGAAGACATCTGCAGGCTGGTTGGAGGTGAGAAGAAGCACCAAGGCAGTGGGGATGGAGCCTTTGCCCTGTGAGGCATGCTGAAGTGAGTTTTCTTCCCTTCTTATGCCAAGACTGATAAAAAAGATATAATAAAAACATAATTTGGCTATCATTTTGCAGTTCCTCATGGACATTTAAACACACAGCTACTGAAGGAAACTAAATTACTGAGCTACGTCTGTATATAGTAAAATTGGGAATTCTCAGCATTATGTCAAAATGTAGATGTAATGAAATACAGCTGCAAGTACATTTTTAAACACAATTCAAATAGGTGTGTTAAGTCACTGAAAATATAAGTAACAATTTGAATGAAAATGCAGTTGTGTTTTCTGAAGTTCAAAAAAGCCTGTGATATGTACTAAGTTTAGCAGACTACCATTTGTGAAACAAGAGAAAAGAACAAATATCTGCTCAATACACAATGTCTTCCTGTTACAGTTCTTTTTCTTTTGCTTCCTTCCTCCTTTTTATGTAAATTCATTAAAGATAATTAATCTTGTTGGATTTTTAAACCTTGACAAGGAAGTGATTTTTAATTAGCAGTTGAAAAATCACTCACTATTACTGACAATACTGCATCAAAGGTCTATTTTAGATATCAGGTTTCCAAAAAAAGTCACCAGTTTAATATAAAGGAATAAAATAGACTTATTTTTGACTTTTTTTTTTTTTTTTGGGGGGGGGGAGGGAATGGGGTGGGGGGAGGGGGACAGAATCAAGCAATAAAAATGTCATTTTTTTGGAAGGTCGTTTTGGTCTGGAATCTCACTGCTTCCAGAATCAATCACTCTCATATTTTCTTTTCTGTGTGGTAAAACCAAAGGAGAAAAAACATCATGCACACATATTCCAAACACTGTGAATTCCACTTAACTATACAGCAATCATGTGATTTCTAAATAAGAGTATATTGCCCAATATCCCTCAGAGGTCCTTAGGCACATTCCTTTATATATTTAAAAAACAATATATTTAGATGGCTCAGACTCATATATATAATTGAATCTGTAACCATTTTTTCACAATTCCAGTTTAAATAATAGAGAATTGATGCAATGCATGCAGGAATAACAGTACACATTTCTCGCCATACAAAAATGCAACAGATTTTTTTCCACAAGATGGTAAAGAAGTAAAAATTCTCATCATGTAGAAAACTGCATCTAGTACAAGTGAAGGAACTGACTCAGTACACATTAAATCCATCTTTTGCTACCCATGAATTCTCCATAAAATTCTTAGCCCAGGTCCTAGCTCAGAAGCTGCACAGCGGGAACAGTATACAGCATCTGAAAACCCTGAAAGTCAGTGCATGGAGAATGATCAGCAGACCTGTTTGTGTAATACATGACAGCACAGGGAAAACTCATCCCTGCACAAAACTCAATTTTTTAGGGGTAGATGCTACACTGAAAAAATTTGATTTCTTGAAGGATAATACCTCACCCTTCATTTTTGTTCAAACCTCACTATCTTTTGATTCTAGTGCAGATCCATTCCTATCTTCATCATAAACAGGAATTATAATTAATACCTATCACAGTACATTTACATTCAGAAAATAAAATAGTTTCAGAGCCCACACTAATCTAGCAGAGGAAGAGGGAAGAAACGTTGCTACTAAAGGAGGTCAGGTGAGGATGACACAGAGTGAAAACATACATGAAACAGAAATAAACTTCCCATTCAAACAGAAATCTCTCTGAAGAATGATAAATTAAGAAGACTTTTTGGATGTTGTAACATAAAAGATTGTACGAAGTTAGGCAAAAAATTAATTCATTTATTCTGAAAGCACACTCCAATAACAGCCTCTGTGTAGCAAAAAAATGCCACATTGGATTATCATTTCAAGGCTGGATATTTTATGTCCTATATCCTGTAATAGATTTTTTTTCTGATCAACTTGCTGTTCAGACTCTACCAATGATCTTGCTTCTCTGTAAAAAATGCGGTACGATCAGACTGAAAAACATCTTGTTATAAGTTTCAGTGGAGTACAGCCAACCTATTTGGATTCAGGCCTGCACTGCTAATCTGAAAGGTACATGGAAGAGAAGCCATGGAAACCACAAAAGAACAAAAATGAAGCTGACTTCACTGTAAGTTTCAAATAAGAATTTAGTAAGAAAATTATACAATATTAATTAAAAATACCAAGAAATTAAATGCATTCATTAAGATATAAAAATTACAGCGTGTGGCAATTTTTTATTGAACCCTTGTTTTGCTTATTGATACTGCAACGGAGGACAAGCAACTTGGGATTTATTCTGATTCTGTGGTTATTGATTCTTAGATATTCAAGTATTTAAAATTCTAAATCTAGATACTAAAAGCAGAGTAAACATGAGAATACAGTTCAGCAAGTAAGCACTTGATTCTGACCTGAGTTTATTCAGGTCTGTAAACCCATTTACATAAGCATGGAAATATATGAGCTTTGCTTATAGGTCTGCTTCTACAAAGCCATTTACAAAACTATATGTTCTTTAATATCACCACTGTAAGCTTTATGGCAACCATGAGATGAGAATCACAAAATTACATTAATATCCTCAGTAAACAGCAAAGTAATTAAACAATAAAGCAAACAAAAAATGAAAGAAAAGGAAAGGAGACCTAGAGAAAGAGAAATATATTTTCTAACACTGGGCAATGAAAATGTTAGAATCCAAGCACCAGGCCTTCTGATTGTTAGTGTAAACTCTATAATCATCAGTGCATTTTGCCAACACTGTAATTACTGCACAGTTCAGAGGCAGAAGTTTCCAAAAAATTTTGTAAATGTCCTAGACCAGAAGCAACTTAATAAATCAGATCAGACTATGGCCCGCATGACAGCTAGAAAATAGACAGGGATACAGACTCCTTTTAGGTCCAAAAACTAAATTTAGACTCTGAACCCAGACAGTGATTTTTCAGTAGTCAACTTTTTCTAGGAATAATACTCTTGCATAATTTAGTGTGACCCAAAAAGGAAGAAGCTTAAGCATTTCTAACATTCTCTAATCCTTTTGGTTTGTTAACTCCCTTAGACAGCTGGAGCTCCCTAGGCTGGATTGTCCACCCATCAATCTCAGGAGGCAGCCTGGTCCCTAGTGAATGAGCACTGTCCTTTCATTTATAGTGACACTGAGAGGCATTAACCAGGGGTGAGGACAGCAGGCAGCATCTCTAGAACTGCAAGACGCAGCATTGACTGCAGTGTCAAACTCTGTCTGTATTCAGGGCAGGTAGGAAAGCTCTGTACACCTTGAAAGCAAGAGAAGCACTCTTAAAAAGCCTGTGATCCTAAAGATATCTCAGGCCACAGTACATAAGACTCTCTGTAACTACTGAAAAAGCAAAGCTGAAAGAATATCTGTACATTGTTCTTTAGTCTGTTTCAAACAATTCATTAGTGAGCACTTGCTAAGAAGTCTACATTACTTTGGACTGCTGAGACTTGTGCTGCAAACATGGCATCTAGATAGGCATGTTCACATGAAATATCTCCATTTATGTACATATACATACATATAAATATACATACACATGTACATATATTTATACATACACATATACATATACATATACATATACATATACATATACATATACATATACATATACATATACATATACATATACATATACATATACATATACAGATACATATACAGATACATATACACATACATATACACATACACATATATTATGTATCCACAAAGAAAGAAAACAAAAAGAACATTAAAGATATACCACTCCTAACATAGAATTATGAAAATATGAGGAATGGTAAATTTGAAAATATCTAAAGCAATGAAATCACATTTTTTACTAGCACGATTAGCTAATATTTACAATGCAGAAAATCACAAACATTTGCACAGCTTTGGAAAAAGGTATTCTCAGTCAAGGATGTAGTCTAAATCCAACAGAAAGGAGCACTTTCCAACAAAACATTTAAACAAGCCACTCATATCATCATCATCATCAGTTTTTAAAAGATTATAGCTCTTTACACTTATGTTTTGCCTTCTGTAGAACAATTCAAGGTGAAATTCATGATCTCAGGTAGAAGAGGAAGTTTGGAATATCTCAGGTCAGTATCCTGTCTTTCTTGCTAGAGAGATTTTGTATTACTCCTTCATCTACATGATGCTTACCCTTCACTCGTTGTCTCTAATTAACAAATTCCATAGAATCTATTATATAAATTTTGCCAATTAGGTAAAAAAGAGGAATTGTTCATTTTGATAAAGTAAAATTTTAGAAGACATTGAGTGTTTGCTTTGAAAAGCAAGACGTATGCCCATTTTGATAGGATTAGGATAGTAACTTTCCTAAACTAATTTTCTTCTTGAACTATTTACACTATGTTTCAAAAGACTTCTATTAAAATGCACAGAAGTGAGATAGAGAGCATCCACATATTTTACCAGTGCAAAAACAGCTACTAGCTTTTTGAATTATGCTCCCATAGAGTGGAAACAGAGTAAAGAAAAAAGAGCTTCAAGTATTTCAGTGAGGCAAATAGAAAAGCTACTTAATCTGATAGATTCTAGGAAAAATTTCAGTTGTAGAAGAGAGTTATCTGGAACAGATATGCATAAACAGATATGCATAATTACTGTGGACCAAACAGTGTTCTATATCATTATGCAAACAATGGCTTGGTTTTATTACAAAATTTCTCATCTTCCTAATGGGGGCAAGGCTTACAACTCTGCCTTTCTAAAAATGGCTTCCTTTTCTCCTGTCTCAACAGAAGCAACCTATTCAGTCATGGGACAGTTTTAGCAGCTGTGGGGTATGGACTCCAACCTTTGGAATGTAATTTTTTTTTAAATGAGTACTTCTGAATTGATTGGCTTTCTAAAAGAAAACTATAGGAACAGTTGGGAATCCAAAAACTCAATGGTCATGTTTCTATTTTTAAGTGGATGTAAATATCATTATCAAGAGGTAGTCAGAAAGATGGTGAGTGCATTCAGATCTTTTGGTATCTGAGTACTTGTAGACCTTTAGATGCAAAGAAAGTGGCAAATGCCAGTGGTCCAATCTAACTTTGGTGTTAGGTCATCCACAGGTCTCTAAACATGATTAATACTTGCCCTTTTAAAAGCAGGTGAACATTTCTTATTGATTTAGATCAATATTATAATTTTTCCAGGACAAAATAATGATTTTCAGGTAATTGGATTGGCAGTAGCATATATAAGTCTGTCCTAACTTGCACCAGAGATCTCTTACCTACAAACAGCAAATACAAGGAGAACTCCTATAATCCAAGGATTTCTCTAGATCTGTCACGTCAGCAGCTGCAGGGGGAAGTGCCTGTAATTCCTGTGGTCTAGTGATTTCCCATCCGTGAAGAGCTCAAATCTGGATTCTGCAGCATCATATTTTATACCCATTTAGAGATATGTGATTTTTAGCTGAGAAGCTTGGAAATTCTGTAATCAACAGGCTGAGGATCTTCTACTATTACACATAATATATTTAAGAGTACAATGCATTCTTACACATAAATAATTTGGAGTACAAAGAAAAAAAAGTATGGCTCAGAAATAGAATAAATAAAATGTTCAGGATATTTATCTTCTGAAAATTAACCCTTCCATCTAAAATGCACAAGCAATAAATTTTAAATATCAGGATCAACTGGGAAAGAAATTTAGATATACATCTAGATTTTCTTCATGTTTTACAGGACTTGCTTTTCTTCTTACTTCATAATGATGTAGAGAATTCCTACACTTTAACTTTATCTCAGAATTAGACCTCAGCACAGAATACTTTGGATTTAATCTGAGGTTTTAAATAATTGCTCAATAAAGTAGAACAATTATATATAATAATAATTGCATATTACACAATTATATACCAATTATATATTATAAAATCCTAAATTATGCTTTCTATAGATTTAACTCAGAATTCCTGTGTACCCAAAAGTATCATCCCTGAATTGCAGGAACACATAAATAGGAATTTCCCCAAAAATGTAGGAGTACAATCCTTGACACATTCTTTAAACTAGGAATTTCCCAAACCTTAAGTTTTCTGTCTAAGTCCATTTATATTTTAAATTATTTTCCCCAGGTTCTTAGACTATTTTCAATATTTTCCCAGAAGAAGTAGGAAAACACTATAAGTTAGGAATTGTGAAATATACCTCAGAGGCTTCCTTTGAATAATTTTTAGTGTAATCTCTGCTATTGACTGTGAACAAGACAGAAAATGATAAAAATATAAATCCTCTTCTAACTTCTAGTAATTTTCTCCCTGAAAAATATGATGATGCTACACCAATTAGATTAGATCCCTTTCCCTTTATATTGAAAGGGAAAGTAAGAAAATATGGCTACATTTTCTCCAACGCTGGAAATACAACTGAAAGATGAGGAAAGTATTTCAGTGAGTCATTTCAATGACCAAGATAAAGCCTCCATATGGGAAGCCTATTTTCCATTGGACTGAATATCACAATCCAAGATATTTTGGCTAACCTGTTCTTATTAACACAATCTTGCAAGTAATTGCCTAAAACTGTCTTGCAAGCAGTTAGTGTATTTCCTTGCTAAGCATCTTTACTTTAGTAACTGGTTACTGGAAAACAGGAGCTTTTTTGACCTCCCCAACTTTTGCTGAGAATTGTAAGGCTATTTCTATATCATCTCTGCCAACAGCTTTTAATGCATAAGCACAGAAAGCTATGTATGTGGCCATTCTGCCATACTATCAAAGACTTACCTGGTGCCTCTGGAAGTACATATTTTTGCCCAAACAGTTGTGGAGTTACAGGGATATTACTTTTCAACATCAGAAGTGAATCAATCATTTTGGATGCTCTCAGCTACCCACAAAAATAGTGGTAACTTGGTCCTTTTTAGATGAGTGAAGATGTATACTAGAGAAAATATCTTAAAAATATAGATCACCAGCCTGAATTTTCTCAGAAAGCATCAAGTCAGTTCATGTCTTCATCAAGGGAAAATGAAAAGGTTAAAAACTTTTAAAATTATAACTATTTCACAATTCCAGTATCACTAGCTGTCCAGCACTCACCATAGCTCTGTGTTCACTCACTGTAGCTCTGGGTGAACAGTTTTGAAAAGATGGAAATAGAAAACACTACCTTATGTAAGTCACAGGACTTCTAAAAGGAAGCAGAGTGGGAGATTTATTGGGGTACTATTATAAAAGAGGTTGTTTGTGTTTTATTTGTTAGGAAAACAGTTTTATATTGGTTTTCTCATTAGATACACCATTATCTCACTTGAAATTACAGGACAGAAAGGATTGGTCCTATGAACTGGGAATGATTGATCCTGAAATATGGTTTGTGCTTTCTTTTCTGAAAAATTATACTCTATATCTGCTTCTATAACAATTTTTGTATCATTCCAGTTGAATCACTTGTAGCATTTTCTGGGTACCTTAATCACGTACTTTGATGGTACATGCCTTACCTCTTATCTTTAGCCTGACAGATAAAGATGCTGAGCAGTCAGCATTGCATTTGAGATCAGTAGCTCCCCCATCACCTTAGTGCTGTGTCATGAGAGGTAAATTGAAAAAAAAAAAAGGATCATTGTGTCTCAATCACTCAAGAAAAGTAGACGCTTTTGACCTTAATGTCTATCTATGAACCTTTGAATCTACACCCATAAAATAGGAACAATACCCTGTATGTGCTATGGAGATTTTGGAAAACCAATTCACTAGTATTTATGACGCAGATAATTGGAATAAGTGCTTGAGAAAAGCCCTGGTTGAAACTAGTGCCTGTCTTTGAAACAGACTACATAGCTTACAATGAATTAGTCACATACATCCATAATATTTCAGGCAAAATACTGAAAAGTTATTTCAAGTTCTTTCATGCTACCTTCTGCCAACCAAATCAGTTGTGCAGAGAAAATGTTTATGTGCTTCAGTAGTTGAAGATCGTATCACATAGGGATGAGGTTGGCAAAGTTCTTTAAGTTCATATATAAGTGTAGATTGCAAAGTCATATTCTCTAGGCACTATTCAGTATAGATGTGTTCTCAAGAACTCAAAACTGCACAGAAAGAAGACCAAAGGAACCATGACAGTAATGAAAGAAAAATATTGCCTTGAAGTGAAATCTATTAATATTTTGCAGAGTACTTTCCTCTTCCATGAATATGAAACACTTATAAACATGCACACAACTGCCACAACTCAGAAAAGCCATAAAAAAAAAGCCACAAGTACTGGTACCAGTACTGACAGAATTGTAATAAAGTACCATTTTCTTCTCTGGAGCACAGAAAATAAATGGTTTTAAAGAACAATTACAGGCATTCCAGCAGCAATGCAGTTACTTGATAAAATCCTGATCTGCTGTAAAAATACCCAAAATGGTAGAATAAAGGGTTGATTTTGACCAATCTGAAATTTCTTTTAGCAGTAGTAAAGCACAAAGGACAACTTGTCTGAGAGCAGACGGGTTAGAAAAACCACAGTAGATTGTTTAATACCTTCACTACTTTTGATAAGTGGTTTCTTTGACCTGAGTAGTAAGACTTACCAAAAGACATCCACTCTGTTCTTCTGAAGTCCTAGATCTACATACTCCCACTAGGGATAACTAGATAACATCCCCTCGTGCACAAAGAAAGGTAACCTAAAACAGGTCAACCTTGATTAAAAAGGGGCTAAGCATGGCTGTGCCAACACAAATTTCTAGACTTTATCCTCCACAGTAAATAAACTGTTAATCCTATAAAGTATTTAATCCTTAAAATACATCACCAATTCCTGGTTACATCAGATGCTAATGCACCACTGCTTCTGTTAAACCATAATCTGTCAGACATCAAGACGTATCAGCCCTTGAAAATATCAGACCTAAAAGTTTACAAAATTACAAAAGAGATGAGACTGAAAGTCAAACTGAGTTATCTGGTCCAACCTCCCTGCTCAAGCAAGGTCATCCCAGAGCACATTGCACAAGATTGTTTCCAGATGGCTCTTGATTATCTCCAAGAAGGAAAACTCTGGAACCTCTCTGGGCAATCAGTTCCAGTGGTCTGTCACTGTGCAGTAAAGAAGTTCCTTGTCATGTTCAGGTGGAACTTCTTGTGCATCAGCCTCTTGCGCTGTTGCTTGGCACCTCCAAGCAGAGCCTGGATCCATGCAGGGACACCCTCCCATAGGATACTTGTATGTATTAATGAGGTGCTCCTCTTAAGACTGAACAGACTCAGCTCCCTCAGCCTTTCCTTGTAAGACAGATAGTCTCTCTAGTCCCTAATCATCTTGGCAGAGAATATTTGCTGCAGTTTAAAATCAGCTGGTTTGTTTCATTTCATATTAAAGCCCGATTAAGCATGACTCCCAAGTTACTTTTTTCTACATTCTTTTCTTCAAAAATATCAGCTGCTAGACAGCATGGAATCTTTCAGACCAGAAATAAATACCTTGCCAAGAAGAGAGTGAAAAAATATTTTTCATAAAAGTGTTTTCCCTGTTTATTTGATTTCTTGGTACATTTAATAAAATTATTCCTTTCAAAGCATTATATTTTTATATAACCTATACATTTAGCTTTACTCATTCATATTGAATAAAAAATAATCTCCCTTTGCATGTACAAAGCAAACAATGGTAATAATTTAGATTAACAAAATTCTGAATAAGAAAAACTACCATTAGAAAGCAAAAGATCAATCTGTGTGAAAAAGTTTGTCTTTAAAGAATAAAAATTTATATGCATCGACACCCATGAATCTTCCCTATGAAGTCTTTAAATGGAATTTACAATATTTTTAGGCTAACATTTTTATGTTAGAAACCTAATTTCATTACTTTCCATAGATTGATGAAGCAGAATGAAAGACCTATCCACAATTCCTACAACAATTTCTTATAAAATGTTTTGAAATAATAGGAGATTCCTACCTGTAGCAATTCCTACAACAATTTCTTATAAAATGTTTTGAAATAATAGGAGATTCCTACCGGGTCTTCTGTTTTGTGGTTATTCAGCAAATCAGATAGGAAATCATCGTGAAGACTTTCTCTCCGAATCAATGTAAATTCACGTAGAAAAACTGCTCCTTGATTTTGGTCTCCCAAAACCTAGAAGGAAAACACGGTATTAGGAAATGCAAAATTTTAATTCTTTCATAGATATGATCGTAATATCCAGAAAAATATGACTGGAAGATTCAAAAAGCCAGTTAATGGTCATCTGTCTTCCACCACTACACTTGTTCTAACCAGACAGTCTTGCCATTAATAAGAATACTGACATGCATTTAAAGAGTGTCTTTACAGTTATAAATAATTTCCATTTACATGAAATTCTGTTGTGGAAGAAGTTTCTATATCAATATTTACATCTATGGTTCATAAGACAGTAAATGTTTAAAAAATCTTTTGTTAAATGAGTTAATATTTAAATTATTTTTACTTTATAAAACAGAGCATGTTTGTCCAGCCTTTTGATGGCTCTGTCATAAGAAGATAGAGGTTAAAACTTTAAAGGGACAGAAAAAAATTATTTACAAGTACTTTGACTAGCAAACGCCAAACTGCACATGCGTTGAAAATAATTTAAACTAACTTGTATCTATTCTTTTTAGAAATATATATATATATATATATATATATATATAAGCTACTGAGAAAGAGGTTTTTTCATCAGTGGTTGAATGAAGCAATTACCATCAAAATGTCCTAGGTACAATCACAAGATTTTTATAGATTTTAGAAATAAATAATGAACTAAATCCACATTCTTCAAGCTCTCACATTCATTTTTTCTTTGGTTGTTGAAGCCAACAAGAAGCCTTCTGTAAGGCTAGGGCAATTATAATAGGCTGACCAGAAGAAGATAATCTAATTAATTTGCAGAGGGAAATGGGTATTTCTATGATGTTGGGTAATGGTAAGAATTGAATCCCTAAATCCAAACCATATGCACCTGAACATAATAGATGTTTTCTTTGATATAAAATTCTTGCTTCTAGTAGTGAAGTAGAGAGCACCTAAGTCTTCCGGTTGCTTTGAGATCCTCTGCTGTAATTTTTTTTTTTTTTTTAAGAACACAAGAAGAAAAAGAACATCACATAAAAGGAACAGTTCTACAGGAGTAGGGTTTTAAAATTTATAGTTAGCTTCCCATCTTGTGGATAACATTGACAGATACAACAACTGACTTTATTTTTATATTATTGAGTCATAACAATGAAGAATCCTCAGGGCTGTCTGAGGAAGAAACATGCATATGCCCCAAAGAAAAAGAAGCTTTGTTACATACGTATTCTTTTTCGACAAATCATTATCCTACAAATAAAAATGTTCTTGGAATAGGTCATCCTTCATAAAAATGTTTCACCTCAAGATTGACAAAAACTGTTCAAAGAATTAAAGTGATTTCAATAAAGGAAATCTGTTCTTTTATTTTACTTTGAAATAATAGCACCTGCTTGTGATTTTAAACACTTGTGATCAGCAAATCTAATGATAAAAATTATAAAATTATAGAATTAAGTTAGAAAATATATATAAAATCACCTAGTCCAACTTTTAATCCAGCACTGCCAAGTCCACCACTACATCAAATCCCTAAGTGCCTCATCCAGATGTCTTTTCAGTACCTCCAGGGATGGTGACTCAAAAATGTCCCTGGGCAGCTGGTTCCAATGCTTCTCAACTTTTTCTGTGACGAATTTTTCCTAATATCTAATCTAAACCTTCCCTGGCAAAATTCAAGGCCATTTCCTCTTATCCTATTGCTTGTTACCTGGAGAAGAGGTAAGACTGAAACTCCTTTTCTCCAGGCTAATTACCCTCAGCTACCCCAACCCTTTCCTCATGAGACTTATGCTTCATACCCCTCACCATCTCCACTGCCTGCCTCTGGATACACTCCAGTATCTCAGTGTGCCTCCTATCACAAAGGACCCAAAACTGAACACAGGATTGGAGGTGTGGCTTCACAAGTGCCAAGTACAGGGGGTCAATCCCTGCCCTGCTCCTGCTGGCCACACTGTTGCTGGCATAGACCAGGATGCTACTGGACTTCTTGGCCCCCTGGGCACTGCTGGCTCATGTCCAGCCACTGTCACCAGGTCCTTTACCTAGTGGGCAGCTTTGAGCCACTCTGCCCCCAGCCTGTGCTGCTGCTTGGGGTTGCTGTGATCCAAATGCAGGACATGGCACCAGGTCTCACTGAACATCATACCACTGACCTTTTCCCATCAATCCAGCCTGTCCAGATCCCTGTATTATTAATTTTAGAAGTCAAATTATTAATTTTAGAAGTCAATTTACAATGTAAAGAGTCACTTCATCGCAAATGATTCACCTTCCTATTTTGCTTATTTTGTTCCTATAAAAATATACCCATATTCTGAAAATTCTTTTCATTATAAGAGCAATCAGCTTGCTGTTATTAAAACTCCAATCTGTTTTTCAAAATAAATGAAATCTGTTGCTAAAGAATGCATATACATTAATAAATTTTTATTAGCAATAAATCATTGCTAATCCTTAAAACTTAAGTGTCTACCATATCAACATCAATGTTCTGACTACTTATAATTACATAGGTGGGAAATAGGCACTATTCCAAAGGAAGGGACAGAGATAAGCAGTCAAAAGAAAAAAGACATTGGGATCCTGAAGATGAAGGAAAAGATGAGCAATAAAAGACCCAGAAGTGCAATAATGAAAGAATGAAAGTAAAGAAAGAAAAGAAAGAATATATTTCTTTTAATTTATCAAATATGAATGGTAAAGTCCTGAAAAAATATGAATGGTGAAGTCTTGAAAAAATGAAGAGGACTGAAAGTATGTGGTCATCTAAAGAAGGTTATTCTTTGCCTGATTCATACAATCTGCTTTCCTCCTTTGAGTAGTAGCTGACTCTGGGTTACCTTTAACTTATCATCTGATACAATGTACTTCAAGTAGAGTATCTTCATCCTTACTGAGAGAGCTGGATTCAAAGATCTATCCGTTAAAGATCATCCATTAATAATGAATGTCAGTAAATTGGAATAATGTCCTGAAAGACTGTTTTTCCTTCTTCAAGTTTTCCTTGAAGTCCTGATTACATATGCATCACCATTTCATTCTTTCAGGAAATCCATTTTCATCATAACACAGCCATCATATTTCTCATCTATCTTCATTCAGTTTATGATCAGACAAGCTTAAGAAATACCTCCAAAAATACCCCAAAGCAGCCTTTTTTAAGCAGTGAAGAAATCATGCAGAGGAACAGTGGCCTGGCAGAAATCTGACCTTTATCAGCAGCAGTCATAAGCATCAATAAGTGATTTTTCACTTGAATTTGCAAACAACATTGTAAATGAGGTTTCACTAGTGCACATGAAAATCAAAGGCATATAATTGAAGTTTCTCAGCACGAGGAAGATATCTGGGTATTCAGTTGTTCAACCAGCTTTGCAAAGGAGCCTTTAATGAAATTGATATGAGATAAAATTCCAGCAAATACCTAAGCAATAATGTTTTTCTTATTTTCAGTTTCTATCTCTCTTAAATCAATTCAAAACAAAAGTTGCTCCATTAGATCCAGTGGTGTGAGTCCATACAGAGGAAATTTTTGAGGAAGCAGGCTGACAAATACATAATTAGAAAATAAAAGATCCAACACAAAACAGCAGATGAAAGGATGTATCCCAGCCAACACAATCTAAGTTTTCTTGCACTTTATTACTGTCCCACTGAGGAACTAGCTCCATGAATTTTGCTGTGACCCACAATAAAGTAAGCTACTGGTAATTATTGTTAGCAAGGTGTAATACTAATATTTTGCTGAATTCACAAGGCACAAGACTAACAACACAGGCTTGGAATCTGATGTAAATAACCATAGTACCTTGGATATCACCTTTCTCAGCACAGATGAGGAGTTTCCAAGTACTTCACTCAGAAAGCAGAAATATCAAATGTGGCCTCAATACTTATAATTAACGAGTTAAGTACATTCCACGAATAGTTTCAAGGTGACAGTTGCTCTGTTAAAGCTTTTTGTATTTTGTATTTTCAAAGTCTAAAGCACACATCAAAACTAGTGGCAAAAACCCCCTGTTTATTAAAAATACTTCTGATAAAATTGTTTAAAAAAACAGATTGTTTCAGTTTTCTTTTTTTTTACAAAGAGGCCTACAGTGTTTTGACAATGAAAAGTGGACTACTTTGCTAGCTATTACTATGAATCTCTTGATTTTCTTGACAGAAACAACCTGAAACAGGAAACATGAAAAAATTCAGCATATTAAATATCAGAAAGGGTAGCAGTGACATTAATAGTGAGGGATGAGGAATGCAGGCTGTTAACAAGCCAAGTACATTGCCTTTTTTCAGATTAAACTGCACTCCAAACACCATAACAACTTGTGCATGTATTTCAATTCTGAATTACTCTCCATAAAACCTAACAACAATGTTCTACTTTACTGCCCACACTTCCAAGTGAAAGAGTGCTGCATTTTTACATGGGTGACAAGGGCTTTACTGCATCCTTCAGCCCTGCCAATCATGCAAGAAGGAAAGGCATCCCAGAAGAATTAAAGGTGTGTATAAGCAGCTGCGAGCTGTCAAATAAACTTGATTCCTACAGCTGTTGCCTCAAGAAATCGTTTAACAAAATCTCAAAGGGATTTCTGAAGTAAGAAATTATTACCATTGGCTTTAATCTGCCACAGTTTTGTGCTGCAATGGTGATCCAAATTTTCTTTTTCATTATTCTCCAAATTAAAAGAGAGTAGGTAGAGGGGGGTACAAGTCCAATACCAAATTCAGAAGCAATTATAGTCTGTCTCTAAATCTAAATTGTGAAAGCTGTTTGTTTTTACCAAAGTCCATGTAAGAATTTAAAATATGCAGAAACATTACTGCCCAATTCTGCCACTGGTAATCATTCTGAACACTTTTCATTTCTCCATGGAGAGCCAGAAAGCTATGCACAATTTAAAATCTATTTTGCATGTCATCTTCTGGGAATTTCTTGCTTATGAGCACACTGTGGTTTTAAGATAAATATATCCTAAAAGAGAAACTACCCTATTTAATTAAGGACATAATTCTCCAAGTGCTATGTTTCCTCATTATATTTTCAGAAATGTTGAAAATCTTCCCAATGAATTTTCTAAGTCCCCATAGGGAAATATACAGATTCAGGTGAACAGAGAGACTGTCAATGAATTTGTAAAAAAATTTTAAAATTTTAAGTGTTTGCTGTCATGCAGTCAACCCTTGCTTTAAACCAAAGACTAGAAGAATAAAATACGAACACAAATAGCAATGTATTTCCCAAGGGAATCTTTTATTCAACAGTGAAATGTTCCCACCAGAAATCTTTTTTGCTGTTCTTGAAATATATTTAATCTTTTTTTCTTTCCTCCTTGTCTTTCCAGAGAACGAATTCATTAGAATCTTAATGGTAATATCTTGCCTTCTTTTAAAGCTCTGTGAAGGAAATGTGAATTTGTGCTAATTATTTTCAGTTCTTAAGCAACCACAATAGCAGAGTCTGGTTAATGTTTTCATTGAAGGAATAATTTAAGCTCCATTTCAGTCTCTCATTATAAATGAACAAAAGAAATAAAAAGTGATTTGCACTCAAGAATTACAGCTTGAAGTGTCCCTCAGACAAAGGCACCAGCTACCAACATCTTGGACAGACATTAGCAATGATGAGGATAAATTTGTAAAGCATGCACACGCCTACACTTGACCCACAGTCTACCAACAAGAGAGAAAGCCAATATGGACCCATTAAATGGAGAGGCAAAAATGCAGAATGAACAAAACCACAGCAATTATCCTGCTGCCAAGCAACCATAGGAAAAGAAAAAAAAAGAGAGGGGAAAGTGGAGAAACAACAAGAGAAAAAAAACAAGTAAAGAAAAAAAAAGCAGACTGGGGGATAAAAAAGGTGAAGTCCAATAGAAACAAAAAACCCAAAGCTATAGAATTCCTTTAAAATCCTGCTGATTAGAACCTTCTTTCTGGGAGTAGTTAACACAAAATGCATCAAGGTTAAAAGTTTCATGAACTAGAGCTGAAATTATACTTCAGAATTACCTCGTTTCTAACTTACTAGATAAACAGGGCATATTTAGATGGGTATGGCTTCTTATCTCCATGAAAATTATTAAAACAAACAAACAAACAAACAAATTTCTACTGTGCTTTGAGCAAGACTGTGTCCAAGGCCTAAACAGATTTACTTTCTAAAATAAGCCAAATAAATACTGTTGTTCAAAATACTAGAAATCAGACACATGAATTTCTGTGATATGAAATTAAACAAAACCAAAATATAAGCTCTGAAGAATTCATTTTCTGCTGTTTCTTTTGCTACCTTGCTTGGTTGACCATGAACAAGTATGCTTAAATGTAATTATTTAGAAGCTGCATCAGTTTTTAAATGGCCAAAATTAGTATGTGCCATGCAAGAATATGGAGCAAGTAACAGATTTAGAAATCACTCTACAAGCTTCAGTATGTTCATTTAACAATGTACTTTGACACTGATCTGCAATATTTTCCTAAGGGCCAGAATAGACCAAAAACAATGTCAAACTATATGAACAAATAATCATCTGAGATTAGCAAGACCAGTCATTCCCAAATGTCATCTAATCAGCAGTAACGGAATTCAAATTATTATTGCCATGAAAGTAAGTATAAAATAAGATTTACCATTGTTTTTCAACATACATCACAATTAGCTGTACTTAAATTATCACCATATATTTATTGTGTTATTTTTGAGCATTTTAGAAAAAATTATAGTAATGCAACATTCCCAAAGTGAGAAGACAAGAAATTACAAATATGCATTCAGGAAAATAATGAAATTGATAATCTAATTTAATATAAATAATACAAAAATGAATAATTTGAAGAAGTAATTCTTTTTCTTCCTCTTTGAATCCCATTGCTCAGAAGGTTTTTTTTTTATTTCATCTATGGAATCCCCTCAGCTTCCTTGAATTTTCTGTTTTGGAAGAAGAAACTGGCAAGTTCTTCAGAACCACTTCATCAAACTTCCTGGGAACTCTGAGCATTGAATATTTTCCTTATGAAAATAAAACTTTTAAATTATAACCTTCACATTTTCTTCAGTACTTGAATTTTGGGCTTTTGTGACCCTGGACTGATAAGCACCACTTTTAAACAAAGGAATTGAGCTACTCATTTGGCTTCTTCTTTTTAATGTTAAATGTTTTTATGTTAGAGACTAAGGAGCTCTGTAGAAAATTCACTAAGCTGACATTATAGACATTGTCTCAAATCCTACTGACATGGAGTTCAACTACTTACAATGGAAGGCCCTGGATATATTTTTTTTTATCTCAATCATATTATTGCAAAAAAAAGGAATTTAATGTAATTCTTCAGGTGGGATTATTTATGAAAACAATAGTTTGTTTATTACTGTCTTGTAATACGGTTGTGCCTCTGACAACCTCTACTTTATTAAGAATTAGAATTTCAGGAGTTATCTACCAGATTGCTTGGCCATTACCTATACAGAATTTTCTGCTAATCAAATCTTAGAGTATTCACAGCAATACTGTAGATATTTCAAATAGCTAACACAGCAGTAGAAAACAGTAGAAATGCTATCTTTATAACTTACCATTCAATTAGATAGGTTTCAGTGATTTCATGTCTTTACAACAAAGCACTACATACTCCATTTATTACAGATAAGTATGCTTTTTCGTAGCTGGGTAGCCAAACAACCACTGTTTCCATACAATTGTTTCCAATTACTGGTTTTGCTCATACTTCATCACCAGATTCATAAGCTTTTGTGACAGATTGCAAAATACTGAAATAGAAGCCATGATTTTCTTCTGCCTGTGAGATATTACGTCTTCCAGTAGGAAAATTATGAGAATAAGTAGCTCCATGGCATGAGATTTTTTTGTATGGCTTTTAACTGCAATTGCTATTTTACTAGAAGACCTGATTCATAGATTCTGAGGAATCTTTTTCTTCAAATTGTATTTTAGTTTAAAAATACTCTTCATGAAATTTGTGATGCTTTCTACCAGCAGTAAGACAGGTTTTAATAACATTAGAGTCCTTTTCGTTCTGAATAGTTTGTGAATATAGGAGAGTTTTTGTGGTTTTTGTTTTCATTTGGGGCTTAAATAGGACAAACATGTGTCTTTATAGGATTAGAGGTTTCTTTCTTTTATATCTTTATATTTAAGATATGAATATTTCATGTGTTGTCAATGAAGTCAGTTGGGTTAGACTTTTGCAAGCAGAATTTCTCTCAGTGCTTTACATGCTAAAGAAGCATCTGAATAATTCTGGAGGAGACAATAGCAGGGCTGGGCATTTGAAAAAAAATAGCAAGCAACAGACCAGATATCTACCTGTAGTATATTAGCACAATTTCATTTCAACTACTGATTTTTACCAGCTGAAGAAGTACACCTGCTTAACAAAAAACATTTTGGAAAAACACAGCAAGATTTTCCAATTATTTATTCAGTGTTCCTACGTACATTTTTTGGGCTACACCTCTGAGAAGGTTACTCTGTTTCTATTTACTTTTAAAGATATTTTGAGGCCTTTTTATCTGTGTGCAGTGGCCATTGACACAGCAGCTGCCCAACACTACAAGATGGTGCATCCAGCCAGCTAACAGCTTCCTCACACTGTTTCCAGTTCATACTTAACTGTAGTGCCTTTTCCAAGCACAACCAACGTCCCCTTCACTCCTTGTGTTTCAGGGTGTCTCCCTGTCTGTGCATAAAACACAGCACCCCTTTTCACCATGCTGTTTTCATACGGTCAATAATCAAAAAATTTCCTAGAACATGAGTCATATGCCATTTTTGACAGGCTTACTTGAAACTTGTTTTTTGTTAGATGCTGTTCTTAATCTCACCAAGTGATTTTTCAGCATTTTCAGAGTTTCATAGAACTGAAGGCCAGAGGCCACATTCATTACCAGGCTATATGTTTCAGATAAAATTCTTGCATTAAGCCATCAGTGTTCTCCGATTACTCATAAATAACTTTTGGAAAAAGAAAACACATATTTTAGAAGAAGCACCCCATCTCAAAATGCATTTTATTACTTGATTAGGGAGCATGAAGTAACTAGTGTAAGTTTATTAGAGTAATTACACTGGAATTTCTTCAAAAATAATTTTCAGAGCTCTTTATCATATCTTTCTCTCTAAAACACTTACAATAGTGGAGATAAGGCCAGCTTAGCTTAAAAAGAGATTGTATAATTGCATATACAAGTGAAAGAAGTACCAGCAAATTGTAATATCCAGCAGCTGGTAGCAGCTGCTAGAAGACAACTACCCATATTTAAGGCTGAGACATAGAGAGAGACAGAAGACAGCAACCAAGAGAGTCTGCACAGAGGGAGACAGAGCAGACAACCAAGCACACTCTCAGTATGCTCCAAAATGCCTGCCACGATGCTGCTCTGAGGGCCTGCTTGACTTCAAGGAATTTGAATTTGATTCTCAGCATGAAGTTACTGGAAGTGGTATGGCATCTAGAAAAAACAGGAAAATTTGTGTCTGTCCAGGGTTTGTTTTGTATCCTACAGATAAAGGACCTTGAAATAGTAATACAAAAACAAAAAGAGCAAAACAGTAATATAATAAAAAAAATCTCCAATCTAATATAAAAAAATATTAAAGTGTAAAAAAAATCAGAACATTGAGCAGATAAAATTTGGAGGGATTAATCTGTAAATTTTACAGTTACATTAACTAAACAAGGAAACAGAAACTAGACTGACCTTTTTCAGAAACAAATTTTTATAAACACTATAATCTTTGAGGAATGCAATGATTAACTAAAATCAGGATCTTCATTGTGAAGGTATGGAAGACTGCATCACTACCTGGAAGTGAATTTTTAAATTTTAGTTTTAAACAGGAAGAATGTGATCTGTTGTCAGATGGAGTAAATTTTTTTCCAAGTTTGCTTATTTACACTCAGTTTAGACCCCCCCAAAAATAGCTATCAAAGCCCAAATGTTGTAGATGCATATCAACATTCAGTGCCAGTTTGTAGTAGAATACCACACACAACTAACAGTATACAAGGCATGACATTTCTTCCTGTTCGGAAGACCAGATGCAGGCCATTGTAAGGATAGAAGGAAAGACTCTCTCCCTCAGATCTCCAATAGAGTGCACTCAGTCACAGCATATTCAAAGAAAGGAAAATGACATGCTATTTTGACATGTGAAACAATCACCATGATAAAAAGAACAAAAATATCTCTGAATGTCACATGCTTTACACCACCAGATTTAATCACACAAAAGAATCATGATTCTGGAAGACAGTTTTGGTCCTTAAGAAGCAATATAAGAATATCTTTTTTGCTAAAAAAAAAGAAATAATTATTTTAAATTAAATTCAGAGTCTGTTGGTATCATGTATCACCTGCCCTGATACCTTCAGTAGCAAAGCAAACAGTCTCACATCTCAAGAATAAAAACAGAACTGTGTTTTCTGGCTCCCACAAGACTGTTTTTTTACACCTTCCTCATAGTCTCCAGGCCTAAGGAGAAAATAATTATGGGTATTTTCTGTGTCTACACAGGAGTACTTCCAGTCCAATTGCACTCACAGGCACATCTTGATGAAGGACATTACATTTTATGTAAATAATTCCTGAGACAAAAAGTTTCATGCTTCTCCATCTACACTCTAAAAAAGCTGATTTTATGAATGACAATGAAAAATTTTGTAAGCGTTAACATACTCCAAATCTTAGAGTAGCAAATTGAGAAACTACACATGGGTAGCTGCCAAGGAGCTCTCGTACTTCCTTAGTCTAATGCCACCATCATTCAACTCCTTGGCACTCTGGTAATACACAGCAGCAAGGAAAGCAGGAAAAATGAACTCTCACAAAATGGTAGTTGAAATGATGGATGAAAACATAGATTAAAAATTCACACTGTAGTTGAGAGGCTTTTTCTTTGTCTGGTCTCACAATCCAAACAAACCAAAAGTCAGAAAACACAATTCAAATTAAGTTACTAAAAAGAATTTATGAAACGAGCAGTACAGTTCTAGAATTCGTTCAAACACAAGGAATCTATGTACTATAAACACTGTATTTTAGTTATGACACAGATTCCCCATATTGAGATAATAAGGAAACAGAGGAATAGGATGGCATTAAGAGTAAGAAAATATATTATTTTTAGAGGATATTGTCACAATTAAGAGATTTGGAATGGAAAAAACCACAATGTACGTCGCATATTTTATATATATTACAATACATTCCCTACAATAAATTTTTCCAGTTTTAATTTCCATCCTTACAGTCCTGTTTAGCATTCACAGTGTTGCTTTATTACTGTTTAAAGTTAATTAAGAAGATTCTTAGATTGGCCATGTTTGAGCCTTTGCTTGCTTTTTCCAAGTAACTTCAAATAATTTTTAACCAGTTGTTATCAATCTTCAACAAACTCTAAATACATATTGTTAAAATCTCGAATTAAGTCTTAATTAAGTTCCTCAGCACCTTAATAAATTAGTGAGCTGAGGGATAAATGACTGATCATGAGTCTGCGGTGACACTTGGAACAATGAAAAAGCTGGATGACATTCTGTGAAAAGATGATGAAAATTCTGTTTAGTTGTTTGCTTTTAGATGACCTGCAAGCACAGAACTAAACAGATAGAGCATTTGCTGCCCAAAAACTGGCTAAGCAATAACAGATTCTAAAATATTATGAAGCAGCCTGTAGAAAATGAAGTAATTTTGTCAGTGCCACTTGTATAAAACCAGGGCTAGTGATCACAATAATTACTTTCATATTTGAGTCACTGGTGATTCAGACAGGGCTGAGTGGGACTAGAGAGAGAGCAGCATTACATGAGACAGCCCTTGTGTTTAAATAATTCTCTGAATCACAGATGAAGGAGATGTTTATTATTATTTTTCATTTATAACTATTATAAAATAAAGCTAACTTTGCTTTTATTATTAGAATGTCAGATTATAAGGAGTTTGGCTTTCACACTAAAACTTCTACAACATTAATTTAGGTAGAAGTAAGTAGTAAATCATCATTCTGTAATAGACACATCAGGCCAAGTAGGAAATCTAGACATGATCTTGAAACTAACATGTACACTAGATTTCATGCTGCCTTCTATGTTATTTCTATATATTTTTGCCTACCATTACACACATTAGGTATGGGGATGTTTTTTACTTCTCAATTTTGTCATATTTTGTCCAAGAAAATATATAACCTTTTGATCTATACTTCTGTCTGGTTTTAATATATGTTGTGTTAAAGATAGAAACTAATTTAATTCCAATAAAAAATCAAGGAATTTAAAATATAAGTCTTGTCTTGACACATGAAGCTCTGCTTCATACTGCTATTTTAATATCAGATGGGGTTATAAAAATTGAAAATGAGGGTGTTGCACAACCCTGGTGATGGGACTAAATGGTCCTGGAAATTCCTCTTGAGTCTATCTGTTCTGGGGCACACATCCTTCTGATAATTGTACCTCAGAATGCAATCTCACTTATTTGTGAAAAAAAGGGCAAAACACTCTCTCTTTTACTAGACACGAGGCCTTGAAATTGCCTTGCTTCAGACATACTTCTTCTTCTTCAGGTGATAGTTTCAATCAGATACAAATAGTCACAAATTTATTATGTACTAGTTTCCTTTATTATTTATTTGAAGAACTAAGCTTAGAAAACATTTTGGCAAAGATTGGAAAAGGATTATTTAAGGATAATGACAAAAAAAATTGGCACAGTGCAGACATCTTATTCAGCACAGGAATATTAACGGTACCTCCTTGTAATCCCTAAAATGTATTTCTATGAAGTATTTTTATCCAAATTATAGCAGGAATTTATAGGACATCACGAACCAGGGAAATCATCACTTGACTCATCTCAGGCAATTGTAAGTCCTCTCTACAGTTTGTATTTTCTCAGCTATTACACAATCTCAGACATCTGTGAGTGCTCTTGTAGGATTTAGCGGGGCTAAAGAGGGCTCCCTCACTACAACTTTAATTTTACAAAATGGGAAATGTGATCACTTATGTACATTCATATTATTGAAATAATGCAAGAAACAGGTGTTTTCCAATAAGAACTCAGTTCCCAGTTGCACTGTTCCATTAAACAGTCGCACTGTTCCAAATTCTCTTGCCTGACAGTGACCCAGTTCCAGAGCTGCTATATTTACTCATGTGAAGTAGGAAAACTTCTAAAGGTTGTTCAACTATATAAAATTTAGTTCTCAAGAAAATGGATCATTTCAGTTTAAATCAAATAATTTATATATATATTACACTAGCAATTATATTATCTAAACACAACTATCTGTGGCTAAGAAGGGAGCAAGTAATAGTGATTGGTTTGATGCACTTTTTATGAGTTTGTAAATTGCTTCAGAAAAATAAATGTGTGACTCAACCCACAAAAAGCTTTATATTTCTAAAACCAAAACCACAAATGGTTTTGAAGTTGCTCAAATATTTGGTTTCTCGCTTTTCCCATCAGTTTCATTTCTCCCAGGAGAGGAAAGTGCTAAAACTCCATTAAGACAGACCAACTGCTATTACAGTCATCCCAGATCAGGATATAGCAGGAAATACTAGCAGTCTTACATTAAATTTTCAAGCAATTCCTCCTTAAATTTTGCATATTCTTATGCACATTCTAAATCTTTAAGGGAATTAGGCAAACTAGATCAAGGATCCTTCTCTTCCAGGATTTTCTCCTTACCCAAATGAACATGCCCAGACAGGGTTCATTGAGTGAGGACCACACTCAGCTCTTTGTAAAATTAACTTCCTAGACAAAATTCAGATAGAGACTGCATTACTTTCATCTTCAGCACTACTTTAATTTTCTTTTAGAAATAGGCTTCTTTAGTTAGTTGATGTCTAATCAACATACAGAAACTGCTTTGAATGAGGACAAAGATAAACTGAAACCAATGTAAATGAAAGCCACTTATTTTATTTCAAACAATCACATTTCACATTTTGCTTCAGTTATAACAGGTTTGAGTTTTGAAAAAATATCTTTACTGATTCACAGATTTCCCCTTCCTATTTAATTTGGAAATATAATTCTAAAAAACAATAAAGAAAATTAATCCAGGAAGTAGTTACTATCAGCTAAAATCTTGAAAATGTCCAGTCTGGAAGCTATTTTCAAAAGTAAAGTAGGTGGATAAATCTTTGTTTACTATATTTCAAATGAAAAGACCACAGACTATTAAATACTTGCATCGTTTTTTAAAGGCATAACATTGATGCAGCTATTCTCATCTTTCAAATAAGAACATGTCAGATTTGATACCTTAAAATTTGAATTTTCAAAGTCTCTCTTTTCTTTTCACAGCAATAATACCCCTGTGGAATAGAAAATTGAATAGTTGGACTGAAATATTAAGTACAGTTTTACTGATGTGAAAAACCATCTGTATAAAGTAATTTATACAAAACCAAGTAACTAGGATCAGGCTACCAATTATCTGTAATTATACTGCCTGTCCAACACCATTTTTTTACCCTTCACTCTAGATAGCGCATTGATACTGAATTTTGAGAGACCCTGCTACAGGCTGAAAAATCTTTTGCCCTGAAGAATTTCTTTGCTTCAGCATTAAGATGTCATGACATGAGATTAACAGTGATTGAGGACCAATGTCACTCGCAACTGGCTTGACTTTTCAACAGTGTTTGTCTCTATATTGAGTACTATATTGAGTACTACTTTATTTTCAGAGAATTTACAAGTACGGTTTGCTGGTCTGACATTGAACAGCAAGCCACTGTTTAGCTGCTTCTTGTTTGATCCATCATTCAATTTTCTAATCAGAAAGAAAAACCACATTCTGAGGGCAGCCTGACAGATCACATCACAGGAGCAGATCTGAAACCAGCAAGCGCGCGATGAAGCATTTGCTCACCACAATGCATATCACTCCTCTTAAGAGCTGAAATGTAAAACATGGATGATGAAAAACAGAGACATGCAGTCATCTTTTAATGAGAATCATGAGGATGACATGTGAGAAGAATGAGAATTCATCTTCAACACTTTCCCTCAAATATTCTGCATGAAGAACCTATCTCTCTAGGTAATATACTAGCCTAGTAGCAGAGCAGGAAAACCCACAACAAACGAAAATAAAATCACTGCTGCCAAAAGGACAACATATTCCAAAACAGCAAGGAGAGGCTTTTTGTAATCCATCCTCTTTTCCCTGAATTTCTGCCACAGGGATCTCAAACACTGGGTCCCTGAGGAGGAAGAGATGCCAACTGCCCTCCTCCTGAGCAGCCCCGAGCTGTTAATTCATGAAGTGTCAATGAAAGGCAGCCTGTTCTCTGTGTCTCTCAGGCTGGCTGTCTGCAGCAGTGGGTGGTGACTTAGTGGGATGATGTAACCCAAAGTGGCTGTCGGCAGTAGGTCACGGTTCATCTGCTTCCACTGAGGAATCGCAGCTGTGCAATCTACAGCCTTTACTCAGGAGAAGATTGGCCACATGCTTGAAAGCAATTTTGTAGCTGTGACTTCCATCTTTCCCAAGGAAAGAGGCAGGGAAGGAAGAGATTAGAGACAACCACAGTGGGTCACTGGTATGGCTAACATCCAGCCTCAATGCGACAAGGGCCATTAAATAAAGTAATCGCAAAGTATTAAGATGTGCAGGTGAAGGCTTAAGGAATATAAGTGCTAAAACAAGCAAAATGTTTGAAAATGCTGTTCAAAGTTTCCAGCTTCCCAGGCACCAGTCCACCTTCTGAGCAGCGATACCCTGTAAAATGAAGCATAAAGCCTGCAAAAGCAGGTAATATCACTGCTTCAGAAGAAAGGGCTCATAATTCAGAAAAATAAGGCAACATAAAGAAGTGGAAAGGAATGAAAACATGGTGTCAGAAAGCTGCTGATTAGATCCCTTCGTTTCTTAGGAAAGCTAGTGGAGTTCTCATTTCCATGTGTGCCCTTTTTCTCTCCTTTTCCTGATAGACATTCCAATGAAAATCAAAGTGAGAAATTTTGCAAGAACAAAAAAAAAAAAAAAAAAAACAAAACAAAACAAAACAAAAAAACAACAACAAAAAAAAAACCTAAGGAAAATTCTACTAAATTTGAAAGGAAAATGCCTCCTATTTATCCTGTAGGTATAAATATGGTCTAGCCTAGTATCAATGATGTGCCTGTGTGTGCACCCAGTGAATTTCCATCAAGAAATCCCTACATAATCCAGTATCTCCCCAGGCTGCCACCTGCATTGGTGAGAACACTGATTTATGTGGAACAGTGAGTTGACTACAACAGAGGGGACTTACAAAATTCTAGCTATTTTCAGAACAAAATCTCTGATAACTTCTTCCAGGAACATTCCATGTGGAAAATTTGGATTGTCTTGAAGGAGCTTCCTGAAAATCAGTTAAAGTGCATGTACCATTTTGTATGTTTCAATATGGTGTTTAGCATCCTGCGTGTAGGATCCCAATCTTCCTTCAGACACCCCCTAAAAAAGCCCGTTGCAGAACTGATTAAAAAGTGCAGAAATGTCACAGTTATAAATAGTCAGTAGGAACTCTGCATGTGCAGAGAGGGTCATCATGTACAACAGTCCTTTGTATATGGGTAATATGTTTAGAAGATAGTTTCTCTGTTATCCAAGCCAACCATTAATGAAGGATTATGCATGTGAAGGAGTGGTCACACAGCACCATCCAAGTGTAAAAAGTGGTTCAGAGAGTTTCACCTGGTCCTGATGAATACAACAAGGAGTCTAGAGATCATGATTTGGACACTAGTTGATCATCCTGTCTGAAAGAATTAACAAGACTTCTATCCTATGCCACAAGCTTTTTATTAAAAAGCCATGGGCTTTTTATTAGACAAACTTTCTGCCTATGAGCATCTGTGCAATAGCCACACACTAGCTAAAGAAAGAGATAATTGACATTCGTAGCCACAATCAGATGCAATACAAGAAGGAAAACTTCTGGAGAATAGAGATAAACTTCAAAAACCATATATATTTCATATGCAATACAATTATAAAAAAAAATTAGAACAAAACAGAATAGTTCAGTTGGAATGGACCAACCATGATCCTCTAGTCGAAATAACTGATGGAAGACTGTCAATTTTCAACCTAAGACATTCTTTTAAAAGCATATTTTCACATAAATTATAAATCTGTCATGTCCAGCAAGGAGTTTCACACAAATAGACATTCAGGTGACTTATAATCAAATTCTTTTACTTATAAGAAGAACTCAATTGCATAAGGACAAAAATAAAGAACTGGTGCTGTAGAACACCTTTAGCTGTCAAAAAGAAGAAATGGAAACAGGCCTCTTCATCTGTGTAGGCCAGAAATGTAAAACAAACTCTTTCTTTAGTCACGGCAAGGAAGAAACTGAAGAGCATTAAACATAAAGAGTATAAAGGCTTATTTTCAGAACTCTGAATCGCAGAAGATAGAAAGTTAGGTAAAATACCATAGAATTTGAAATTCCACTGAAAAGTTGGCGAAATCACAGAAAACATCAATAAGTGGAGAAAAAAACTAAAGTAGGAATTACAGAAGGTGAAAAAGATACAAACTTCACTTAGAAAATTATAAAAGTCCGTAAGAAATAAGCCCTATTTTTTAGAATTATGTAAGAAGACTCATAAACACTCTTAACAGACTACAGTGACATGCATAAGATGTAAGTGTAATTATGAAACAAAACCCAAAAAACTTCTGAATGCAGGTAATGTGAGGAAAGAATTGCTCAAGAAGAGTGAAGATAAAACTGTCAGGTATGCTTTTATGTGTTTAAAAATTATCTGTAAGAAAAAGTATTTTTTTGTGAAATAATTGTGAAAAGAAGACTCTAATGAGATTGTAGAATAAGTCTGCCAATCACTACCACAGTCACAGTTGGATACAGGCAAAGAGCTCATTCTTATTATTGGAGAATAAATAACTGGCAAGGATCGTGGGCTTTGTACAGAAAACTAATACCCCAAACATACTCTGGAAAATATAACACTGCTAACAATGGTAGGCTTAGTAATTTGTAGCTGTTGTAGCTAGTAGAACTTGAAAAATGCATGACAAGCGTTTCATCAACAACAAAACCAGAAAAAAAATCAAACAAACAAAACCAACAACAACAAAAAAAAACCACCCTCAATAAAACCCCAACAACTACCTGAGGTCTAGTTTTAGTAAGCAGGAATGAAATAATGGAAAATAAGCTCAGATGTATATTCATTTAAAAAGATTAAAAGATAAAACAACAAGTAAGTTGACATAATGGGCTTTTACTGCAAAGCTGCCGGTACGTGAATGTGAGGCATCCTAAGCACGTCTGCGCAGAACCCCGCGGTGTGTGTGCGGGCAGGGCAGGGCAGGGCAGGGCAGGGCAGGGCAGGGCAGGCAGGGCGGTGCAGGGCAGGGCAGGGCTGTGCAGGGCAGGGCAGGGCAAGGCAGGGCAGGCAAGGCAGGGCAGGGCAGGGCTGTGCAGGCAGGGCAGGGCAGGCAGGGCTGTGCAGCCCGGGAGGACAAGACAGGGCAGGGCAGGGCAGGGCTGTGCAGGCAGGGAGGGCAGGGCAGGGCAGGGCAGGGCAGGGCAGGGAGGACAGGACAGGGCAGGGCAGGCAGGGCAGGGCAGGGCAGGGCAGGGCAAGGCTGTGCAGGGCAGGGCAGGGCAGGGCTGTGCAGGCAGGGCAGGGCTGTGCAGGGCTGTGCAGGCAGGGCAGGGAGGGCAGGGCAGGGCAGGGCAGGGCTGTGCAGGCAGGGAGGACAGGACAGGGCAGGGCAGGGCAGGGCAGGGCAGGGCAGGGCAGGGCAGGGCAGGGCTGTGCAGGCAGGGCAGGGCAGGGAGGGCAGGGCAGGGCAGGGCAGGGCAGGGCAGGCAGGCAGGGCAGGGCAGGGCAGGGCAGGGCAGGCAGGGCAGGGCAGGGCAGGGCAGGGCAGGACAGGGCAGAGCTGTGCAGGCAGGGCAGGGCAGGGCAGGGCAGGGCAGGGCAGGGCAGGCGGGCCCGGCCCTGCCGAGCGAGGCCCTGCCCTCGCAGCCCAGCCCCGGGGCTCTGTCCCGGCCCCGCGGTGCCGCCAGGCCCGGGCCCGCCGCAGGCCGTGCCCACACCCAGCCTGGAGCCCCGGGCTGGCCTTGCAGTGGCCGAGTGACCGCAGGGCCCGCCTGGGGGAAGGGCCCAGGACGGCCAAAGGGTATTTAAACCAAAGGGTATTGAAACCAAAGGGTGTTTAAACCAAAGGGTATTTAAACCAGAGCCTGCTGCAGGCATACGTCCTGACCCCACCTACTCTCTGAATTTGTGTCAGATGAACTGTGTTGGAAGAAGAAGTGGTAGTTATGTTTGTTGTTTTGTATATTTTTTCTGTCTTTCTCTCCTTATCTTTCATCTCCTGGACATTGGAGCAGGTTGCCCAGAGAGGCTGTGGATGCCCCATCCCCAGAACTGTTTAGGGTTGGATCAGCAATCTGGTCTATAGTGGAAGATGGCCCTGCTCATGGCAGGGGGGCTGGAACGACAGGATCCATAAGGTCCCTTCTGACCAAAACCATTCTAGGCTTCTATGAGGATAAATAAAACAACCTGTCTCTTTGAAAAGACCTTTTTGAGTAAATCCTGTCAACATTTCCTTTTACAAAACTCTTTTGTGGTATTAATAGAATAAAGTTATTAGAACATCAGTCACTACCATAAGTGTCATTCTTTCATGGTATGTGTACATTCTTTCTGTACGTGGTATGTACTATCCTGCAAAGTTAAAAAGAGAATCACATATGACAATGGGCTAAATTATACTCAGTGAAAATAAAACTTAAGAGAATTTTGAATTTGCAAATACCAGAAAATGCCAATACCAGTTTATTCTACATATTTTATAATGGTTTTCACTGTTGTTAGGCTTGACCGGAGAATTGGGATTTCAGTATTACCTTTTGTCTATGTTAAAAACACACACACACACACACACACACACACACACACACACACACACACACACACACACACACACACAAATCAAAGTAGCAGGAAAGAAACAAAAAGAAAAATTCGGATATGCTTTGATATTTTCAGTTACACATATAATTGAAAGTATTATTTTTTTATTTTTAAATGTCTGAAAACAGGCTATACAATCTAAACATTCTATAGCTTCAATTCTTCTTTAATAAGTCAGTCACCATCAGACTCAATTGTACACATTTATTTTTGTCTTCTCCTTGATGCTCAGATGAAGACTTCATTATCCCTTCCATAAGACAGATTTGTATCTGAGTATCTGAGTTCGTGGACAGTTCTACAATTTTCATTTACATGCTTTTGCCCCAAACAATGGAATAAATGTGCTAGAACAAATAACAGCAAATTTTGCTTTATCAAACTGTTCTTTTTTATTAGAATTAAATATTTAAATGTAACATGTCTTTATAAAGCCTGCAGCTGTGTTAAATTAAAATTTCCAGAAAAACAGTCATTTCTCCTCTGGAAATTTTGCTTATATTCTGTCAAAAGCACAATTTTCTGAGAAATTTGCCCTGTAAACTGTATGAGATATCATACAGTTTTTTATACTTCTTAGTGTCAGAGCTGAGTGGCCTAATTTCTTCTCTTCCTTAATTGCTCTTCACTTATAACCTTTTTGCTGGTTCTACGTCAAGCATGCACAGCAAAATTGCACTGGTTTTGGAACAGTGAAAGCCAATGAGAAATTTTGTTCTGTAAGATTAAAATTCATGTAACAGTCTCTTTTTCTATTCCTTTTCCCTTTACTTTTTTGATAAATCATCTGATCATCTGTCTTTTCTGAAACTTCACAGTTTATCTTCTTGGAAAATGAAAAATTCTGTCCACCTCTATAATGCTACTTCTGTTGTTAAAAGAGATATATGATACCCAGAAATCAAGATTTTAGAAAAATCTTGTCTGGGTTAAGATTCATAGAAAATGTACAGACATTGATTCTCTCCTCAACTGTTCCTTTTCCTTTCATCCCTACAAACTGGAAGTCTGCTATAAAAATTACATATTCAATACAGTACTGATATGTTCTGTTTTTTGGGGTTTTTTTAACTCTTATCTCACACAGATTTTCATTCACTTTTACAAACTAAATCACTTTTGCCAGAATTCTTTCAAGGCTTTTTGTCTTTTTGTGCAATTATGACGCCAAGGAGGTTTCAAAAGTATCTCCCATCACTGACCACCTCCCTTTCCTTCCTGTTTTCTCTAAGGCTGACCTATATTGGCAGCCCCACCACCTGGGAAATGCCTTTCACATACAACTATAGAGAACTTCTCAAATTCTGGCTGGGAGGCAATATAAAATCCTTGTGGTCTGAGGAAACCATCAGAGCAAAATACAAATTTTGTATCCAGCATGGGCATTTTTGCTACCCAAACCCCTGCATGTTTCTGGTTGCTCTAGGAGCCCTGAACAGGGCTCCAGAAACAGCACGTTTCCTCCTGGCTGCTTCCTGCTAATGATCTGAAGTCTGGCAAAGTAGCTCGAACCTCTCCCCTCTCCACACCCAATCCCTTGGTCATTAACCTTCCTAGTGCTGACAACAACGACAAAATCTGAACCATCTTTACATACACAGGAAATGGCTTGCCAGGGATTTGATCTGGAGCAAAAATCAACCCTTCTGAGCCCACCGTTATTTTTAAGAGCCTTTTGGTTATGAGGCATATTAACATTTTGCACTCTGCAATGAGAGAAAAAAAGCCAAATCTAAATCTCCAACAGTTTATTCAACTTGCCCTCAATTCCACTACTCCTTTCTCACCCCGCACACCCACACACATTTTATGTCTCTATTACATCAGAGAATGCTGTCTCAATTATGTAGTACAGTATAGTACAGTACATCTGGTGGCTTAGAAAATAAATCACAGGACTATTTTTCTAAGGATTTAAATAAAATTGCTTTATCATTTGCTTCTTCCTACTAACAACACCATCAGTCCAAATGTCCTGCTTGGCTTTGTAAGCTTTCCCACTAGCTCACCAGGCCTGGCACAAAAATTTCACAGCTGTGCCATATGTTTGACAGTGTTAACAATGAGTCCCTGGTTACACGATGAAATTTCATTTTGTGTTCCTCAAGCCTCCACTCCCTGCATTCTACGAGGATGACAGACAAGTTTGGGAAACCAACCCTCTCTCCCTTTCTAGCAAAAGAGGTATTAGTGAACAATAAAACCAACCTTTTTATTTGGGAACTCCCAACATCTTTGCAAAACACAGCTGGACCAGACTCCAAAGCATTAAGGCTTCAGGTTCTCCCTCCCCATCCTACTCCTCCTCCACCCTAATCCAGACTTGTGAATTTAAAGCACAACACCCACTCATGTAGTTTTAACCACTCAGTTATTGGAATCAAGCAAATAAGACAAATATATTTATACAAACCACTTGCCTAGGGTTTAGACTATTTCTTGCTAATTCAGTTCACTTGTACCAGTGTGGTGTTAAAATAGGGGTGTTTAAGGTTTAAATTTTAAACGTTCATTCAAATTCTTTTTTTTTGTTGTTTTTTCAGACCAGCAGGTTATTGGATTAAAATCCTGTATGTACTACAGGCCAACTAAGGCAAAAGCTGAACAGAAACTTAGCTGAGCCCAAACATTATCAGCCTACAGCTCTGAAGCCAGAACATCTGCCACTGTCAGTGTGGATGTGCTTCTATCTAATGCATGCTCTGATTATCCTACAGAGGAGGTAATGGTCCAGATTTTACAGGAAAATCACTTAAAAAAAAAAAATCTGAGTATGTATGAGTATGTACTTGGAAAGTGTCAGTACACTGAAGCTACATGTTCCCAGCTCAGAGTTTCAGTGTATGTAGTTCAGCACTCATGGTAGCATTTTGAAATAGCTGCACTATATTTTGTCAAGCTCCTTCTCCCATAGGTAAGTCTTACTGGTTCCATTGTTTAACAATAAAAAAATCAGCTGCCTGTTGGGTAAATATTAAAGAAGCCCCAAACCTGATGATTTATGTGCATAGCTTATTCCATATGAAAATACAAAGAAAATACAAAGAAAAAGCCCACTAGATAAATGTAAACAGCAAACAGGAACTTACTATATTCACTTACTAGCCTTTTATAAAAATCATCATTCCTTATTTCCTATGTTATATATGCTTGCTTATTTATTTTAAGACCAGGGCTTTGTCTTGTAATTCCTTTGAGGATGGACAGAGAGACCAAAACATCCATTCAAAATCTGTGAGTCGAAGCTAAGAATCTCTATATAAAAGCGGGGATGAAAACCAGTACAAAATATAGCATTCCTCATCTTTCAGACTTAAATTTATAATGAATGAGAGTGGTAAAACTGTACCTGAGAATAACAGTTTATTCAAATACTATGAATAACAGTTTATTCAAATACTAATAATGGCAAGTGCAAGAAAAAAAAATTACTTTCACAGGAAACTGTCTTCATACACCCCTTGGGTTAAGGTTAGTTTAAGTATGGTGATACTCTCTTCACTATCTCAACTCAATACTTGAATCCCCTCAGCCCCAGCCTTAGGTTTTTAGTATACTGAAAACAATCATGTGGGAAACAACATTATATGGCAAAACACCATAGTACATAGGTTATCAGAGGAAATCAGGACAATTGCCAGGTTCCTAATGATGGTTCTTAAGGCTTCATGTTCAAGCAATCAGACTTCCTAAACAGACTCCATATTCTGAAGTTTATCTTCCAGATAAGGAGACTTTAAATTTAAAGTTACATCTTCAGAGTATGCAAAACTACACATATTCCCCTGACTTTTCATGTTTGTATATGGTTAGAACCTACATTATCAGAAAAAGAGTTCCACTTCCCAGTGGAAACTTTGCAAGTGCCTGGACCAAGCTCACTGCTACTGTGGTATTTTCCTCAAACTATCTCATTTCAGTTTCAGGTAGGCTAGAAGTACATGAATCAATGAAAAGCAATTAAAGGTGTAACAACACAGCATATAAAATCTCAAATGTTCAATGCTTTACACATAAGAACAACTATATTAGATCAGGCCAAAGCTCTGTGTGGCTCAGTTGATAATCTTAAACAGTGGTCATTAGCATCCACTTAGGGAAGAGTAGAAGTAAGATAAAAAAGTAAGAAAGACATCCTTTTCTCTGCTTAAAACTGTTAATAGGAGTGCATAAATGTTAGCCTATAGTCATGACAGATTTAATATTTTTAAAATTTATGGTGATTATATCAGAAATTCAGATCTGAGTCTCTAATAACAGCTTAAAAATAATAGAGATTAGTAATTCTTTTAATAACAGCAGGTATCAGGGGGCCAGAAGCATTACTTGTAATCGCCTCACATTGGAATTATAAGCCATTCACCACCAGAAAAGACACTGGTAAAAAAAACCAAATTCTTTTAAAAATAACTCTCTCCAAATATGACTGCACTAGTGCTACCACAAAAAGAAGAGCAGAATGAGTTCAACTCTTTGGAAGGCATTTCATTTCTGTTTTCTGAAAACAGTAGCTAGGCAGCAGACAACGACTATTTATTCCTCCTATCTTTGCAAGGCAGTGGAACATCTAGTGCTAAATCTATGCCATCTATCACTGTGCAGAGGATGCAGATTGTCTCCCAAAAACACAGTAATGCCAACTTCTACAGCTTTCCCTGTTAGCATAGTTTGTGCTATAGTTAGAATGCAGCCCGTGGTAATTTGCTGTTCAACTTTTTTATCTGAGTAATAAATACACACAAATGAGAGAAAGATATATGATTATTCAGTTCAAAGCAGTCCAGCTCATTTGAACCTGAAACTATTACACTTTGGAATACACTCAGTTTTCAGAAGCCCCATCTATTCAACACATCTATTAAGTGTTGAATGTAGCTGGATCAAATGATCATGTCCCCATTATGTGATTAAAACAGCCCCTGACCACGCTGTTTCTATGTTTGTCTTTGTTTTTAACTTCTGTGGCTCCAGAGTATTCCCCTTCACCCCCATTAAAGGCAATCACAGATTGAGAGTTGGCTGCTTTGCCTTTTTGTACATACCACTCGGATCATGAGTAATGAGGGGCATTTCACATGGGGGTGTTCCTAACAACGGGACCCTGTCCAATTGCCATGTGTCTGTTAGCTGAATGTTAAAACAAGGTCGATTAATGTTAGGCAAGTCTCCTTGGAAAGTTATTAGCATGAGAGACTGTTTATTGCTAAAACATTCTTAAGCAAAAATAGAAATATATTTAACACTGTGTTCTACATTTCCAACACACATCTCCAAAGAGTGTTTTAATCATTTTGTGCTGTCTTTATTCTTCTCAATAATGTTAACTGTTCTGATAACCCCTCTTACTCTTTCATTCCAGCTTCAACAAGAATAGCAAATAGAAGCATTACAACACCAAAAGAAACTTCCAGTACTTTTAAGCTTATGAGATTCCTCAAATTACCAGAAACAATAAGGCCATTAATTTAAAGATCAACTGAATCCTAGCATGTTTAGAATTAATGAGTATTAAATTCTACTCAAAATGCTCCTCAGAGGCAGGCAAGAAAGTTTCACAAAGAATGAGTTAGTCAATATGTGAAGCAAAATCAGACTCTTGTTTTATATAGTCTAACAAAAGGAGTTTTGAGGTGGAGGATGGAGGGGGAGGAGAAAGGAAAAAAAAGCTACACATAAAATCTATCAGGACAAAAATGACAGATAACTTGATTTTCTGAATTTTCACTTTTGACAGCTATAGCTCACAAGTTCACAAGCAGAATGGATGAAGCCAAGGTAAACACATTAAGCTAAACATAATGTGTTTTTATAATCAATTTATCTTACCTTTGATACCCTAACCTATATCCCTAAATTAGAATAATTTAAGAAACCAATGCTATGGTGTCTTGAGCTCACAGACATTAATATTTTGCATTCTTTACTTACAAATCTTTCAAAAATCAGGAGAAATAACCTAGGAAAGCAGGTATATTTGGTGGAGAAGCGGTCACCAGAGGTAGAAATCATCTACAAAACAGACAAACATGCCTTCTGTGTCCTCCTCTCTATTACTGAGAGAGATGTAAAACAAAAAAGGTACCAGGGCAGACTCTGTTTGCCTCCAGGCAGTGTACAACCATCTCAACATAACCATCCAAAATGTTTTATTCATTCATCAACCCAAGCTTCATTGTCCTAAAAAGATATAAAAATATTGTAGCAGACAATGTCAAAAGCTTTCCTATAGACAATGCAAATAATATCCAGTGTCCTCAAATTACTCATTAATCCAACCTTTTTATCCCTCATAAGAGGAAATCACGTGGATCAGGCAGACCAGGTTGAAGAATACTGGAGCAAAGAAGGCACTTAGTACTATGGATGTCCACTAGAATCTCCTTCTAAGTTTATATTATTCTGAAAAGAAAAAAAAAAGGAAGATTCACCAGAAGAAAAATTATTATTTCTCTTTTGCGTAAAGAGAGGGTAAGCATGCTAGAAGTAATGCAATATTGAGAGATGGCATGATGTCTCTGAGGTAGTAGGAAGAAGCATTTCCTTGGAGCCAGAATGAATTTGTTACCACTGAACTGGGTGCAAGAAATTAGGATCTGTAAGTACTGAAATAACTGAGAAAAACTGCTAAAATAAATCTGTTTGTTTCTGCCAAAGTATTTTGTACTAAGTTGTAACTTTGTTGATTTATTAAGGTGAATTTATTTGGTACGCTTTTAATTGTATTTTTAATTTTAAAAATATTGTGGGGAATTCATCATCAAAGAAAATTTAGGCCCATCCATTTCAAAGCTCTCACTGAATTCACATCTCATTGCTGCCATTTAATTGTTCCTCTGTCAGCTTTGTTCTTTCTCAGTTTTACTGAATTAATAGATTATTATTATTGTTATTGTTATTATTGTTGTTATTGTTATTATTGTTATTCTATCAGGGAGAAAGTTTCAGTCACCTCAAAGAATACTTTCTCTACACTGAACTTAGACAATTAAATTTAATTCCAATTATCTACCACAGAAATCTGTCTTAAAAATCTTTAGGTATGTATTCTTGGCCCAACACAAAAACTTGGGATCACCTAATGCTGCTAAGTTAATTTTCCATGCATGAAATTAAAATGGTTTTCCAAAACAATATACACTTAAATTTTAAGAAGCACTACTGAGCCTGAATTGCATTTTTGTTCTACACTTGAGTTTATAGCTAAGTGTGAGAATTCATTATTAGGCTTCTTGTTTTGCTTTTTGTGTGCGCATAAATATAATACTTCATGAAGAATTATTATAAGGAATAATTTCTGCTGTTTTGTGAAACTGGAACAGCTTTCTGTACGTGCCTATTACAGAGGAAAAGGTTAGTTTAGGCTTCTTGCCAACTTGATCCTTGGCATTTGTTCTTGAGCACACAGAAACATAAATTTCAATTAGTATTAGAACTAGGAAGGTTGTTTCTGTAATAGATCCACCTGTTTGCTACGAAATGGATTGAATACAATAACCCACTTTACATATGCTACATGATAACCCCATGTAACCAAAATTCCACTTTTCCATCACCCCTTACTGATGATATGCCTTAAAAAAAAAATTGAAAATACATTGGGTTTTGTAAAATATGAGAAAAAATAATGTTCTCTGAGTTCATTCTATATTAATATTATAGCAGTATAGTTTGATGCCAAGAGACTGCCTAAAGGAAAATAGTTGGATTCCTTTCAGGACTCCAAAACATAGCCAAATGAGATTTAGTATATATTTCATCACCTTAACATCAGTTTAAAATACCACAGAAATAATGCAAAAATCTGATGTCAGATAAAGGTTCATGAATAACAAGAACATCAGTAGAATTAAAAAAAAAAAAAAAAAAAAAGAAAAAGACAAAAAAATTTAATGCCTTTAAACTGAGCAAGATGTGTTCAGGAGTTCCAAGAAACTATTTTTTGGTGAACTATTTTTTGATTAATACAATAACCTGTCTTTGGTGAACTATTTTTTGATGAATACAGTAACCTATCTTTTCTTCACAGAATGACTGAAACTTAAAAATAAACTGTAAAAGAAAACTCTTCACATTGACAGGACAATTGTCTTTTAAACCAGGTAACACCTATATTGTGAGTTTTTAAAGAGAAGACCGATTTATTCAATACTCACTGTTTTTAATTTTCATATCAACAAAAATATTCATGGTGATATCACTATCACATCATTCTTGCTGGAGAGTTCAAAAAATGTTTAGGATGGCTGTGTCATTTTGTCTGGGCTTATTTCACCAAATACAAGAGTCAGTAAAGGAATTTCTGTCTGGTCACTGACTTAGAAAGATGTAAATATTTTAATTATCTCAAACTTTCATCAGCTTATCATTTATGTGATGACAATATTTTCTGTCTTTGATTCATTATGTGGCAGGCAAACTACAACAAAGAGATCGATCTTCTTCTAGGAAAATTACAAGCATATTAAAAAGAATTAAGATAATTGCATCCTGTGTGGCTGAATTTGAATAACTTTTTTTTTAATGCAAATTTCTCAAAAACAGAAAAAGAACTTTCTTGACACATTTGTATTTCTCTGACTGGTGCGTTAAATTCTTCTGTCAGAATGATAGACTGCAGCTTATCACAGTGAAAACTTAGCAAAGAAAGAACATAGAATTATTAGCTTAAATTAACATGAATATTGAACTAATTGAAGATCAGATATCTCTTTGAAGTTATTTCGTAGTGTATTGGAATGGCTAAAGCATCGTATTCTTGGTCAAAAATTACAGTTGTGAGTGCAAGAAATATTATTATACTTAAACTAAACAATAAAAAGATTCAGACCATAGTTTGGGAGGTTGGTTTCTGTACTACATCCTTTATTTAGCATGATGCTTTGTTGCTTTGGACAAATCATAATCTTCAGCATCACAGTGTAAGAACAGTCAAAAAAATTGTTCATTAAAAGATCATCTTTACTTCTGGGTTTATATTACCAAGTTCAGCAAAGGCAGGTCATAAGTACTGTCATTTTGAATTATTTTTTAGAAGTGCATTCTACTTGTCCAATGCTAAAACAGTGCTAAAATGAAGTTAAATAAATGATACTAAATGATTTTGACAATATCACTATTATATCTCTTTAAAAGAGTTGGGGCTGTTTAGCCTGGAGAAGAGAAGCATCTGGGGAGACCTCATTGTGCTCTTCCTGAACATGAAGAGAGCCTACAAGAAGACAAGAAGACACTTTTTACAAGGACATGTATATTTCATGGAGAAGAAGAAGGGGGAATGGCTTCATACTCAAAGAGGAAGGGTTTAGATTAGATATTAGGAATAAATTCTTTAGTGTGAGAGTGATGAGACAATGGAATTGGCTGCTCAGAGAAGCTGTGGATGCTCCATCCCTGGCAGTGTTCAACATCAGGCAGGATGGAGCTCTGAGTAACCTGGTTTAGTGTAAGGTGTCCCTGCTCAAGGCAGGAGATTGGAACTAGATGATCTTAAGGGTCCCTTCCAAGCAAATCAATCCATGAGTCTATGTTCAACAGCTGGAAGAGACTCCGTTCTTCAAAGGTAATGCAAGCCATTCTGCAAAGTCCGCCAATCTCATCCCTGTGTAATAACTAGAGCTAAAAGTACATGTTGTTTTAAAATAGTGTCATACTGAAAAATTTGAAATTGTAAAACTTTGTTAAATCCGAAGTTGAAAAAAACAAGAATCAGTTCAGAAAAATTCTCCAGACTGACCTTTCCCCTAACCACATGTTTAGAAAAATGGAAATTAAATTTCCCCCTCACATTTATATTTGCGAAAAGAAAAATACAGTAATAATGGAACATTTAAACTTACATACAAAGCATTTTGACAGATTTGTTACTATGTTTTGTAAAGTTATTAAATTTTACCTCTCAGCAAAATTCCAAATCTTGCAAAACCAAAAGTACACTCAACTTTTTATGTGGCAATTATTTTTAGGAAAAATCTTCCTTTATGTGTTGAAAAATTAACACTTTTAAGCTTGTGAGCCATGAATCAATATATCATTGTGAATGTACTCAGACTGTAAGAAACAGAACTAAATTTGTAAAAATATTTTAGTTCTTAAAAGTTATATTTCACCTTGATAGCTCAACCTAGGACTATCAAAAAACTCCCAATAATCAGGAGTTTCCATTGTTATGTTACCACTAGTGCTCAGTGTTTGAAGGAAAAGCTGACTGTTATGGCTGAGGTTTTCTTTAAATTCATTTCACCAATCTTTTTTTTTTTTTTTTTTTTTTTTTTTTTTTTTTATGGGGTAGTGTGCTGGCTGTTTGGATTTTGGGATTGTTTTCAGCAATTCATATAGTATGCCTCCGTATTAGAAAATCTAATTACAAAATCTAATTTTGCATCACAGCCTGTGATTCAGGAGATATGGGCAAGTGCTAGAGCCGTAAAATGCAGCAATAAATGTTAAGCAGTGAAGCTGTACATCTGTGCAAAGTCAAGGTTCTACATTAAATACTAGTTTCTCTAACTGCCAAAAAAATTTAGAGGTGGTCCAGACCTTACAAAAACATAGCCTGTTTTTTAAAAAATATGGATGGTGCAAAATGTGACTGGCATTTCTTCTATACACTTCTATTACACTCGCTACACTTGAAATATTTTTTCCTCTTAGTGTTCATTATATGCAAGCCCTAATATTTGTTTTGTTGATTTTTTTTATTAGTATTACATGTAGTGAGGCAAAATCCATTTTATTTTATTAACGGCACAGTACTATGTTTTCAGTTAGTAAAGTTTATTTTTATAGATTTATGTTATTTTTTATTATTTTATTTATTTACTTGTTTATTTTTTAAATTTAAAACTTCATGAGAAAATAAAAATACACAGGTATATAACTTATGTGAATGTGTATGCATGTGAATTTCACACACAAAATTGCAATTGATTTCTATCAACACTATCCATTCTATCAAGGAAAGTCATAGTCCTCATTACCCTGACCGTGGTATCAAATTGTCATTATATTATCTGAAGGAAATACTTGGATTTTAGGCCTAGCAATTGCTCAGTTACATTAGACAATTTTTAAATTCCCTATTTGCCAAAATTATGACTCTCTATTCTCTCTTTTTTTTACTGACTCAGTAAAATCTTTAGAAGCTATATTAAATTTTAATATAAACAAAAATATATTGTATTGGGTCAACATCTTTATCCTGAACTGTCATCCAAAAGTAATCTTTTTTTCCAGTTTACATCATAGTGCAGACTCTAAGTTAATCACACTTCTGTGAAATATGTTAATATAAAACCGTAATCCCTGCAGTGACTGGTATCATGTCCATGAATTGATCCCCAAGTTTCATGTTGCAGCTACTTGCATGGAATATGCTTTTTTTTTCCCCATAAGTGATACTGTTAAAAGGCTAAACTATTGTTTCTGCTACTATAAAGAACATTGTTAAACTTCTTGTAGTGCGTCTGAAGTGTAATGGCTGCATTTACATGAAATTCAATGACTGCAAGCACAATTAAAGTTTCAGAATTTTTAAGGTATTTTGCATCAGAAAAAACCATGCTCCTCTAACAGAATTAAACCTAAACAAAACCATAAAATAAACCATATACAATTGTGCTAATTTCTTGCATAGTATGAAGAATTAGTAGGGTATTTGCAAGCTTTAGAACCAGCAGAAATGAGTCAGCAATTCCTGATGAACTTGGGAATCTGGACCATAAGAAAAAAGCTGGAATTGCTCCATTGTGATAAGAAAACAAATGTAGGGTATAAAGAAAAACATAAACAAAAAATGAGGGAACCCGAAGTTTTTATTTTGCTTTACTGGCAAAAAAACGTTTTCTCACTTGGAGTAACTTCTTAAAAGCCAAGCATTTTCTTTGTGCCATTCTTGTAGTGTGCACTTCCACAGGAATTAAGGGCTAGCCAATTCTGTCAAAACCTGCTGTTCATGTAACTATCTCCAGAACCACAATCACCACTGTGAGTATGCACCGATTACCTGTCTCACTCTTGAACTCTCAAAAACACCAGTGTAAACCCTATTGGTCACTTTTAAAAATGGCTCAGCTGCAAACCTAGTATCAGTTATGATTCAGTCCTAATTTTGCCTGTCAACAGTCTTGTTCAGCTTCCCAGATATTCCAGCTTGTTGCCAAGACCATTTTGTAAACGAAATATCTCTTTTGAAAATCACCATATGAATATGTCAACAGGTCATGAAATATTTTCATTACAAATCTCGAAGAAAATCTAAGCTCTAAAGCAACAGTTAGAAAAATGTCTATTTCATTAGACATGAGTGTGAAATCTTTATAGAAAACATTTATTTTGGCAACTCCCTATTCTGATGGTGGCCCAAAAGTATCCCGACTAGACTATCCTGGTGGGAGGTAGCACCATCTACAGCGATGGAAATGCAGCAGATGAGCTAATGAACAAAAGGATCACCCTCAAGCATGAATTTGCAGTGTGAAACTACCTAAGCAGCTGCAAGGTCAGAAAGAACTTCCCATTACCTCTAAGTAAAAAGACTGAAAATTTTTACTTATTTATCCAAGGATGAATAAGTGTTAGAAAGAGAGATTATTTTTCCTCATACTATTAGTGGGAATAGATGCTTGCTGATACACTAGAGACAAGGAACTTTCAGCCTCTCCCTAATCTTTTGAATGTTTCATGGTCACCTAAGATCCTTTATGTACTTGTATGATCCAGTTAGGACCCTTCTTTATTCACACTGTCTCCTACAGTGCACAAAAATCTGTGATTTTAATGCTGAAGAGAATGTTCAAGGCTAAGCCACAGCCAGTTTACTTGACACACAAAGGGACTTTCCCAAACAGGAAATGTGTTTAGGGTAGGTCATGCATGTCTGTATGCGTGTGAGGAAGGGGATGCATGGTGCACTCTAATTCTGTGAAAAAAAAGGAAGAAAGGCACTAGAGCCCCACTGCAAACCCTGAAGCCTTTCCATTGGAGATTTTGTAACAGTCATCAACATCTTCCCCTCTTCCAAACTCCCATCTCAAATTTCCAGAGATTTGTACTATTCCTGCATTTCAACAGGTTTCCAGGGCTACCTGCAATAACTCAGCTAAAAAGAGTCTCCTGCACCAGAGCTGTAGAAAAGGACAAGCAGTAGCTTGTCACAATTTGTTCTTCCAAGGAGGAATTAACCTCCATGGAACTGAGAACATTTCGTCCTAAAACTGAATTTTAAGATAGGTGAATCTAGTCTCCTTGAACTTCCTACATGACTGTATTTCAAACAGACTCTTTTTTTTTTTTTTTTGACAAATGCAATAAATTCCAAAATCACTATTTATCCAAAGATGAAATCTTTAAAAATACAGTGAAGAGTTCACTGCCAAGACAGACACTTGTTCTGCCAGGGATTTTTTGTGCACTCCATCCAATATAAGAAATACTTATCTCATTTGTGAATTTTACACATCAAGTTGATGTCTGTAAAGTTTCCAAAATATTCAAATACATATGAAACATAACAACCTGGTGAGTTACATGGAAATAAAAATCAATAATCATAATAAAGTCCTCAGTTTAGATTCTTTATTTTTAATTTTTTTTCCTTACAACCCCACTTAAGTAGTTTTGCAAATCAAGTAAGTCCATACGCTCCTGTAAACATCTGTGAAAACTATGATTTGAAGGGGATTTTTGGAAGAAAATGGGGAAAGATTACTTGACACACACACCCGTAAGCACAGTTTTGTTGGGGAGTCACCAGTGTGGGTTTTATAAGGATAAATTCTGCTTTATTAACCTGTTGGAATTGCACAAGAATAGCAATAACCATGTTAATTAATCCTGACTGGATTTTCAAATGGCCATTCACCTGGGATGGCAAGGCCAGAAGAAAGCACCCCAGAAAGCCAAGATAATTAGTAGCACGAGCCTGCTCCGTGGGTTGGAGCAGGGAGTCCCATGCTTCAGCCTGTCTGGAGCCTTGGTGTAATTAAAGACAGTTTTAAAATTCACACCCTCTTTCTTCCGCATCAGAATAGCTGTCCTGCTGCTGTAAACAAAATGAAAATCTATCCAGTACATGTTTTACAAACACAATGTGGTGACCATCTAGTGGAAAGGATCAGCATATTCGGAAAACCAGAAGGAAACATTTCTCACATACTAATAGCAGGTTAGCACTCTACAGAAATAAAACAGACCATCAGCTGGAAGGATTTGGCAGTACTAGTGTCACAAACTGAAATAAACACTTGTTGCTTTTGCTTTGTAATTTTTCCTGAATAATGAATTCATTTTTTTTTTTTTTTGACAGTGCAGAGAGGTAAACACCTTAGCATTTCTATTCAGAAGGTGATCTGTGTATTTAAAAAAATAAGGATTTGTTTTACAGGTTAGATTTCTTTTCCTCAGTGAGAAGCATATGTAACAGTTTATTGTAGATTGCTGTGTGTTCTCAGTAAAGGATTTAAAAAGCTGAATGAATAGAAAATGATTCAAAGACTGTTTATGTCTGAGGATTCCCATATTGTGTTATCTTTAATAAAGATCAAAAAATTAGACAAAAAAAGACACACACAGACTTCTTGTACCTTCTTCTTGGACATGAGAGTTGGTGGAAGTCATCATGAAGAAAGTGTGTGCAACAGACCACAACATAAAATACGCTGTACTTTAAAGACCTTTCACTGTAATCCACCTGCATGCAATTTTTGTAAGACTTGTTAACTATTTAATAGGACTGCGGAGCACCATGATGTATAAAGTCAGAGGGAAGCTTGTTAAATGCTTCTAAAGATTCTATAGCATTTTATTAAGGGAGAGTAACCAAAAGCAAGTGGACACAATGGGAAGGACTTCCTGAAATATTACGCTCAGGTCGTACTCACTTTTTTCTCTCAAGCAAAGAAGAAAATGCTAAAAATGAACAACTCTGACCATCATAACGGGATAAAGAGTCTGACAGGTACTTATACCCTTGATATTTTTCCGGAGTTTGGGAAAACAGTTTTTAAACCAAAAAAGCCACACCTCCCTATTTCTGAAGGCTACACAAAGTAATTTTAATTTTTGTGTGTAACAAATCCTCAGAGGGCCACCAGCATGTTGAAATTATTTTAAGCAGGTATTGACAAGATGGATCCAGTCCAGTGCTTAACTGTATGTATACACTGCTATTAAAATTCCAGAAGTGTTTTAAACATTCACTATAATTCTGTCATTAAAGCTTTAAATGAAATATTCTATAAAGGCCATAGGTACACAGATAGTTTGTGAAATAACTGGTAACACCTAGAAAAATCAGTCTGTGTATGGAATTTAGGATCAATAACTCATTGGACTACCAGTGAACAAGATGTTGGTTTCTACATAGTTAATGTCTATAATGTTCAAGTTCAACTAAGAACCTTTGCAGAAATACTTTTTGGTTGTAAATCCAGTGACAAAATCTTGCGTGATCTGCTTACATCTCTGAAAATTATTTTATATCCTCAGAATTATGATTAACTTGTTTCTTCACATTAAATCTTTCAAACAATTGTTCATCTGTGTGATGCAGGAATAATCTTTTTGCCTGAAGACACAATATATGGAATAAATCTACTTATGCTGTCCTACAAGTAGAACAGTTCAATGAAGTAAACTTATTGTCAGTGTGTGACAAGCTGTTAATTCCTGTATTGCATAAAAAGTTTGCCTTCATTCCAGACCTGTGCTCATTCAGCCTATATACAAACATTTGTAAATCAACTTTTTTTTGCTTAGAAAAAAGAAGAGAAAAAAAAATCTGTTACCCAACACCCCACATACTTTTTAAATCTTGTGATTCAAAATATCTCAGACAGTAAAACTCTATATCAGTACTATTACTGTTATTATCCTGAAATTTCAAGTAGATTCCAGTTCTTCTTCACTAAAATATCTGAAGAATTCTCAGACAAAGGAGGTGACATATTCTCCCTGCACTCAACTCACAGGAATCCATTACCACTGAGGAACATGTCCATGTTTGCTTCCAGTGTTTCTGACTCTTTGTGTACTCTGAATGACTTTTTAAATTTATCAGGTTTCTTGTTTACCTTTAGTCACCCTAAGGCCTCATAAGAATCTGTGTATTAGTGAATAATGGCCAACTTCAATTTCAAACTGAGTGTGTTTGGGGGTGGGGCAAGTTTTGTTTCAGATTCTATAAATGCAAATATCTCCATCCAATATGCCATCTGAAAATAAATTTACTATGGAAACAGTATCTAAAGTAGAAGGCAGATAACAGTGATGTTTGGGAAATCCCATTTAACTTTAGTAATACAAGAAACAAATAAGGGTGATGACAAGGTAAAGAAACTAAATATTTAAAATAAAGACAAAAAGTGAACTCTACCAAACACATAACCTGTATCTAGAATACTATATATTTACTGTAATGAAATGTCAAAAAATATGGTAGGTGGGGTTTTTTTCCCAGGATTATTAACTGTGCTTTGCTGATAAATAGCTGAACTGGTTTAGATGCCCCTTTTCTATATTTAGAGCATTAAAAAAAAAAAAAAAAAAAGACACCTGGAGAGACACCAGATGCAGAACTAAGACCTTTTTTTTACAACAGAGAAAATTTTTAAAGCAGTGCTACTTTCTCTTTGATGTTTTTCTCATGCCTTTTTCAATGTTACCATTCCACTGATTGTCACCATATGGTTGTATTGAGTGTTTTTTCTAACTGTGCATTTTGAACAGAGTGGTTTGCTTTACAACAGGTATATGCTATTTTTTCAATATCTTTTCCCATGCCTCACTCAATTCAGGCAGAAGGTGATCAGTTCAAAGTCTTTCACCTACCTTTGCTATGGGGAGTCTTGAGGGAAAGAACATCAGCTGAATGCAGGTTCCACCTTGAACAGCGACCATCCACCTTTCCTTTTTCACAGGGAGTTGAAATTTTTATTTCCTTTCATGGAAGTCTACATTTGTCACCACTTGCAGCACTCTGTAACCTAGGGAAAGCTTTACATTTGCTCTTCAGCTAGTACTTTAGGAACTAAAATTGCTGCAAAATCCCACACAATAAATCAGAGGTTTGTGCCGAATAGGACTAATTTGTTCACCTTTTACCGAAAGACCAATTAGACATAGTCAAAATAAGTAGGTTTTAACTCAATCTCTGTATAAAATGTGAACATTTTATGCAGAGATAGCTCAAGCAATGGCTGAGAAAAGACTGTTTGTTTGGTGTTTTTGCCTTTGAAATCCTATTTCTCTATATCTTTCCTAAGTCACTCCCCTGATGATAGGTAAAATGAGTATTTAAAATTGGTAGATTAACAACAGGTAGGCCAAAATGGTCAGAGGGTGAGGTTTAGCACCTTGAACAGCTCCAGGGGGAAAAAAACCCTTTGAAATCCAGAGGATTAGTCAACATGAAGGAAATGCCTGAATATTGTCTGTTTTCAAGAAGGCATCTGAACATGTTTGAAAGCTGACATCCCTAGATACTGACATTTTAAATCATGTAAACAAATGTCTAATTTAAGAGAATTTATCTGTGCAATTCAGAAATAGGAAGGAGTTCAAAGAAGTGTCCAGCTTACTCTGTTTCCAGAGGGTTGGTCTAAAAGCATACACCTTTGGCAGAGCAGCAGGATGCGCAAAGCATCCTGGTTTCATTGTGAAAAATCTGAGTTTTCACAGGTCTGTAATCTTCAAGTGCCAACAACTATGTTTCAAGTTCCACTTGAACTTGGAAATTGGTTTTCTCCTTATAAAATGAGTACTGGCATGCCTTAACGTGTGCCATACACTTACACTTCCTATCACAACCTGCACGGCTAAACATATTTCCTTAATAGACTTCAACCTGAAAAGCAAAAAAAGGTTTCTTGGCCTCTAAACATGACATAGGAAATTCAGATTTGTGATCTAATATCCTTAGGGCAATTCCAGTGGTATATTTACACTCAGGGTGGTTGGTAACCCAGGCAGAACAGTGATCCAGACTAACAATTTACAGTCTTAGTTATTTTAGACACCTTCAGTTCAAGTATCAGCTGCTTGTATGAATATACTTCAAGTCATGTAAGCAAGTTCAGAAATTCTGCTAGGGCTGACATAAACCCATATAAGCCTTGACATGCACAATCTAAACTATGAATGCACATGGAGCACACTGACAGATCAGGTTTTCAAATCTGCTGAAAAGCATTGAAAGAGCTTTTGACCAAGTGAAATTAGCAAATAAGACTCAGACTAAAATCTCACAGTAGATGTTGGGAACCATTTTAGAGCTTCAATAGGCTTTAAGTCCGCTACAAAGCAACTATTAGCCAAGTAGAAAAAAATGTTATTTTTCTACTTTTAAACATCCAGCAAGATTAATAAAAAGGTGGGGAAAGCAACCATAGGGACTTAGCACTGTTTTCTGGAAGTAAATCAGTTTGTTTTATCATTTAGTAACAGAACAAATTTACCAGCTTCTAGTTTGATGTACAGTTGATTATAAAGTTTCACACAAAAAACCCCCCAAAAAACAAAAACAAAAATAAAAACAAAAACCTAAACTCCCAAGAAAAACCCCACACATTCCCCAGATCCTGATTTTTTTTCTTTACATTCACATTTAAGATTATTAATGTCATAACAATTCGTAGCAAAGTAATCACAGAAGAAACTTACTCCTGATGCAGAGAGCTGATGCCAGGACAGTAAAATTACTGTTGCAGTTCTATTGCCACTCTGAACTCTAGGCATTTTACTTCATGTTTTTACTCTTCTGGTCCCAAACATTCCAGTGACCAACTCACAAAAGTTCATGTGTAGTTTGCAGGAGTCCCTTGAGCTGTGACTATAGAGCTTCAGCAGCAGACAGTGTGGTCTTGCCCAAGTACAGCAATGAAGCCAATTTTTCCGCTGCTGAAGTTTATCCTCAGCTGTGGATAAACTTCCTCTGTAAAACTCCTGCTTAGTTTAAACTATCTTCTATGGAGACATCAGCTTAAAGCTAATATCCTTGAAGTTCAAATACTGTGAGATATTAATTTTACCCAATAGTCCAGATGAAAGGAATGAACAGATAACACTGTTACTTTGGCTTACCCAATATACAAAGTCAACAAAGTCTTAAGGGCAATGGTACTCCATAAAGTCCCACATCCATTGACCCCCTGCACTGTATCCAACATTGCATGCCCCTAGAAGAGTGAAAAACATGGCTTTTTCTGATAATACTGTCACTGATTTCAACAGTTTGTATTGAAAGAACCTCCTTGTACAAAAATGACATTAAAAAAAACATCTTTTTTAGATACCCAGATACTGGACTTCTTTTTCCATGAGAATATCCAGTTATCTTACCATCTACACAAAATTTTAGTATTCACAGCAGATTGCAATGAGGAACTACACTGTTCTGCTGCACCCTGAATGACAGTCTTCTTTGGTTTGCTTTACATTTAAACCCATATACAACTTCATTTGTCATTTTATTGCCCTGTCTTTCAGTTTAATACAGTGTTTTAATACAGTTCTTAATATCTGCTCCCATCTGAAACAAACCTTATAAGCCAACATACCTTCTTACATAATAACTACTTCTTTTTGAGATCACTGGTAAATCTAAAAAGCTGCCTGCACCTGCACAGTGGCAGAGTCCCTGAAAAACTGGAGGCGTGACCTTGCTATGCTGTGAAAACTGACCATTTTTTCTGGCATTGTTTTATTTATTTTTCAGCAAATCACCAGGCTCTTTAAGGATCTGTATTCTTAAACAGTCAAATACTCAGTGCTAAGGGATCTTAAATAAATAAATGAAAGAGGTTTATTTATACTCAGCACTGGTAAGACCACACCTGAAGTCCCACTGGGTTCTCCAATACAAAAGGGAGCTGGGACTATTCAGCTTGAAGAAGATTTATGGGAAATCTTAGCAGTGTGTATGAATACCTGAAGGAAAGAGGATTGAGCCAGGCTCTTTTTTGGTGCCCAGTTACAGGTCAAAATATAATAGGCACAAATTGAAACATGGGAGGATCTTCCTGAAAGTAAGGAGGCCTGTGAGGGTGACTGGGAACTGGAACAGACAGCCCAAAGAAGAGTTAGAGTCACTTGCCCTGGAGATATTAAAAAAATTATCTCAACATGTTCCTGACCATCCAGCTCTAGGTGACAGGGGCATTGCAGGAGTTAATTTCTAGAGATCCCTTCAAACTTCAGCCATTATGTGATTCTGTCATACCAACCAAACATTCCACATCCACATTCTTGGTTAAAAAGTGGAGTTCTTGCTAAAAACTCCAGATTTCAGATGCAGTATTAGCCCTTCATCTCAAGATATTCTACAATGAAGAAAAGACTTGTTAAACTGATTTTGTGCTAAAATCCTGGATCCCAGGATATGTAGAAAACTCTCTTAAAAGTGCCGTGACAATATATTTCCAACTATTTCTCATGTTAATGCCTTCCCAGAAGTATTCCACAAGGTTTGCAAATGGCCAGGTTAATTGGTTACACAACAGATGTATCTTCCCCTTCACCCCCCCACCAAAAAAAAAAAAAAAAAACCCACCCAAACGAGTGTGCTCCTTTATTTTTAAATATACTAATAAAAATATTTATGAAAACCAGACTCTATGCACTCCTAAAACTATAGATTAGAAAACAAACCACTTTTCATTTTGCCAACTGACTTCCCTTCCCTCTTTTTATTACACATTATGTGTACAAACTTGGGATGATTTAAAATGATCTAAGTTTCCCTTGCATCAGTTCCAGAGTACTAAGTGAACAATTCTCTAGAGGAGGTCTGAACTGAACATCTGCAAACCGTTGCAAAAATAGCCAACATTTGAAAGAGCTCTGAGAAAGTTAAGTTAAAAAAACTGGTAGTTTGCATGGGCTGGTACAACTCAAACAAATTCCAAATCAGTAGTGCAGTCAGAATTACAATGCTGCACAAAAATCTATTTTTGAAGTGAAACATCTAGTAAAAAGTGGTTCTGAAGATTTAGTTTGCCTTATTTAGTCAGGCCAAACAGTTCCGTAAATGAGATTACTTTTGGAAAGAAAAAATGGACACGGATAAGGTGAAGGAGTTTGGCTGTACTATTAGGAGGACTTTGTACTTCTTAGTTCTCTGTTTCTTACTTTTGTATGGTTTAGTCAAGCTGTGCCTCTTGAAAGCAAGTTGGAATAAGTCAGTCTGTAAGAAGGGATGCTGAATGAGTCTCAGTGACAACATTCATTAGGTAATGCAAGATAGCTGTTTACAACACATTATCCTAGACAAATGTTCAATTTCCAAATATCACCTAAATTTCCTTATCTTTTTTTTCTTTTTCATGCCACAACAATACAGTCCTTGATTTACTCAGAAGTATTGAATTTTATCTCTCCAGTCTTTGTTCTGTGAGATATGGAAGTTCCTTCTTGCAGCTCCACTCCCTTCAATTGCCTTTATATGAGTTTCTATATTAGAACATTTGCTATACAACACTGATCTACCTTCCCATTCTAAACATTGATAAAACTATTTCAAACTTGGTAAATGTTAACCGGGAATCAAAGATGATCTTTCAAGAGCAACCATTGCAACAAATTTGAAAAGGACAGTTGTTCTAAAAGTAATTTTGAACCCTCTGAGAAAAAAATCATTACACCTTCCCACTCTCCCCTACTGACATCCAGGTGAAACTAGTAATGAGCAAAGATCACATAAATTTGTTTCCAGAGGCAATCTGCCTTACCAAGAGCCAAAAGAATTATTACTCAGCTGGGGCTAACTTTCTATTCCTGAAAAGGGGGTTCACAGCAGAAAGACTTGGACTAATCCCAAGAGCACATAATGTTTAACGAGCAATAATCAGACAGTTGTGCTACCTTCTCCACATTTGTGTTGGATACCCAAAACTCTTTTTTGTTAGTCCAGATGTGTGCTTTACATGTGCTTAGCCATCAAGAAATAGAAAGTATTCTAGGAATAAGCTGAGGAAAACCTTAGGTTTTTCCCGCTATTTCACAGATAAATATTAGCTTGGAGGATGCTGCCTCTCCCTTCAGACTGATGAGAGAAGTAAGAGAGGAGGAAAATACACTCCTGGCTGCAATCTTCAAAGTATTTAGCAGACAAGTCAAACTTTTCCTTTGACCTGCTCTTTTTTAAAGGCACAAATCATAGAGGGTGGAATCTGATATGGACCTGCAAAAATTAAAGCGCCAGGCTTCAGCTACTAAAAGATGATCCCTTACACATGCAAATAAACAGAATCCTGGCTTTAGGTGTTTTCAGATTACATCAAGTTCATGGAGATAAAGACCACTTTGTTGATCATAATGAGTATTACAAAAAACCAAGATGAGCTGAATGCATTTCATGCCAAAGGTAATACCAAGGTGTATTTTTTACACAGCAGTATAATACTTCAAAAAACAACTGAAAAAAATCCTGGTCTGTTTTGCAGAGAAAGTAATCTCAAAGGAAAAATGGATACATGAGTAAAGTCTGCGTGATTCAGCACCTTCCCTTTTGGGGCTTAAACTGGGAAGTCAGTTTTATGTGTAGTTGCTTTTCCAGCTGTTGAAAAGCACTCTTTTGAAATATTTTTCCCTTCACCTCAAAAGTACTGAGCCACTCTAAACACATTAAATATTTCAATTTTTTTTTTTTTCTCAAGCATGAATGTTTGCTGCAGAAATTGTTTATAATTCACTCATGAAGCCAGGTGTGAAAGTCAAAGCCAGCTCAGCACAGCCAAATTATCCCCCCATTAACTGGTAGTAACCTTTATACCTCATAGAAGCTAATTTAAGCCAAAGGCCACAAGTCCTTAACATGCGTTTCCCTAGAGGAACACAGAGCTTGTTCTTACTGCTAAAGAGAGAGAGGGGATAAAAGTACAGGAAATAATAAAGGCAAGTGGTAGAACTGTTCACATTCACAAAAAGGACAGATAGAAGTAGACTACACATGATAATTATACTCAGAGGACAAATATTAGTGTCTTTGTACTGATCAGGAATCACTGAATTAATTTACCTGATTTTCCTATGCTGAATAAAAGCATTCATGAGGAAGTCTTCACCAGGGATGGATAAAGAACAATATTGCAAATCTTTCATTGAGATTTTTAAAATGGCACCAAAATTATATTCCCTGAGAAGAGGATTGGATTAGGTTTTTTTTCAAATAAAAATGATAGACTATGTGGTAGCATAAGAGAATCACCAAACAAATCAGACCCAGACATCATCCAAAACCTCATCTGAAATTTCTTAAAAGTAACAAATTCACAAAGGACTTGTAAGCTCATGGAGGCTATTGAAATTGACTTGTGGTGAGTGAAGTTGTCTGCACTGAAATAAGGATCCACAGGTCTGCCTCTTGAAAAGAATGTCGTAGCCAGTTTATTTTATTCCTCATTTCTCTTTCCTTTAAAGAAAGCAAAGTTTTGTATCCAGCTGCACATTCCCAAGAAAATGGAGACTGATACAGTTATTTTCACTTTTTTTCCCGATGGCTTGCCTAGCATATAATGGAAAAGGGCATTTTTCCAGATGCTGACCATGAATGCAGTGTTTGTACATAATATGATCCTCATTTTACTTTTTTAAAAAGAAAAAAAAATTGGGAAAATAATACCAGTTTTAAAATACGAACCAAAACAATCCCAAACTAGCAAAACCCAAACCACATGGGATAATGAAACAGAGACGTATGTAAATAGTTTGGTCTTGCCTTTCAGAACCTGGATGGAAATTAGAGTAGAGCCTGGCTCATAAACAGAACACCCACTTGACAAAAGAGGTTTACAACAGCCAAACAATCCACTTAACAGCAAGAGGCATGTTGTAAAAGAGGAGCTTGTGTTATGTGACAGCCAAACTTGTCAGCAAAGCATCTTTTAAACAAGAGAACATGCTGCAAAGCATTCCCATATATTTTTTCTATGAGGCTAAACAACTTTTAAAGCTATTAAAACAGCTCTAATAAAAAAAAAATTAACATGCATTTCCAAAATATAAAAAAGATTTCATTTTAGGTATGCAAAAGTTGAAAAAAATTACACTTGGTCACCATATGAATTTGTTTGTCAGAGTAAAAATATATGCATTGTAGGTATAATAACCAGGCAAGTACAGAGAGAAGGACACCACGTTAAGAGACACTGATAATTGCAGCATACAGTCTGCAGGGAGTTCTCTCTTTCTGTAAGTTACAACAAAAATTATTTGTAAGCAGTACTCAGATACAATTGATACTGAAAGAAGTCCTTAGAGCTAGTTAATACTGATGTGACATCCTGCCAGGCTCTCAGTGGCATTAACATGGTGGAAAAATAAGCAGTCTTCAACCTCCTACCTCAAATCAGACATGACGCCTGTATTTCAGTACCATAAAACAAAGTGTGTTATTTCTCTTTTCTGGGCAAATGTTATAGTAACTTGCAGCTCATACTTCATATTGTCATCTCTTCTGGGCTAACGTAAAAATGTCTGCTTATTACCATTTATTCCAATTAGCTTTGCAAAGGTAGAGGGAAAAGAGTGTCTTTCTTCTTTCATATCCTGAAATTTGCTATTCTTTCCTTAGATGAAAAATAATCACATTCCTGGTAATGTCACTACACAAATGTTACTGAAGGCAATAAGCAGGCATACAAAACCATTATTACCAGCCATTAGCTGTCATTGAGATTAACTTTGTAACTCAACAGCTTGTAGAGATGTAACAAAAAAAGGCAGTTTTTGTATTTTACACCAGACCATTGAAGGTTATAAAGGAATTTGAATAATTCGCTATACAAAGGCACAGAAAACCACCACATTTTTGCTCCAGAAGAGGAATTCCTGTTTAATGAACTTTAACTATTTAGTGAACATTATCAACTATTTTCAACTTCAAGGAGAAGTCTACAGAGAGATCAGATAAAATGCCAGTGGTATGTCTCTCTTCACTTACACACATATAAAATATCAGCTTTAACTGTTCTTCTAAATTTTACTTCCATAATAATCTTTCACTGTTCCTCTTTTACTCTGGCAGAGGTGTGGGAAGAGACATTTTCTCTACATTTATGTGGGGGTCTGTGGAAGCCAGAACAACTGAAGGAATTCAGTGTTTAAGCTCAACTCTTTTATGTATTCTGGAAACAATAAAAAACACATACTATCTTCTTTAATAGCAGGGAATAAAATTGCAAATCAAGAGACAGCACTGAAACAGCATTTTAAGTGGACTCAGACATCAGAGGTTTACAAGCAGGGCTGCAACCACTGTGCAACTCCTAATCTAGGTGCTTAGACACTAAAGATTTCCCAAGTGGAATGCGCAGGCAGGATAGGAGAGAGATTTGGAACATCAAGACATTCAGCTGAGATTATTCTGGAGAGTAGCAAAATATCTTTTATCTTTCCCCTCCTCCTCCTATTTCTGTCAAGAATGCATAAGCTTCACTAACACTTGGTTTATTTAGACTTTAAGACTACTGTTTTCTTCAGGTTAATATTGTGTAGCACTTGCAAACCAAATCTTTTCAGGTAGGTTTCTTGATAAATTTAATTATTTTTGACAGTAATACAAAAATTTAAGAGTGAAACCTACTTCATATTTGGAGTAACAAAAGGCAAGACGCAAATCCATTTGGAGGAGATATTTTCAACTGGGATCCTCAAATGAAGAGAAGAAACAAAAAATTGCAAAATAAAAATTAACGCCTTTTGATTTCAAAACAAGCAAATAATCCAAACAACTAAAACATAGGCACCCCCATTAAATATTTGTGCAACAGAGATCTTCAATTACAAAGCTCACATGGGACTGGCAGAGTAATTTGTTAGAAACTTAAACTGGCAGTCATGCCTTTGAGCTTTTCTGATAGAGTTTTTAAGAGTTTTGGGGTTTTTTCCCCAAAACATTATGAAATACAAACATTCTTTCTTCACTTATTCATAGAAACAAAATTCCACAAATCCTATGGATATACAAGCAAACTTTTTTGTGTTTATTTGGGTGGTATTTGAGTTTTTTAATTTATTTGTGAATTTATAAATACCTGGCCACAATTTTTTTAACAAACAAAGATATAGTCAACTTTTGTAAGTAATGTCTCCATTAAATCAGTTTTATCCTTTATCCTTAAATCAGTGATTACAGACTGTTTTCAAAAACAGATGCTATGTGAAATCTAAGGTAATAATTTCAAAATATTCATATAAGGCTCAGTCGGGCAAGACCACTACTTCTATAGGAAATATTTTATTATTATGATTATCCTAATTTAAAATTGTTCCATCAGGAGAGGAAATGCCTCCCTGTAGGGTTTCTGTTTTAATTTTCCCCTCTCAGTAGAAATTACAATTTTTCTTTTTCAGATACAGAATTCACATTGACTTAAATGAAAATACCTATCAGTGCCACCCCACCCCAGTCAAAGTAGTCACTTAAGAGACAGTAAAAGAAAAAGTACAACTATATAAGCCTATTTTCATATACAAGTGAAAGTATAAGCCTATCTCATCTATGATTTCAGATTTTAGAATCTGCACCTTCCTGTGGCTTAATTATGCACATTTTGAAGAAATATGGACTTTTTTTTTTTTTCCCTTTTAATTCAACATCTGTTGCTGTAATTTGAAAATCTCCAGTTCTTGGATTAAAAGAGATAATAACCAACTCTTCCTATTCATGTACTTTCAGAAAAATGAGTACAGGTACAACTTACTGCTCACCAACTCCTCATCAAGAAAGATAATAAAAATGCCCACAAGAAACAAACCTAACAAAACACATTGCCTGTGCTTTTCTTAGTGGTTTTTAGGTTCTAATTTTTTTTTTCGGTTCTCAAGCTGTAATTGATCATTACAGAAGCCATATCTGTAATTGATCATTACAGAGGCCACATCTGTATGCCTCTGTTTGACAGTTATGTTGCAGAACATTTACTTCTTCAAAAAATAAAACCAAAAGTTGTAACAACAAATTCAAAATCCCTCTTTCAGGCAGATACAAGCGTCACAAACCAATTCCTGAGCACAAAATAGTCACAAGGTATACTGTCTCAAATCTTCCAAGAAAAGTGACTTAAACAACATGTTTGTCCCATTTTACAGTTACAGGTGAAATTTACCACCATCCAAGGTGCCCTTCTCCTCAAGCATTTTCCTCCACAGATGTAATTTAATCCACAAAAGCCCAGGGTTTGAAATGTTTCTACCCCTCATGTCTGGACTTGTTATCTCTTCCTTTCTCCCACTCTTTTTTTTTTTCACTCATTCCACCTTACTGCTTGTGCTTGTTAGAAGCAAAGACAAATGGAGTTGAGCTGTCCTGAGTTCCTCCACTGTTTTTCTCTACATGTACTTGGCTGCATATTGTTTTTTCTCCTGACAACCATCAGCGAGAACACACAGGGAATGCCAGCCCGCCATTTGTCTGGGGAGTTCAGAAGTACTAGGATGGGTACACAGCTAAACACAAAGAAACGAAGAATTGTTGAACGACTTTTATGTACATCACAGCTTCCAGTTATGGATACAAAGCTCTCAGTTTGGGATGAAAGAAGGAAGAAGTCAGAAGAAGGAGAAGAGACACTATGATGAATAAAGGCATCCATCTTTTTTCAAATTGTGCTTTCTGACTCAGCTGAAAAATAAATAATAATTAATATAAACATGTGGCTCCCTGAATATATCTTCCACTAAGATTAATTTTCATATACCTCTATTTATGAAATGAAACATTGTCTTTAGTTGCACTAAGAATTATGCTAGGTAATTTAAGATGTCTGTACTTTTTAATTATTCTAAAAATTGAAGAGGAAAGTCATATATTTCAGATGACCCTATATAACTCCAAGAGCTTTTCTCTTTTGTTATTCCATGTGTCTTCTGAAGCAAAACTGCCAGCAGAATATCACACCACAATCTAACAGAGATTCTTCACGCAAAGAGTATTCCTTATAAAAACATGAAAAAGCAGGCACACCCACATATCCACAAGGGATTGCTGCAAAGTTGTGTGCTTGTACTACTCCTCTTTATGCATGATGGGAGAAAGGTGGGTGTATAAAAATGCTGTACACTATTTTGGGAGCATACACTGCCAAGGCATTAACAACAAGTACAAGCAGATGCTAATCTCTGTGTTAGGCTGGACACGCAGATTGGCCGGGCAGAATGAGGATTAGAGGCATCACCTACAAGAATGCTTTGCAACTGCTGGCCAAAAGAAAGCACAGGTGGCTTCCAATCTGGGACTACATATTGCACCACAGTGTGTTCCTCACTGTGGAAAAACATAGTTACATTAGAAGGACACAAGAAGAACATAATGAATACACCAGGAGCACTTACAGATAATTTCCAGTGGGTTCTGCCAGTTCCAAGAAAACAGAGTTAAAGTTATGTGCTCATATACCTAAGTCTTCATTTCCTCATCAAGCATTTGCTGAACTCATTATCCTGGGAAGTCACATGGTGTTAACCCATAACCTTAAACGCTTTCATTTGTGCAAAATTTTAGTTAAATTTACAGTTATTACGTGTAAGCACAAAAATATCCTTTTCTACTTTTTCATCAAGAATCAAATGTCTTTGTGGGACAATTTTTTGTTCTGTAGTGAACATGTTTTTGAGACACAAAGGGCAGAACTTCACTGGAAAGGTGAGTACTTTATGCTTATTCAAGTGATCATTTTAGCAACATAAACTTGTTTCTTCTTTATGAAGATTAAGTGTTAGCATTTTTTTTTTTTATTTTTACAGTTATTCTACATTTCAACATGCAGAAATGCAACTTCTGGACAAATCAGCTGAAATTCTTTGAACTATCAATGGAAATAAGTGATTTTTTTTTTCCTTTTTCAAGCACTGTGGGGTTTCATATATAAATAGAAATTCCATAGATCAGTGCTTTAAATGTCTCTTTCTGTACGCTTACTGTCAAAGAAGACATATGAAAGAGGGCCAAACAGAAGAAATTACTCAAAACAGAGAATGTGTAAATGATAGACTAGGAAATGCTGCTCTATGCTTTTTTCTTTACTATATTTGTGTATTATTCATACATTTATGTAAGAGTCACATTATAGCTAAGCATAAACAAAACTGTCTTGTGAGTTCTACTGTTTATAATTTTCCCAAAAAGATCAAGCAAATGTAGGAATTACTAGTTATAGACCTCTTTTAAGTGTAGTGTGTCACTTTGTATACAGCTTTGCTCTTATTTAACTGCATCTAAAATATATTTTCGTATCATAGGCAACTTTCTCCTCTCTCATGAAATATAAATTGTTTTCAGGTTTTTTACATTTTCAATTTAAATATTCTTAGTATTACTAATGAGAATACTTACACAATTCTTGAAAACTTGACTACTCGAGAAAAAAACTGAAGCTGGTGAGTGAACATGTCATCTTGTCCTTTTCCTTTTTGGAGAACACTCATCATCCAGCCATGTAGGGCAAAGTGTTTTCCATAGTGAGGCAAATACTTTGCCAACAAATACTTCTTTAGGTTCACTAAAAGTTAAATGAGCTCTAAGACTTTAATTCCATTGATTTCTCTTTGCTAGAGACAGTTCAAGCAACAATGCCTAAAACAAGATTCTCTCACTTTGCACTATAACAAAGTGTTTAAAATTTGTTTAAAATTACTTGCCACCACTCACATGAAGAAGAAATGCTATTCTATTCTCTGGATTTTCGTCCACTTATATTTGGGCCCGCCTCAATTTTATAGATAGTTGTTTTTGATAAACTTTAGGAACAAATATATTAATTTACACATATAGCCCAGCTTGAAAATGCACAAATGTAGATCTCAGTGGCATTTTGGCAGAATTTAGGAATAACTAGAGAAGAAAGAGGGACAAGGCTTCAATTGATACTAATTTGGTACTTAATTGTAGTACCAAAAGGAGGCTTATGAGACAGCTCAAGAGGGAGCATTTCACAAGGCATAAAGTGATAGAACACAGGTGAATGGCTTCAAGCTGAAGAAGAATAGGTTTAGATTAAATATTAGGAAGCACCTCTTTACTGTGACAGTGGTGAGGCACTGGAACAAGTTTTCCGGAGTTTGTGGACTCATCATCCCTGGAGGTTGGGCAGGAATCTGTCAGGATCATGGAATATTCTGAGTTGGAAGGGACTCACCATTTGGCCCAGCTTTTAAGAGAATGATCCCTACAGGGAATGAACCTGCAACCTTGGCATTATAAGCGCTATACTCTAATCAACTGCTTTTTCAAGGTCAGGCTGGACAGGGTTACCTGGTCTAGCAGAAGGTTCCCTGCCCACAGCAAGGGGATTGGAGCTAGGTGATATTTAAGTTCTCTTCCAACCCAAACCATTCTATGATTCTACAGATTGCTTTCTCTGTCAGTCACGTGTCTGGTCTACAAATAATGCATTTTCCACTATAGATAATAAACAATGATGGAAATCATATACTTCAACTGGTTGGTAGGATATGGGAAAACAATTCTGACTTTCCTTTGCCTGCAGAGGTTAGAATTATGATCAAGGAAAGCTCCTCCAGCTTCTTCTTTTGAGAGATCCTCCTGTACCTGGCATAATTCTGATATTTCTCATTTCCTCTAAATAGTCTTAGTGACCATCTAATTCTTTAAAGCTGCCATGAAAATGAAAGCACTAGGTTACATACACAGTTAATATCATTGTATTCCGTTCCAATTATTTCCCGAAATGTCATTATTATTTATTTCTTTCTTTCTGGCTCACCCTCCTCCACAACAGGAAAGAATTTAAGAGTAGGAGATTGATTTTAGTACAAAGCTTCAATTTTTTTCATTAAACAGAACTGGTAAAAATATGAAAATATTTGTGTGCAAAGCCGTAATTCCTCCTAACATAGCCAGACAGGATTGGTCAAAACCAGCCTACTGAAACCTCAAAGAAGAAGAAAAGCACTTCAGAGCAAACCTTTCCAGAACATATTTACAACTTCTTTGGATGTTTGAGTTTGTTTCAAACCCACACCTTATCATGTAAAAGTTTTCAATTTGCTTTTGTAAAAAATAGGAATCAAATCTTCAGTTCCTTCTTTTATACAGGATACACTATCTGGAATTGGCTAGCCAAAGACACCTTATCAATTTATCACAAATCATCCCATTTGCTGAAGATATGAGCGTATCAACTTCAAATTATGTAAGAATAAGGTTTTTTTCTTTAACAAAATAAAAGAAATTTACTGCTCCAAGGACAATTTTCCAAGCGAGTGTGTGGAAATCTGACTGTTGTCCAGATAAAGTGAAATGTTTATGCCACGCACTGTAATGCCAACTCTATCAGCTGAAGTAAGAAATATATTTTCAACCAGCAGCTCCCCTTTTCATAGAGTGTACTTCTATACGCACACATGTGCACACTTCACTGGAGGGTGCCTTCCAGGTGTCCTGCCCAGGAAGTCCTCCCAATGGTGTCACTGATTGTGTGCATTGTGAAAGAGTTAAATCCAAGACTCATTTCCTACAGCATTCAACAGCTGTGATCCCTACAATATTACTGTTCACTTGGAACAGTAATTACATGCCATAATTATGCACTAACAGGGATTTTGCTCTTAGACTATGAAATCTGGGCCAGCAAGCTGAGTGGTTGAGGTGTTACTCCTTCAAGATTTTCAGCTAAACTATGGAGGAAATACAAACAATATTTAGGGTATTATTAATGTATTCATGTAGACTTATGTATTAGACTACTAAGGCTTATATCTACTGAAGTAGAATTTGAAGCAAGCTATTAATAAGGTCTAAAAATTTAATCTTTCATATTAATTTCAGTAAAAACACCAAGCAAGTTGAGCCAAAGATAAAATGACCATTCAGCCACTCTGCATGCGTACTGTTCAGCCCTTGATTTCTACTGACAGCTTCTGTATATTTCCCTTGGCTGTCCCCTAACTGAAGTAAAAATATCTTGCTCACAGCACAAATTCTTCCTTTGTGCAGAAAAGCTCCCTGACAGTTTTCAGCGATGCCAAAGACATCCTGTATTTAGGCTAGGAGGGAAAGGAGGGTTGACAGTCATCTACTGGTTCGGGTTCCCTTTTATTTTTGTACTCAACTTTGGTGAAAAAACAACAGTGCCAAGCTGTAGGTTTTCCACAGCTACACACCTGTCTGTCATGCTTCAATTCAGGCAAATTCAACCTGAATGGACTGCGACTATTTTTCCCACCACCACAGAGGTAATTATAAAACAAACTCACTCTGGTATGCACCGGACTCATAAAATCAGATATTTCACAGTTCACACAAACAAAATTGTAGGTTAACTACTGTTACATGGTAAAAAAAAATCACAAATTCTTAGAGCACAAGGCACTTTGTGAACATTTCTCCTTTCACATTTTATAGGTCAAAGCGTTCTGTGCATTGAGAAGTACTGCATACGTACTGATGTGTGATGAAAGTAAAGCTGAGCTTGGCCACCACGCAGAGAGCTGGTCAAAAGCTGCATTTAGCCACTACTCCATAACCAGATGAAAGCTCAGACCAGCAGATACAGGTTTTTCTTATTATACTTGTCCCTTTACTACATGTTTTCCTTTTTTAAAGTATCTCTTAGATTTACTAACACATATTTTTATTTTATGCAGACAAGAAAGATCCTGGCAGCTGAACTGAGAGTCCAGTATTTCAGGACAGAAGATTAGAACCTACTTTACTCATGTTTAACTGAAAAGACACTCCTGACTATAGAAGAATTTTCATATTGCAATGAATTTATGTTAAATCCAAATGACATCACATTGTCTGTAAAATTAATTAATGCTCCCACCCCACTAGCATGGCAATTTAAATAAAACAAATAATTTTTTTTTTTAATTTTAACTTTGCTCACACTTGACATAACATTTCCAAAAGCCCAGTTTTCATCCTAGCATAAGAACTGAATTATGGTCTTGTCCAGGAAAGAATACCAGGAAAACAAAATTAGGAGATGAAGCATCTTCACAATTAAGCTGTTATTCTCAGCAGGTTTTTAAAGTTTATTTTGCACTGACCGATAACACTATTTAAGGTATACAGTCAGCACCATTCAATCGAAAGAAATATCCTATCTCAGTATTAGCTTAAACTTCTATCGATATTTAAACTGCATCACACAGCAATGAATGTCTGCATGTACAAAAGCAGCCATTTTTAAATGCTACCTGACTCAGGCATATTTTACATGCTAGATAAATTGTTCTTTATATGCATAAGCATTGAAGGGATTTTGTTCTCTAGTTGAGAGAGCCTATATATGTGACCTTCTCACCATCAGTGTCACTTGAGAATTGTTAGCAAAGCTATTTGCACATATGCATGCCACTTTCCATTTTAAATGGACTAGACATACTAAATCCACCTTCTCCTGCCAGAGGATGCCTTGACAGTTTAGAGATATTTGTTGCAATATTGTACATTCAAGGCACCAATAAGACCACTTAACACAGTTTTGACATCTGTGTTTCAAAACAGGTGTGCAAATTGAAAGATTCAGAACAAATTGCACAATTCATTAAGGAACTATTTTGCCTCATGATATTTTGCCTCAGAAACCAAGTTTAGTAAATGAAACAAACATAGATTGCTTAAATTTAGTAATAAATATCTACTTATGTTTCAATAGTAGAGTGCTCTCTGAATTGACAAACAAAGTCATAAAAATATCTGATACCCATAAACAGAAACCTGGACACTGTGGATTAGGAATTACTGGGGAATATGCTTAATTATTTTATAACTCTAATTGAATTTCGTAATTTGTTTACCTATGTAACAGAGTTGAATCACTGTTAAAAATAAGTTTATCATTTTTCATTAGAATAACTTCAAAATAGTTAAATTTTGTTAATTTTTCATGAGCAACTGAGAGTTCAAAACAAAATGGTATTATAAAATAGAGCAATCATATTTGTTCCAAAACTTTTGAAATATGCTTAGAATTTGATTGAAAATTTATGAATACTGAATTTTACTTTTTTCAGTTTTGATGAATGTATATCTTCTTACAAGCAAAAATAAAAAACCAAAAGCACTGTTTGAAAATTCCCAAGCAATTATAATGATGACCAGCCAAAATGAAAACACACTGCACTTTCTGGTGAAGAGCATCTGAAAAAAACATTCAGAAGTAAAGATTATGTTTTCTTTCCTGCAAGCCAGGCAGAAACAAAACTAAAACATTAGCTCAAAAGTGAGTTCCCTGGCTGAGGCATGCCACTGAGCTCTAGAGTGCTTATAATATGGAAGAGAATTCGCCATACACCGAAACACCTGAGCACACTCAAGCATGCTTTACACCTCTGTTACCTCATGGCTGTGCTGCAGAGATAAAAGGCTTTGTCTATCAGAGCATAACTGTAAATCAGTTTGACAAGTTTCTCAAGGATTCTACCTAAATGTGCTCAAAATCTATTAAAGTAGTCTGACTTTATCCCTCACAAGTGCACAGAATTCATGGAGAAAGAAGAGCAAGTGTTGATGAGAAGGAATTGTCTTGGGTAACGTCTATTCCTAACAGCAAGAAGTAACTGTCTGCCTGGAGCTGTGCCTCCAGAAGATGAAAACATGGTTCCAAGATTAACAGTCAGTCATTCCAGCTTCAGTCTAGCTAACCAAGTTGGAATAGCCATAAAGTTTTCAGAAAGACTCCTTAATGCAGGTTCTAGATGTGCACCAAGCATTACAGGCATTTTACCTGAAATTCTATTTCATGCAAAATCCGTTCAACATTATCTGATCTTTTAGTGGTTTTTTTGTGCATTGCTATGCACCAGAGATCTGCCCACATATTTTACTCATAGGTCTGTAAAGCTTTATGCACAAGTCAGTGTTAGCAGAAATATCCTGTTCAATTTCTAATGTAGGTAGATACAACAAACCAGATCTCAGTAATTTTGCCCCAAGTGTTCCAAAATTACATTTCATGTCTCCAGGAGTGTTGACATAAAACTACCATTATATTCTTTCTTTTTTCCTCACCTTTGTCACTGAAATTCCCATATTTGATATTTTCTCCATAATCAGAACAACTTGAAATATCTTTTTTTTTCCAAGTGAAAGGTGAGAATCTCACATTCACACACTTTGATTTCGGGAAGCTTAAAAAAATCCCCCAAAGCAACCAAAACTTCAATATTCCAAGAAAGACTGATCACTATGTTTACAATAGCATGACTACGCACTGTTAAGCAGGTATTGCTCTCCACAGAGCAGAGAGATGATGTCTTTTCCTTATACAAAGCAGAACAAAAATTTCAAAGCTTGAATATTTATGTCTATCCTGCCCTTGACATCATTAAGGGAACATATTCAAATAAATTTTAAAAATATCAGCATTATCAGAGATGTTTCTTAAGATATTCTAATACGGTAAATAACAACAATTTTTTTCATTCATGCTGAATTATGCTGCATTATCACCAGCAGATGATGTAATACTTCCTTCTTCTCCAAATGCCTTGCACTGAGGTCATTATAATTTCTTTAAACTATGACTTCATTCTGGTTTCCTTCCCTGGAGGACTGCATAGAGACTACCAATAATCCCTGTGAAAAATGCAAAACAAAGCAAATATTAACATTGCGCTACCAATCTTTCAAGAGTCACATATGTGACATAGCTAAGATCCCAGCAATCTTAATATTTCCCAATCTTTGCATAGTCATATATATAAAAGATCACACTACAGTCTTTAGCTCTATGCATTTCACTTGCTCTTTCTTAAGATACTAACTTCAGTACTGTGTATGATCATGCATGGTTCCACACATGTGAAACATCTTGAGTCCACAGAGAGCACTTCTACATAAGACATGCTATTCAAACAGAAGATGTTAGCTGTAGCTTCACTTTTTTGGAACTTCAAGGCACTTCTAAAAATGTTGGCAAAGTATATATAAATTCTATTTCTGCATCTTTTTGCCCCCCAAAAATAGAACTGCCCACCAGTTCTATTTTAAAACTTCTCATTTTGAACTTACTGCCTAGCCCAGCCTAGATCTCTACTGCCTGTGATAGCAAGGCTGCCACTCCCCACTCAGTATCTTGCCAGTACTCCTCTCCGACCTGTGCAGACAAAAACATGCTAATATAAATTTCATAATATCTCTGTGGATTAGGCACAAATTTCTGTGAGCATGACTAAAGCTGAAGGGCTTTGTTATATAATAACAGAGAAATAACATAATGGCATATAATGCAAGAGTCGTAGAATTCCATAAAGATTTTTCTTAAATGGTTGTTATTTTTTTTTTTAACTATGAAGTTTCAAATTCTCCTCTGTTTTTCATATAATCAAGAATCTGTGGTGATCAAACTCTATTCATTAGTACCCAGGGACAGGACAATGGTCACAAGGGGAAACACAGGAAGTCTATTCTGAACATCAGGAAAAGTATACTGCAAGGGCAACAGAGCACTGGAACAGGCTGCCCAGAGACATTCTAGAATCTTCTTTGCCAAGATTCATAACTCACCTGGATGAGATCCTATGCAACTGCTGTAAATGAATCTGCTTTAGCAAAGATGTTGGACTAAATGATCTTCACAAGTCCCCTCCAAAGCCCTATCATTCTGTGACTCCTTTATTAAAAACTCTTAATGGCTTAGGTTGATAATTGCTTTACCATCTCTCAATTTTCTCATTTTACAGGCCTCATCAATCTCTGCCATTATTGTCACATACCATTCCCACCCACTAACACTGCAGGCAGAGCAAGAAAGAAGCCCTAAGGTAATCAATTACAATGGGAGCTCAAACTTTGCTTCTATTTGTAGCTGTGTAGGAGAAGAATATAGCTCACTTTTAGTCCTTAGCCTTTAATTCCTGCAAAAGTCCCTGATTTTCTCCAAGAACCTCAAGAAGAAAAACCTATAAATTATCAAGACATTATTTACTATGAATGGCCCTCTGTATCTTTGGTAGGATGTTTTGTTCCTGTGTTTGTGGGTTCAAGTTTGGGGCATGCTCCCTTTGCTGGTGGCTTAGGAGTGTGAGGCAGGGAGGCTGACTGCAGGCCAGAGCTTCTCAAAGAGTTTGAAAGCTTTCAAGGAAACTATACACTGAACACAGACCACAGCCATCATCTAATCCCGAGAAACAAATATACATATACATATATATTTTATATATTTACATATGTGTGTGTGTGTGTGTACTTTTCTTTTATTTTACCTTTAACTAAAGTGCTGCTACCACCACTGCAGAGGTACTTTAAATGTCAAACATACAGACAGATTGAAAGAATATTAATCATATGCAGAAAATAATTTGTCACTAAGGGACAAGGAAGTCCATTGGCACAATGTGCTAAAATCCTTCCATTAATGCAAAAAATCTCTTGGTTTTCACTATTTTCTAAAGTCAGAAATCAAAACTTGGGTTTGATGGATTGCTTTTTTCACCAATCTTTAGGTTCTTCTGTCCTAGTGAGATGGTGACCTGATTGAAAACTACTCTCTCTCAAATTGTTAAGGATTTGTTATAAAATATTTACAGGAAAATGCAAAGCAAGGCTCTAAGATTTGAGACAACCTGTTGTTTATGTTCTCAAAAATTCTGCTTCCAAAGTACCTGAATGCTGTGTTTTGCTGTGTAGCCTCCTGGCTGGCAATCAAGGAAGGCCACAGCTTAGCAGGATAATTGTGGCCTTTATTACCATTTCTTTCTTCATCAGCATCTGCTGCAAAGAAACCTGAACAGGTTTTCAGCCAATTTCTCAATTTAATCTACCAGTTACACAGAAAAAGTGACACCTATTCACCTTAACAACACGGCCTGCCCCAGCTCTCCACACTTTGTTTAGTCACACATTAAATATAGGGATGATGAGCACATACAGTGTGCACAGCGGAATTTCAGCCATGGGATGGCAATACACATAATGACGCAAGAATTATGGTTAAGTTGGTTAATGGTACTATCAAATAATTGCTAGATGCTCTCACACACATTATTTGCTGTTGTATCGCCACAGCATAAAAAGATTAGATCAAGTCTGCATTAGCGCTTGAAAATGACAGCTTACTTCTTTCCATCCTTTCTGCACTTCTCATAAATGTTATTTTTAGATGGTATTGGTATTTACATTGGATTTGACCACAACCTCTACTTCATTGGCAATTATTCAGAAATAAAATCAAGATATTTAAGTTGTACTGGACTGCACTGAAAAAAATGAAGTATTTCAAAACAGAACTATATTTTACACTTGTAAGATAGATTTTTGGCCAGTGTTCTCCTGCAAACTACAAAACCAAAAGGCCAATCTCTAGACTTAGCCTGGGAAAGTCTCTGGTCATAAGCTAAGACGCAGCACAGACTTTCTGACCACAGACTCACAAATTCAGAAATCTGATCACACAAAACTTAGAACTGTTGATGCACTGTCAATGTGTGACTTTGTGACAATGATGCAGTCTTTAATTAGACTACATACTTATTCACAGGTTCCTTGCCTAATTTACTACACTGACATCAACAAGGTCTTAGATAATTGTGAATATTACTAGAAGAGCTATATTTCTAAAATATAAAGATTCAAATCTGCTAATATCCCTAATCACAAGCACATTTCACATATTTTCCTCAAATTTTAAACAAACAAAGTAGAATATAAATAGAAAGAAAGTCCCTGTTGCCATGATTTAACATATTCCCCCTTACTCTCATATTGTTGTGGATGATGCTACCACAAAAATGGTGAAGCAATCTTAGGAGGTGTATTGCTGTTGATAAACATACAGAAGAATTTAAATGCCTTCTTAACTGAAAAGAGCTGAACTGGACAGCAATAATAAACTGTTAAAATGTAACCTTTCCAAACCACTATCTTGTGCTATAAAAAGAACAAAACCTCACAGAGGCAAGATACTAAATTGAAGGCACTTCTCAAAGCACTGCTTTGGTAAAAAAAAAGTGGGTGTAAGAGAACCCATTGATTCCCAGGGAAGTTCACACCCTGAGGTCTTACTTGTTTTCAGTAATGAACTAGGTTTTCCTACTCAGGAAATTCGATGGAGACTCAACTCTGAGTATCAAAACGGTAGAGCTAATACTGAAATGATTTACAGCATGTAAATTACTGAGTCGGTTTTTAATTGCCACATACGCACATTCTCACCTTCACTCTAGAATCAGTTTTCTCAAACCCAGGAACTGTTTAGAGTGGAAAGGATTTGAAATAATATTAAAACTTTGCAGAACTAGATATAGAATTTTTAAACTGATATTCAAAAGCTTTGATTGAAGAAGGAAAATTTCTGTGTTTTACTATGAACAGAACCTTTTGAAAAGTATGCTTGGAGACTGTAACTAAACCAAGACCAAGAAGCAAGTCTCTGGACAACTGGTTCCTGAAATACACGTAAAGGATAACAGGTGTATATGAATAGATAAAATAAGTTCTTCAGGGCTTGTGGGCACTTTTTACAGGGGAATTTCATGGTGACAGAAGACCTCTGGATTGATTCTTCATCTGACTCTAAAAACTTTAACATGGACAGCAATGATGAGGGCTCAGAAAGATTTCTCTACATTAAAGAGGTCATGATGTATGTAAAAGGAATATGAGGTATCTGAACGCTTTGATTTCTGCTGCATAGGTGAGCAACATCAGCAGCCTTGAAAAATACTTCACATCTGTGCATAATCTATTTATCCACACCCTTATTTCATTAATTTATCCATTATGACTGGTTTATAATTCAGCACTTTAGGAGGTAACTGAAAAGCTAACCACAGAGAATGAAGGTTGGGCATCAGTGTAGTTAGATCCTTGAAAATAAAAGTTTTAATACAGTTCTGGTAGCAGATCTGATGGGATTCTCAGTTTCAAAATATCACATGTGACCTTTGATGTCTCATGGCATGTCTGAGAAATGTATTTCAGCAGGGCAGTAAGAATATTCCAGATTGATCTTGCTCTTCATTATAAGATTACAGAATATAAGGACCTTCTTAAGACCCATCTTTGCAAATGAAATACTAGAAAACAAAAGGAAATAAACCCTGTTAAAGCTACAGGAGAGTTCAAGATGAAATTCTGCATCTCCTGAGCAGAATTGTAAATCCATAGCACCTGTGTCAGTCTCTGTGGACATTGCTGTGGTAGCAAAATTAGTCAAAATTAGACTGCCCACCAGCTTCCCTGGAACTAAAAGATGCTGTTCAGTATACCATGCATATTGTTATGAAAAAAGAGTTAAGTTTTTTAAAACTCTAACCCTTGTGATTCTCCTGGTTGTACAGCAAGGTAAAGATTACTCTTGAATCACATGAATATTGTATCCTAATTAACAGACAGTGTGTGTGATACAGTTTAAACTTGTAAAAGAATGGGAATAGAGTAAGAAACAGAAACAGCTTTTTAAAAAATTTTGTCATGAAAATATATCTTCTGTTTGCCACAGGTTTCATCTTTTTGTTCTCTTTTAGAAAGGACCAATGTTATTTTAAGCTGGGAATATTACCTCTTTATTAGCACATAAAGATTTGATGTTGGTACTAATATCACCAGTCAAAAGACTGAATAAGAAATCACAAAGCCAATGAAGCAAGTTTAAAAACAAAACAAAACAAAACAATAGAAAACAAACAAAGAAATGAAAAACAGAAACCCCATCACTCTCATTTAAAAAGAAAAGATATTACTAGTCAGCTTTCAAAGAAAAACCTTTGCAGCATCATCTGTTTCATACTGCATTCCCTCATTTCTAGATTAGTCATTCTTTGCAATTTTCAGGATCCACATGGGTAATCAAGCAAAGCCCCCTTTCAGCTGATATTTCAAAGAAGTCTCAAGTCTTAGTCCATGAAATTTGTCAAATGTAGCACGCAACCTGTCACTGTCTTACTTAGCAAAAAATCACAAGCAAAAACCAGCTAATTTATCAAGCTTGTAATGCTTTCACAATCTGTCTTTGTTCCAAAATATGTCATTCTGGAGAGTTTTCTCTGTATGTTATCAATGTCAAGGTCTGAAAGAATGCTGAATTCATAGGATGCATGCTCTTTTGTACAGCATTTAACAGATGGGACATCCCAGATATCTGAATTGGTAAAAGGAAGGAGGACAAAGGAGCAGGAAAGGATATCTTGCCAAAAATCCACTTCCATCTGACTATCTAATAACTTGGTCTCAGAAATGTCTTACTAGTCCCCAAGTTCTTTTCATCCTGCTTATTCTATACATATAAATTATCTTGAAAACTATTATTTTTGTCTACAAACAAAGTGAAAAGAAAATAAAAGTAATTTTTCACATAATTGGTAGAGTTTTACTCAAAAAATCTTTAGTGTGCAAATCCTACAGTGTTCCTGAACTGTAAATTTAATAGTGTTTTCACTGCATAGCTGCAGACAGATCTTGATGAAAATTAAAAGTTGAATAAAAACAAAAAGGAAAGGAAAACATATGTATCAAGAAACATCCCCTTGGGACTTGTCCCATATACTGCCCTAAATTAACTCCAGCATTTGAAATTTTGAATAAGGATCAGGGTTTGATAAGCCCTTGGTAACATTTAGAGCTTAAGAACTGCAGCAGAATACTCACATCACACAGAACAGAGATCAGAGCTCTATAAGATGTGGGCAGTTAAGAGAAATTATGAGTTTGCTATTGGCAGGCTAGTATCCTTAAGATACACATTCTTGTTTAAATGTCTATTTGAGTTTGAGTTGCAGTCTAACCTGGTTGGGACAAATCCTCTGTCATACCATAACCTTTAATACTAAAGGCAAAGAAGTTCAATTTAGATTGCAGTCATCCCAGTCTAAAGGTTTCTTTTTTGGTGTTTTTTTTGGCCTTTTTTTTTTTTTTTTTTGGTTTTTTGTTTTTTTTTTTTTATTTAGAGGGCCATTTATGACTCTGCTAAATTGTGCTAGAGAAGGCAAAATAGTCACACCTTACCATTGCCAGTAAGCATTTTGCCACACCATTTTTGATTAGCTACTGCTCTGAATGGGACAAGGTGGGTGTAATATGAGGAAAAGTTAAGGAAATGTTGGATTGAGAAGGACTTTGGCATGATTAAATGGAATAACTGACAAATTTCTAAAGAAAAAGAAAAGTGGGATTAGCCTGAAAAGATACTGTTACTGTATAAATGATTGAGTCCTATCTGTATTGCTTTAAGGCACCTAACCTAACCAAAAAGTGATTTTGGAAAATACTCACATTCACGTATGTTCCCAGAACTTATCAATTCTTAGTTTGAAATTTTGGCCTATGAAAATAAAATTGTGATTTCTTCTTGAATATTTTTAATATTTTTGAAGTTTTTTGTATTAAACTTATACCCTAAGGCTATTCTGATTAATCCAATTGCATATGTGGGATGCTAATTGCTGTGTGTAACATGGGTTGCTTCAGAACTTATGTTGCATGCCAAATTCCATTCAGATCTTTGAAACAGTCATGCTTCCTCAGAGCTGGTATCCAACCCCTGAGTAAAAGACACTTTTACACTGCTGTTTTGTGATTTTATTGTGCACATGGATGTTATAAATGGTCTACCAAAAATAAAAATTTTGTGTTCAATTTAACTTGTGCATCCATTTTTAACAAATTACATGCATGCAGGAGTGGAGAAGGACATGTGGAATCCCTGTCAAAATATTGCAACAAATAGTTAATTACAGGAGGTAAGAAAACACAATATGTATTATTACTTCTCTGCTGCATTCTTAACTTTCTGACTCCTGCTTGTCCTGGCTTGCCTCCCTTTTGCCAATGGAGATTACATGTTCTGGTAATTTGAAGTGTGACACAGAGTACACCTTAAATGCCTCAGAAGGCTAGGGCATGTGAACTGTTTTTCTACCATCAGCAGTCAGTACTAGTTGTGCTTTATATATTAGGAACTTTTAATCAAGTACTAAATTGAAAAATCAAAGAGTAACTTAAGTAAGTCTATGTTATAGGCCCAGTTCCGTAGATTACACAGAAGGTCCATTCAGACTTTTTCTCACAGCTAACTGCTAGCAGAAATGGTTCTGATTTGAATCACTAATTTTGTCAGCCTTTATTATCAGTCCTTTGTTTTTATTTGATTTTGCTAAAAAATTGTTTTAGAATGTTATTAAGTTTCTCATATCCATTTATTTGCCTTTTATGAAAGCCACTTCAAGTACATAACTTATTGTAAGTGAAACATTTCCCACATAACTTGTTTCAGTTCATGCTTTTTACTATGATCTAATGTGAACCATCCATTCTTCAACCTGTGTCAATGATTAAACCAAGACCTTTTTCTCTACATTTTTTTCAACAATGCTGTGCTTCCTGCTGTCAGTTCTGCTACAGCTCTCAAAGGATATTTATACCAATTAGGCAAACAAACAGAGAGGCTGCTACATTGCTAGCCAAGACCCTCAATGGTACTTCTCTTGGCCCCAAGGCATAAATTTACAGTGTTTCACCCACCTATTGACACCTTTGAAGTTTATTTTCTGGAGTGATATTAATTACATTGCGTGGGTTTTCTCACCATATGGGGCAATCTCATTTCTTGATGAAAAATGGCTACATTAGCTATGTAATCAAAAGGCAGCTGTATGGGTCCCAAGGGATAAGGAAATTTTACCATTTGATTTGACTGAACCATACAGTCATCACCAAAAGAGATGCTGATGTGAAGTTGCTATTCCACATAAATCCAAAACATCAGCAGCAGCAATAGCCAGGCTTTTCAGAGAAGAGATTGGACAGATCTAGCCCACTCAAGGGAAAAAAGGAGGAAACTACACTTCCATTCATATCAGGTAACAGCTTACTGGCTACTAAGTCTTACTAAGAAATGGCTCTTCAGTCAGTAACACTGAACTACCCAGTAGCTGAAGTTGCTGCAATTTATTGTATTTATTGGAATATATTGTTCCTGCAAAGCACTGGAAAAGCCTGATAATTATTTAAACTGCCTGTGACTTGGGCTTTGCCAATCTTCTCTCGCTCTTTACTTCCTGCCACAGTTACTTGACTTGCTGATGAAGAGAAAACATATTCATGTATCTTTCATACCTATTTCCACATTTAAAGGCTCCTAATTACCTTCTGGTGCTTCCTACCAAGTTTAGAATCTCTTAGACATGGTCTACACACCGTGTTTTTATGAACTACTATTGTTGTTGGAATTTCTTTCCCTCCACTATTAATAAGTGGCCAGTAATGTTAGCACAAGCAAGTGCTCAGTCACACGTTCAGCCCATGGAATGTGATTTCTGCCAGAATAAAACGCAGTTACACAGCTATAACTGTCCATACCACTGTTAAAGCAGGAAACAAACTACATCTGCTACTTACTAACCTGGTGTAAGACTTATCTCAAAAAAATAAAAATAGTCTTCTCCTGAGGTTAAAAATTAATATAGCCATTAACATAGATATCCATGTGTGTAAAGGGACTACTGAAGTGGTCAGTCTCCTGAAGATAACACCAAAACTGATTCCTTCTGCTAGGAGAGTGATCTTCCCAGACAGGGGGGAGGAAGAGGAAAGGGAAAAAAAGGAAGAAGTCCTCCTGTACTTAATTTTAATATAAGTATTTTCTTAATAAAAGGAATTTGAAATATCAGGATTATCTTGACCAATAACTGCTTACACTGTTCAAGTCATAGCAAGTGGATTTGAAGAAGAATGCTACATTTCACTTTTGCTCAGAGCAATGTAGTCAAAAGGCCAGGTCCTTCAGACAGACCTTTAAAAATAATGGTTTTGATAATATAATTTTTACAGGTTAAAACATGACTTTAAGTAAGCATGAGAACGGAATACTATTCAGAATTTAGACATAGCATTTTTTTTTTTAATTGCTGAATCTGATTTGAGACTTTAAACTGAATGTGAGTTAAGAACCTTTCCTTTCTGAGGAACTAAGACGACAGGTAAAATGTATTCATGATTACAGCTCATGCCAAGTTAGTTAAAAAATTTCAGAACAATTTTTTTTCCCCATCAGAAAAAAAAATCAAAAACAAATGCTTATTTGAAATTTAAACAGAGCAAGTTAAGACTTGAATAACTAGCCAGGTTTGGATTCCTGTGACACTTACAAAGCAGCTCAGTTTTCTCCCTACCAGAGTGCAGCCACCCAAGATGCCACCACAGCAGATTTAGAGTGGTTAATCACAAAGATGACCGAAGTTAATCTATATGTGCTAAATTAAGAAGGTAGTGTTCCTAGGATTACTATACACTGAAGAAATTAAAAGAGATACTCTCAGAAAACAATTCATGTATTGCAGAAAGTGCATAAACCTGCATGCCTCTGACAGAATGGGGAGACTGAAAAGATACTTCCCCTGTTTGAGAATCAACCAAAATTAATGACCTTTCCATCACAGTTTCTTTCTTCAGCAACAAAAAAAACATACCATAAGATTTTGCAATAGCAATTATAAGTGACAGCTTAAAAATGTAGTGCAGGGGAAAGAGTAAAACTCCTCACTGCACACATCTTTCTCATCCCTCTGGCTACTCTGTAAGGGGTGCTCTTTTTATTACTGTGAAACAAGAGAACTATCCTGGATGTGGGAAATCCTCAAAACAAAACACTCAGTAAACCAAAATTCTAAAATTAATATAAAATGTTTCGACAGAGAGACATTAGGTAACAGCTGAAAATATGTTCGAGAAGAACCTCTGACCAACAAATTTTTATGAAAAACATGTAAACGTAGATGTTTTTGTTTACATTGTAAGATATTATATACAAAATAATCTCTCATCTCCTTATAATCAAAGCTAGGCATTTACAGCAACCTTTTAATAAGAGTAGAAAATTCACTTGAACAAAGAAAATCCATCACAGAATCACATTTAGAACTGAAATTCACAACAACCTTACACAGAACATGATACTAGTAATCACTTTTAGAAAATATTTTTTACTGTGAAATGAAGAAAAGGGTATCTGTGTTATGTTATATATCATAATGCATAAAAAGCATCTAGTAAATCAATGACTTAATTCTTTGCGAAACACATTTTCTTTCTAAAAATGCACACACTTCTTGGGGTTTAACTAAATCAGTATTCAATCTAAATATCTCTGAATTGCAATGAGAAAGTTGATAAGCAAATAAAGTGGTCTGTTAAATTAGTTATTCATAATAAACACAAGAAGAGTAAATATAATATTTTAAGGATTTTTAAAAAAACTCTTCACATGCTGTATTGATAAGCCCCTTGAATAACCACCATATTCAGAGTATGCAATTATCCTACTGTCTAGGCTCTACCTAAGTTTTTGACATTTTGCTGATAAGAAATTAAAGTGTAGTGTAAATTATGCATTTAGAAATGCAGAGGCAAGCAGTATATTTTTTTGTAAACTGAAAATACCCTTTCACTGAAGACTGGGAGTGGTAACACCCTTTTACTGACGTCAGTAAAAAGGGAGAGTTAAATCATTAACAGACGTTAAAAATCGATTTGGCTACTCCTGGCAGGTGAAGTAAGATATTTTATTATGAAAATGATAAATCTTTTGGCTCTTTCCTTCAATAAATTGATTTTATGAAATAAAGAGTGATAAGAGAATTTTATGAAGTATAAACAGTATATATTATAAATAATAACACATGGCCCTAGAGCAAATGCTCTTGTGATTGATCACAGCAGCCAAATCCCTCGAGTGGCTTACAGCATATTCACATTGGGATATTCTATTGTACAGTCCATATGTTAACTAGATAACTGCCTAGTGTGGAAAATTTATAAAGTTAAGGCTAATGAAAGCAGGGGTTTTTGCTGGATTTATTTCTCACTGCAGAGATGATGTAAACGGAGAGCAGCACATGGCATGTCTTCAAGGGAGCTAACCCTACCTAATTCAAAGATACCACTCCCAAAAAGCAAAGGATATCTCTGTTTTCACCTTCAGAGGGCAATCGGGAGAAATAAAATACAGGCCAGAAAACACAGTTTTCCTGCACATGCCAGTTTGTACTTACACCAGCACAGTTCCCAGAAGTGAACACTTCCATATTCCAGAGCACAGGGACACAGTGACTGAGCACCAGAGAATCCTGATTCAAAGCCACTCCAGCAAGTGAATGGTCTCAACAAGAGTTCCTCTTCTGGTGTCCCAAAAGGGTTTCCACAGCCCATGTAATTCAAGCAATGGTGCAAAAACAAAACACCAGAAGCCCATATGGAAATGTCAATAAAAAGCAAACTTAGAAGACACTCCCAGCTATCATAGCAGTCATTTCTATGCAAACCTGTTATGGGAGCAACTTGCTTCCAACTCCCTGGGCTGAGTCAGCACTTTGTTTTCACTTTTCAATAGTGAGTTTATGGATCTTGACTCTGCTGACATTTGTTTCAGAGAGGAAAAAGAAAACTGGTCCATAAAGTTCCCAAAAGCTGCAAAGCAAAACCAGGAATGCTTGTCAGAAAATTGAAAGCAGATTTCTGGGTGGACTCAACTGCCAGGGATCTTGGAGCTGGTAGGACCTGCTATTACCAGGTGTTACTGCAGAAATTAAACATAGCTTGCTAGTAGCTCACTAGTAGCTCACAGATAATTAGGTCTGAGGAAGTAGGAAGAAAGCGCTGGCTTAGTATGCTAGCACAAAATGACAGTGTAACCACATTAACCTTCCATCATTAAAAAGACTGCATGTCATCAAATAAGAAGAAATTTCTCATTGGAATGATTTAAGATGTTCAGACATATCTTATCCAGGGAGCATCACTGGTTCCCTTTCACAGAATAGTGAAATAAGCTACTTCCCCAGACAGACAGTCTATGCTGCATTAATAGACAAATTGTGAATTTTGGATGCAGAAAACAATATTCTTTTCCTTTTTGCATTTTAGCACATTACTATTTTCTTCTCTAATCTTCCAGTTGTGCTGGTGCCAAATATGTTATGAGGTAATGTTTGCTCCAGACAAGTCTTCAGTTCCAGTCATCTGTCAAAGGGAAAAGTCAAACAGTGGTGCTGCTTCCACACCTGGTCCTTGAACAAATCTATGGTACTGTGTCTTCTTAGCACCTTACAAATGAATTATCATTTGCTTGCATTGGAAAAGCAATGGAGGAGATCACATTGAAAAGCCTTCTATCCATCTTTGTCAAGAGACAGACTTGAACCTGAAGATATTAAAGTAGCTCTTCCTTACCATTTTATCTAAGCCAAAGACATTCCTCATCAAGCTATCTTATGGCTGACTGAACTCTCCAAAAATAAATGGAAGGAACTTACATGTGTTCCTTCCAAGACTATCCCTCTCTAACTCCTCCTAATGTTTGGCTGGATAGTGACTTTCCACAAATGTCTGGCAGTACTCCTTCCTCCTGTCAACTCCACTCACACATTAATACTGAACAAATAATTCTATTTTCTTTTTATTTCATATTTAGAATCATAGAATAGACTGAATTGGAAGAGATCTTTAGAAGTCATCTAGTCTAGGGCTTCTGTGATGAGAAGGGACATCTTCAACTAAAGCAGGTTGCTCAAAGCCCCATCCAACCTGGCATTGAACACTTCAATACATGAGGCATCCAAAACTTCTGGACAACCTGTTCCAGTGACTCACCACCTTTGTTGTAAAAAATTTCTTCCTTACATCTGGTCTGAATCTACCCTCTTACAGGTTAAAACCATTACCTCTTGTCCTATCACAGCAGACACTGCTAGAAAGTCTGTCCCTGTATTTCTTACGGGATGCTTTTAGGTACTGGAACACTGCTGTAACATCCCCATGGAGCCTTCTCTTTCCTAGGCTGAACACCTCCAGCTCTCTCAGTCTGTCCTCATAGGAGAGGTGCTCCAGCACCCTGGTGATCTGCGTGGGCACCTCTCTAACAGATCCACGTAATTCTCGTACTGAGAGCCCCAGAGCTGGATGCGTTATTTCAAGTGGAGTCTCACAATTGTGGAGAAGGAGGGGCAGAATCCCCTCCCTGGCCCTGCTGCCCACGCTGCTCTGGATGCAGCCCAGGACACGTTTGGCTCTCTGGGCTGGGAGCGCCCATGGCTGGGTCATGTCCAGCCTCTCATCCACCTGCTCCCGCAAGGCCTCCACAGCAAGGCTGTTCTCAAACCCTTAATTCCCCAGAGAGCATTTAGCTCACATACAGATCAGGAGGGCCTTTCAGGTTGCTCAAAAGTAGCAATGAAGAGTATTCAGCCCAAATTCAGGAAAATATAATACTGCAAGAATTGTCCTGCCCACCATTATTTTAGCAGCTCTATCCTTTTGGGAATAAATGATATATGAAAATTAAATAACCTCAATACACCTCTTTATAGATTACCTCTGTAATGTCCCAAAGGATATTATATATCAGCGTGTGATTCTGATATAGAAAATATCAGATTCTGATATTTTCTATATCAGAATCACACATTGTTACTGCCAGACTGATTAAAAGCACTGCTTACCAGTTTTCAAATAAATCTGTATTTCCTTAGTTTATAAGCCTTCCATAAAAGTGACTGCTGACCATCATATTACTAAATAACATTAAAATGAGTACTTATAGAGTGTTCAACAGCTTTGACACTTTGAAATTATGATTTAGTTTAATGTATTAAAATTATCAATTCATTTTATATTTTCTACAATTCATTCTATATTTTTCCTGCTAGAGGCAGGGAAAAAAAAAAACTTATTCAGAAATATGCATTTTTATTTTGACAATCATGCTTTGTTTTGCATATCCTTCAGTATCAAGCTAGTTTTCATAGACATACAATCCCTATAAATTTGCACACCATATATATATATACTTCTATAGAGAAAAAAAAATCTTAAGACTCACTCTGTCCTTATCAGAATTTTTAAGCACTCATACATATATAAATTTTATATATATATATGTGCACATTCCTTTAAAATGTGTTGTTAGGAGGGGCGTGCAGTTTGTCCTATTTATTTTACTTGAAAAAGGCCACTGTGCTAAATTCTGAACCAGTAAGGTCACAGAACATGCAGCATATGCTGCTTAGGAGCTGGATGTACACACCATACCATAGATGGTGATTTTGGCATGTTGGCTCAGTCAACTCTTAGAAAAGCAAAGGCTTGTGGTGGTTTCTCCAGCTAACAGTCAAATAAAGAGAAAACTTTGCCCTGAAAAATGAAAGTAAGCATGCTTAAAGAATTACTGAAAAACTGGAAAGTGCAAATAATACATTCTAATAATACATATTAGTTGTTATAGTCACTTCAGGTCTAATCTAGACTACTACTCTTCAAATTGCTTAGTACTTTTTAATTTTATACAGCACAGTACCTAAAAACAGAAAAGTAATTGTGAAACACTGGAATCAAAGGTCTCAGTCTCCATGAATGAAGGGGTGATCGTACTGAATACTGTTATCTCCTTGACTAGCTGATCTAAGCAGTGTCTCTATACAACGCAGAATGGTTCCCAAGAAGAAACATGTGTAAACCTGCTTTTCTGCTTTCCCACCTACTTAAAATGGCATCACATACCTTACAGGGTCGAAATATGCATCTTTGGCTAATTGCCCGCATTCTGGAATGTGTACTTCACTCGTTTTATCTAATTTATCCCTTTGTGGTTAAATTTATCTCCTGCTGATACAGACATCATACAGAATTCCTTATATGATCACATACTCAATATCTGGGCAATCAACATGTGGTTTTTAGCCACATGCTGTTTATGAGCAATTCTCTTGCAGTGCCACCAGCTAATTTCCATGAGCAGCAGTAGACCTTCACTAGCATGAGGACTACTGTGTAATTCAGCTTGCCAATAGGGTGAATGAAGACGCCAGCATCTAGCAGGCTTCTAGTCCCAGTGCTGCCCCAAGACAGGGTCCTTGAGGAGTCACACACTCCCCGGCCTCTCAGCTCTGCTTACCAAAGTTTCTGGGATGTGTTTGTGGCTCTTAGCTACAAAAACAGCTTAGTATGTAGCCCTGAGGCAGTGAAGCTGCCATTACCATCTCCCAGTTTAAATAACCTTATTGCAAAGATATCCCATCTCCTGTACCACACCAAAATATCACACCTTCTGCAAGGGGTAGATAGAGTATTGCTTTTGAGCAACAATCTATAATCAAAAAGTAATCTTGGGTCAATATATTGGTATCTTGCATACCTGATGTTTAAATTTCAACCTAAGTCTCTGTATGGTTCCAGATCTTTTGGGAAATATTCTATTGTGCAGATAAAGCAGAAGGTGAAATTAAAATAATAAAACCCATTTTGGTTCCTAACTCTAGAGTCCCATTTTCATTATATGTAGCAGATGTCTACAAAAGCATGTTAGATTATGACTGCTACTAATATAGTTTTCACTTATTTTGCCTCAGATACATAAAAAAGACCAAAATCAAACACAAAACATCATCAAATCATAACAATTTGTGTATACATTTTTGCGTCTTTTTTTCTGTCCCTCTAGCTTGTCTGTGTTTATGACTCACCTATATGCCACTCCACTGGATCTATTACTCTCTACTGTAATGTTTCCTCACCACTGCTTTTTTCATGCATAGGCATATATCGATGTTTCTATTGCTGGCTTGCTGGTGACTTTGACCCACAACGTGCTCCTCTTTCTTCTTCTGATCACAGGACTCCAGAAACAGACAAGCCTTCTAGCCTTCTAATTTTTAGCTCTCTGGGAAAGGACACTGTATTAAAAAACAAAAGAAAGCAAACAGAAAAACCCTTTCTCTAAACTTCTGTGAAATTTTGCCATGATTTGGGGTGACCGTGGAGATACCAAGAACAGGAAAATCTTCAGCAGAGAAAATAATGTCAATGTTGCAGAATTTGAGTTTTCGAATACTGTTGCATTAAAATACCACATAACTAATATCTGGATAAATCAGTAATAGATGTGGTTCCTCAGTGACCATTAATTTATTTCAGGTTATTATTATTAATCCAGTTGTCTTTAGATATTATTTATGCTCTAGATTTTTACATAATAAGAAAACACTGAACAGTCCTTTAACAGGACTAGGACAATTCCTGAAGAAGAAAACAACATTTTTTTCAAATAAAAATGCATTCACTGGTAACTTGCTTTGATTAGAAAACAAAAGATTAATGGAAGATTAAAAAATTATTAATTTGCTGTTAGTACATTAACTGCCATTCTTCTCTTCATTGAACAAAATACAGTTACAAAGAACACAGACCTAATTATCCAAACCACTCTCAAGAAGCTGCAAAAAAACAACAAAATTAATTCTGGTATGAAAATTTATGATCACACTAAATCAAGACAGCCAACAGCTATGACAATGGATAATACAAAAGCTGAAAACAAGTTATTTACCAAAAGAAATTACATGACATACAGAAGAGATCCCCTTAGGGATACTTTTGCTCGGTAGGGCTATGAGGAAAATGCTGGATGAAATCCCACAAGTGGCTCATTTCAGATAAGAGATCAGTTTCAGAAAGCCTCCATCACATGCTTACCACCCATGCACAACACCCATGCAAAACACCCCTGGAAAAGACAGACATGTATCCTTTGTGCAAAGTATCTAAGGGCACAAATTGGTGCACTCCGCGAGGGAACACTGAACACATCCTTGGCATCCACACAGCAAATTTGTTAAATGGAACATGCCAGATGAGCTTGAGAAAAGGACAAGGATGATGACCTAGAAATCTGGCAAGTGGCTTCTCAATGCGGAAAATTACACACACAAGAACAAGGAAAGTAAGGAAGCAGTATTATTCAAGTAGTAACACTTGTATACACAGCCCAACATCCTTCAAGCCATGGCAAACATCCAGAGCTTCAGAAAAATGTGGGTGGGGGAACAAGGGGAGGGAGAAATAAATAAGGAGAGGATGTGAATAGTTCTCCCAAGACTCTATATACATGTAGCCTGTCATCCTGTTATTAAAAGTTAAGAAGGAACAAATTCCCCACTGGTTTTGTATAATTAAAATCATTGAATCTTCGTATTAGACTTTGCTTTCAGCAAGACATACTATGTTACTGTAGGAAAAATTGTTTATTTTTGCTGGTAGTCTTGAAGATGTAGGAGGTGAAGAAGAGATAGAAGCATTAAAAAATGGTACAACGGTTATAGCAATTCTGTGAAAATAAGAGACTGCCGACATTAAACTAATCACTTTATTCTTCCTTCCCTCCTTCCTTTCTTTCTTTCCAATGAATGAATCGGTAACAAAGAGAAGTCTAAGTCTAAAAGCTACATCAGAATAAATAAATGTTTAATAGTTAAAGGCCTGGAAAAAAAAACCAAAAGGAAATACATACGTCAAAAGATTAAGGGACATCATAAGAAGTGTTTATCATATTAAAGATCCAGTTACCTTCTCAGTTAATTGCTTCTGTCCATACTTGCCTCAAAACTCTTTTCCAATGGGAATATATTATTACACATAACTATCCAAAACATTTCTAGTGAGATTTCTGTGCCTGTTCATGAATGTTGCTAGAGGAATTCCTTAAGTGAAAATCCAGGGCTATCCTCTATTCTATTTTCATAACTTCCTTTGAACCATCCCTTTACAGATTTTTTTCAATTTTCTCTTTCTTGGAAATTAAATTATGGCAAAATTTATGGCACAGATACCATATTTAAGGAGATGGTTTCAAAGAAGCACCTACACACTCTATTCAGAAAATGGTACAGAATGACTTTTTGTTTGCTTTATTTACTCTGCTTAAACACAAAAAATAATGCTGCTTTGCTTTTCTTAAGTAGTTTACCATTGGAGTTAAAAATAATAAATATAAGTTACTTATGTTCATTTAATCTTTTGATTTAGTTAAACAAGATTTCTAAAGGCACATGTATCCTCTTTGACCAAGTAATTAAAAACAGTACTCATATATTTAACTTCCAGAACCCAAGATGTCAAACTACTTGTTGCTACTGAAGATAAACACAATCTCAAATGTCATAGTTTAGATATTGTACTTAATTATTTGAAAACGGTTTCAGATTATTTCTGCCTTACTCTGTCTTTTAAAATTCATATTTCATTCTTTTGTAACTGAATTACTTTTTTTTGCGTCCAAGAACTATCAGCTTTCAATGTCTTTCAATGATTTCCTGCTTTCCAGATTGTGTTGAAAACATGAAAGACATGTTTCTTCTGCTCAGCTATGAGAATGTTAACAGAGAATTTCTACCTGTTGGTGACTGGAAAGTTCCAAACATTTACTGTTTGAGGCCCAATAGATATTTGCTTTCCTTTATTTAAAGGGGAAAAAAAAATTGCAACAATAACCAACCAACAAAAAAATGAAAACCACTGAATCAAAAAAAATTTTGTCATAAGCATATCTCTTGCTGCACTCCTCAGAGACATGACACAAGCTGAAGTGATTTGAAGCTATAACCTAACCCCAGTAATTTCATTCTCTTACTATTGCTGTATGGGAGAATCCTCAGATTTCTCAACATAATGATATGTGATTTCTAAGAAACAAGTCACACTGAAAGGAGGAGGGAAGGGCTCACCTCTCAAACAGTTAACAAAAAAAAATGCTTTAGTTAAGTTCTTAGCTTTGAAAGAGTTTTTCAAATTACTATTGCTCACTCTTTTACAACGTTGAATTCAGCATCAAGTGAAAAAGATGCCATTAAACATCAACAACAACAACCAAATTAAAAATTCCACAATTTCAGAATCCACATATTTAGATTAAATACACATAAAACCATGCCTTACCAATGACATGGGAAGTATATCCAGGTTGCCATGTGGCCATATACTTGTTTTAGTCATTGTAGCCCATGCTGAAGATGATTTGAACTCTCTTAAATTTTACAATTCAGTGTAAGTTATTTGTCCTTCTCAGAGGTACAAGTATACATCCCAGAGCTTTTAAGAGACTAGGATTCTTTAAATCCACAGGCTTTAGACTTCAGAACAAGTGGAAAATCTTCTATCAGGTTAAATTAAACTCCACGCTATCTTCATCTTATAGAACCACCTGAATTTTTCAAATCAGAGCAGTTTACATAGACAGTCTTTCATTCTGACATTTTGAAATACTTAGAAAAGGCAAACAGAAGGAAAGCCACTATAAAACAGCAAAAATATAAACAGCATGAAGTGTTTCTTCTAGAAAAATTCTCCTGCTTTGCTAAAATAGAACATAGAAGAAAAAAATAATCCTTGCAAAGATTCTTTTGGACTTAGGATATTTGACGTTCTGTGCTTTTTATGCAATCAATAATCCATTCTCAATTCCAAGTTCATAACACATGCTACTATTCAGACAAACACTCCTACTGAAAGTATTGCAAATGTGCCAAAATCTCAGTTTTACCAATTACAGTTATCAGGTTCAATATTCCACTTCCAATCTTGGTCACAGTAAGGTGTCTGTATTATACAGACAACTAGCTATACACATACACAAATATGAAGAATTGTAGGTGGAATCTTTCATGAAAGTGGTATCTCCAGATGGAAAGATGTACTGTCAGTTCTTTGGTTTCTCTCTCTTGTGTTTTTGCAAGGCTAAAGGGTCGACATTGCACAGTATTTAAACAGTGCAAGTTTCTTCCTAATTTTTGTTCTAGAAATTGCTTTCCAGACCATGATTTTATCCAGCATTCTAGTCAAATGTATCAGTAGCTGCAAACTTGGAAAAAGCTGAATATCGTTTCTAAAGCAGGGATAGTGATGGGAAAAGCACTGAGAAAGATTTTGAAGGATGTATTTATACAATGCAGGCTTTGGGGGAAGACATATAATCTTGCTGTTACAAGTAAGAAAAATGCTGCCAGCAGATGCTTAGATGAATTTCAGAGCTGTCATGTGGAAAAATCTAACTTCAATTATTTTAAACATAATTTTCAGGTGTTAATCCTGTAATCTGGAAACACCCAGCTAGCAAAAATGCAGCTACCAGAGATTCTGCCACTAAAGCCTGTGGTTTTTGCAGTAGTTACTTAAATTGCAATTTCTTCTGAATAACCTTGTCAAGAACTAGGTTGTGCTATTTACTTCCTGAAGAACATACAAATTCCTGCTTCGAAACCATACAAAAAATATAAAAGACACAAGAAAATACAAACTCTCTTTTACAACTAGAAAAGCCATATAAAGAATGCAAAATACAGTGTACATTAGAAGCATTAGAAACTCAAGACCTGAGCTTGATCCTGTGGCAGGATCTATGAACAAAATATCCCCTTTTTGAGGAGGTTTATATGGGGACAGGAAGAAAAATCTGGAGGTAGAAGGTTTTTAAGAGGAAAAGGAAAATAAAAAGGAGCCCTGTCATAATTTCTCAAAAAATATTTCAGATTCAATGCAAAAACTTAATTTTTATCATCATGTTTGAGAACAGCTCCATTAATTTCAGGAGAGAGGGAAATAAGGACATGGAAAAAGGCAATTTCAGCATGTTAAGACTGACCAGGAAAACATGTTCCATCCTTTCAGAGATTTGATTAGATATATTGTTGCTACAGTTTAAAATGAAAAGAGGTAAGAAGAAAAATAAAATAAAAAGACTCCTACCCCTCAAGAAATCTTAAAAATCTGGGGAAAAAAATAAAAATCCAAACACCCCTCATCCTCAACCAAAACCTTATGAACAACTTGCAGGTCTCATTAGCTAAATTAATTTAAGAATGGTCCACTTTGACCTCGTACAAAGTAAAAAGTTTCACACAATTTCAGAAGAAAAAGTATATTTTAAGTATAATTAAGTTACTTGATTTTGCTTTTGGGGTTTTGTTGTGGTTGCTTGTTTTATTTTTTTGGTTTGGTTTGATTGTTTTTGTGGTTTTTTTTTTACTTTAAACATAATGAAAATGAAGGCTTCAAAAGGAATAAGAATAGTTTTTAAAATTCCTAAAATCTCTAAAAGGAAGGTTTTCCTACGGAAAATTTTCTTCTGTTAAATAGATATTTCATTAAAATATGTTTGACTACAACTTTAAAATAATTTCCCAAAATTATCTTTTAGTACTAGGTCTAAGAATTTTCTGGATTTCATATTCGCATATGCAGTTAGTACAGTAATTTTTTCCCACTATCAGTGGTGCACTCACTTTTATATCATCTCTCCAAAATATTAAGAACATCTCTTTTCATCTTGCTGTATCAAATCCTCCTGGGTTTTTTTCCCTTGTGTGTCTTTTCTAGCAGATAAAAATATTCTTCACCGCATGGCTGTTCAGCGTCTAGTAGATTTCTCTGCTACTGAAGTAAGAATTTAAAGTTAGCTTTCCAAATTATATCAGAAACTAATGGCACACAGTTTGAGTAACCCCTGTGCTCAGCTCCCTTGAAAAAGCCAGTCATCAAATAATAAATCCTTTCTACACTATAAAATCACTATGATTTAACCAGGGCAGGTTTGTTTAAAATTTGCCATTGAAGGTGTGTATGTTCTACAATCACTGTTTCAAACAGATGTACATCAGAAAATTGAATAAATAAAACAATGCAAAGATAAGGCTATTTCCTGGTCTTTGACTCAAAACCCCAAATTAAATAGTTCTTGTTTCACTATGCTCATTTACTCTTGAAATGTAAATCACCTGTTAAAAAAATAAAATCTTTCTGTCTTCACTTCCATTATCCTACCCCAACATGGTGTAGCAAAGTCCATAGAAATAACAAAGATGATCATCTCAACTCATTCATTTCTTTGGGAGTTGGTGTAAGTCAGGATGAGTGTGGCTACCCTCTATTTCATTTAAAAAAAAATACTTGGAGAAGTAAAACTAAAAAATTAACTAAAAGATGTAGCCACAGAGGAATAGTGTTTGGCTATTATATTATGTAGTAGTATCATTCTGATACATAAAGTCTTTCCTTCATGCCAGCTTTTCACAGAATCCAAAAAAAAATACAGTACAAGGGAAATCTGATTTCTGCAGCCACCTGAGTTACACAGAGAATGGCATTATTATTGTAACAATGTCAAAATCCAAAAGCAGGTCCTTCTATTTAATGCTTCATATACCCATTTAATCTGCAAGTCAAAACAAAACTAAATGAAACAATTACTGGCAGTTCTGTATAATTCTACTCTTCCATTATTAAACAGTTATTGGAAAAATACACATATGTGGGGTCAGTTAAAAAAAAAAACATAAGTACAGATTAAAATTCTGAAAAAACTCCGCTGAGTTGAAAGTAGCAGGATCCACAAGCTGTATCTGGGACTGATGTAATGTAGTAATTATTTATGACATTGAGCCACACAGAACTGAAAAATGAAAAATCTGAAGCATGGATGCAAGAATTAGCTTTGTTTAATTCTTAATGGTAACTTTCCTTGCACATACATGTTCAACAATTATGCTGACTGCACATTTCTCTCAAAAGGCATAAAATATATACCCTTAAGACTGAAAAGGGTGTAAAGAGTTTAATTAACTTTAATAGGGGCATGACTCAGATGCACATGGCATTATTCACCAAGCCTTGTAAATGACATGTTACTTTGCTATTACACTGCTTACTGTAACAGAAACATCTTGCTTGCAGGTGGGACAGAGCTGCAAATTCAGAATGCAAAGTGCCTTAAGGCATGCAATAGCAACATGTACCCATGCTGTACAGGAGCTATCATAGGAGGATTTAAAATACAGGACCAGAAGCATACAGGGAATACTGTAAAATGGTAAAGTGGTGCAAAATTCAGCTGATGACTTGCTAGTCTATTTACCATACATCATCCCATTAGAAGACTTCATCACTTTTCATTATCTTCTAGATCACGGGCAAGGCATATTTTATTGTGATTTTCATAAGAAAACCAAACAAAACCAAAAAACAACCAAACAAAAACTCCCAAACAAACAAACAAACAGAAGGAAAAAAGGACACTGAGGAGTAAAATTACTGAAGTGTGGAAGTGTGGATTACAGTGGATTATTCTTTTTTTCTTTTTCATGTTAAGTGAAAGTCTAAGAAAAGTCTAAAGAAAACATTCAATTTCTAATCACAAGACTTTCAAAAATCCTGATACAAAACACAGGCCTATCTGATAGCCACACAGAATTCTTTAATCCTTGGGAAAAACTAGCAGCAATAATTTACATCCTCTGAGGTTCCCATAAAGCTCTAGTAGTGTTCACTTCATGTGCCCAATGTGAACTTCTACACTAAGAACAGAGATGCATTTAAATTTTAATTAAATTTTAATTTCTATTCTCTTACAATAGAAATTAAAGTTTAATTAAAATTTAAATGCATCTAGAGTACAAATTTACAGGGGTATGAAACTGGAATGTGATACTAGCAATCTAATCCAGATTAGCAAAAATTATACCTCCACTTTTAGAAGAATATATTCATCAAACAATCCTGCCATCACTCATTAGTAATCACAGAATATTCCCTGTCTGGTCTTAATTGTATGGTAGCATTATCAACCCAATCATTACAGGAAATATTCATGAAAAGGAAAGTACTTTTAAGCCTGTGAAACTGGCATTCATAACTAAATGAGGAAAGAAATAAAATTTCAGATCTGATAGATGCCACAGAAATATAGTTTTTTCTTTTCCCTTTATCTTCAGGAGGCAAAAGCTATTACACAAGAGGGGTTTATTTGGGTCAAGAATTACTAATATTTTTAGGGATCTTGTCAGAAACTGTACAATCAGTCCAGTGCTAAAATATTCCCATCACTTCTGTATATCTCTGAACCTGCTGTAGCTCTTTTTTAATCTGCAGAAGAATTCACAAACCCTTGATTCACCCTACCTTGTGTACATGCCCATATACTTGAAAATAGGACTGCTGTAGGATCCATATGTGATAGCATTTTGTGAATAACCTGACTTTGGTGCAACAGGAGAAGAGGAAGTATCGCTTCTTTCCCTGCACATATTCACATATGGCCTATGAAAATGTGTGAAAATGCCGAGGGCTTAAATCTCTAGTGAGCCGCCAGCTATGAATGCTCAGAGATCTGTAACTTAAGGAAACTTATTCCTACTTTCATAATTCCAGCAATCGACATCTCCAGTGCAAGTCCTTTCTCTTGCTAAATATGTAACCCTTCTTCACAAAGAAACTAAGGGGACTGAAGGTTTTCATGACAGAAAGGCCATAAGAACTGCTTAAAATTAAATTTTGTCCCATACACCTGAATTCTCAGTAACGGCAATACAGTTTTCCATTAATCCTTCCTAAAAATAGTCAGTTGAAGCCAGGTGTACTTACTACAGGTTGAAGTTAGCCCACCATGGTAAAAAGCTAGCCCAAAGTGTTTTCTTAAATTAAAGAGCAGCTCTGCAGGAAAAGATTGGGCACAGTCAGAGCTGGTAGACACAAAACTGACCATTAGCTAGTAATGCTTCCCTTGCACCAGACAAGGCAAATGTTATCCTGGTCTGCATTAATCAAATGACTGCCAGTAGTCTGAGGGAAGTGATCCTTCCCATCAACTCAGCCCTGATGAGGCCATGCCTGGAGCCTTGCGTCTGTTCTAGGCTCTCCAGCCCACGAGAGAGATGGACATGCAAGAGGAGTCCAACAAATGGCCACAGCGATGATGGGGGGGACTGGACTGACAGGCTGAGAGGGACTGTACAGCCTGGAGAAAGGCAGGCTTGGGGAGATCCTATTGATGGATATAAATACCTAAAGGGAGGGTGCAAGGGTCAGGCTCTTTTCAGTGGTGCCCAGCAAGAGAATATGAGGGAACGTTTGCAGACTGGAACACAGGATGCTCACTCTGGACATTAGGACACTCTGAGGGTGAGCCCTGGAATAGCTTTTCCAGAGAGGTGGTGGAGTCTCCTTCTCTGAAGACAGTCAAAAGCTGCCTGGACATGATCCTGGCCAGCTGGCTCTATGAAACCCTGTTTGTCTGGGGGACTGGACAGGATAATGTCTAGATGGACAGGATGCAAACCTTATTCAGACTATGATTTGGTGATTGTAATTGGAAGGGAAGGGTGAAACAACAGGAAGTGCAATATATCAGATGATGATGTTAAAAAATATATACCTCATTGTGATTTTTTGCCTTGAGTTGAAAATATATCCAAGAACCCATTTGATCTATTACAAATCTAAAAGGAAAACTCTAGTCATTAAAGTAACAGAAGTTTATTTAAACCTTCCACAAGAACATGAAACTACTTTTGAGTTTGCTCGAATTTAACATTGCCAGTCATAATTAGGTTCATCGATATAATTTTGATCATAATTCTTCCAAGATTTATGCAAAACACAGTACAAAACTGGTTGGATGGGTACAAAACTGCTTTCAAGATGGCTGTACATGAAGCAAGTAGGGGCATGGTAATACTTCAGCGCTGGCTGACTAGTTGACCCACATAAATACAGTACTTGTATCCTAATATTTTATCCTCATCTCATGTTTTTCCTGCAGTCTTATCTGAAATGACTCCTGATTAAAGCATTTTGATCCTATAACAGCAATATGGTCAGTTTTCCAAAGGTAGGGAGTGTGTTTTTATTTTCACTGTCATTGACTGGCTTTATTTTCAACTTTGGCCAGTAGAAGAGGAACTTATAGCCTGCTCTGGACAATGGAACAAAACTCACTTGGTAAGTGTTTTTCTGGGGAAGGATAAAGGCAACTGCTTAATATTATTAAACAGTTATATTAATATAATTATTTTGTTACTACTTGCAACTGTTTTAAAAAGATGCTCTATTTTCCATATGACTATTTTCTGATACACGAAACACCACCACTTTACTTCCTTCTGCCCTGTGTGAACATAAAAAGGGTACACTGTAGCAAGCACAATAATTTAAATACAAAATAGAACAGCATATAGCAAACATGTAGCTCAAATAGTCTGACAATACAATGGCCACCATGCAAAATCTGTTTATCAAGCCTACATTTGCTTACACCCCTTCCAGACCTAAACCTGCTCACACGCAGTCAGCCCATAAAACAAACACATGTGCACGTGCACTTATCCACGAAGCTCATACATGAAGTTTTAGGCAGAGTAAAAAACTGCACCTGGCACAGACATCTTTTCATTAAAATCCTTTCGTTAGGATTTTTCCTGCTGAAGCTGAGAAGTTTCAGCAACAAAGTGTAAACCATGGCTATCTGCTGCTGTGGAATGCAACAGGTGGATCCGTGATTGGTCTCCTGCAGACATTTGGATTTACTGACCACTCACGGCAGAGCTGCTCTCTTTCTCTGCCGGGACACAGATCTTTGTTATTCATTTTGTTCTATTCTTAGCTTAGCTAGCCTTCTGAGAACTTTCCTTTCTATTTCTTTTAGTATAGTTATAATGTAATGTATATATCATAAAATAATAAATCAAGACTTCTGATAATGGAATCAACATTCTCGTCTCTCTTCATCCTGAAAACCCTTGTGACCACCGTCACTTGCATCTGCTACAGTAACTATTGTATACAATGTAATTTTAGACACTAGTTTAGGTTCCTTTGTTGAGGTATCTACTATAATCACAACCACAAATATTAAAAAATAAATCCCTGTGAGAAGAATCACCCTAGCAAGAGAAGTTCCACTAAGCCATTTATAGACCCAAAGGGAAAAAAAAAAAAAAAAAAAAAAAAAAAAAAAAAAAAAAAAAAGAAGTTGTATCAATTAAAAATTATGGGAAAAAAATCAAAAAGAAATTGAAATTCCACAGAAACACTGAACTAAGAATGCAGTAGGAGCACATGTCAACCCAAGAAAATTCATACTTAATTCTAAAATAGAGCTCAAAATCATTTATTAATAGATCATAGATCATACTTATCACTACTGAAAAGACCCAGTTTGATCTAGTTTTAAAACTATAACAACTATTTTAAATAATAATTAAAATAGTAATAAAAACAACACATGATTCAAAGACTCTGTTTATTTCTCCTTAAAAAAAAAGAAAGTAATTTAAAAAGAAAGAAAAGTATTAAAAGTATTTAGCATGCTCTTTTGTCCCATACCTGGAAATGTTCAGAGTCAGGCTGCATGGGGCTTTCAGCAACCTAGCCTGACAGAAGGTGTCCCTGCCTATGTGAGGGAATTTGGAACCAGATTATACTTAGGTCTCTTTCAATCCAAACCATGCTATGATAATATAGAATGGTACAGAAATATCATCCAAACCCTAAATATATGGTCACAGCAAATGAGAAGAATAATTTTTCACCTTAATCAGAATTTTAAATTAATAAATGCAGCATTACAGAATTGCAGCTTGTTTATATAGAGAGAGACATACACACACACACACACATATATATACATATATATATATATATATATATATATATATATATACACACACACCTTCTTTGTGATACAGGCATACAGGGGTCTAAGCTGTGGTTGCTCAGTGAAACATAACTTTAATCCCCACTTATTCCAGTATCTCCTACTTCAAATGCAAGAAAAACAACAGGAGGTTTCCCAAGCTGCTTATGGTTTTGGCCCTAGGAAATGCCGTCCATGAGGACAACTGATTTTACTCACACTTGAGACTAGAGGCAGAAGGCAGTGCCAAAATACTATTTCAAGAATAACACTATCTCAGTAAGTGTAAAATGAAATTGTTGTAACTAAGTGTCCAACATATAAACCAGGGGAAACATCGCACTGCAAATCTATCACTCCACAATTTTCAAATGTAAACCTGAATAGTCTGCATTTGCTTGTAAAAGGAAATAAGGAGATAGTTCCTCACAAAGCAGAATGGCTTGCAAGAAAGAGGGACAGCAGGTGCACAGGGCCAGGATAAGCAGGGAGAGAGCAGAGTGTCAGGGGAGATCAGCCCAATCTCAGAATCTCTGGGAACAGAACTGGGGGCAGGATTAAAGGAAGTGGCAGATGAGGTTTCCATTGCAGGATCACAGCTATCACAATTCTAGTGGCCTATATCAGAAAAGACAGCAGATGTCATTTTAGACAGGTCTCTATGGGCCAGTCTGGGCTTCCTGAGGATTCCAGTGCTACCAAAGCAACCTGCAACCTTTTTCAACAATTTTCCAATGACCTAGTCCAGTTCCAGTCCTGGCCACATGCCTACAGGTGCAGGCTGGCATCACACTTCAACCCTCATGGCATTCCACAGTGCTTTTGAATAGATTCCTTGCATGGAGCCCAAAGTGGTGCAATAACAGAAGGCAAAGAAACCTAACACAAAAGTTTCTCTATCAAAACTAAAAACTTTACTCAGATGACTAGGCTAACTTGCACATGGATGCACAGTTACTGGAGAGGTTCAAGAGAGGAGAAAACACATTTCATGAGCACAGAAGGAGACCAAAAATTCAAATACAGAGAATTATGTGTCTAAGTTTATTTCAAGTGATCGTGTACTTTTTTAAATTAAGAAGTTGTTTGTTGTTTTCTTGAGAGATTTAAGATATTGCCTTAAATACAAAAAATATAATAATTACTGAAATGTGCCATTACTTTTTTAAAATTTATCTTTGAAATTTAAGAACAAACTCAAATGGGAACAGTTTTATAGAGTCATGACTACAACTCTTTTTCTTTAAGGTACAAACAAAGGTGAAAGTGAATTCGTACATTGTCTCCAGAGAGGTAAACTGTGCATCCTCTGTGAGTTTTTATTGTTATTATTACTATCACTTCATTATTTTATTTTGCAGGAGTCTGAAATAAAAGCTGAGCAATGGCAAATTGATGAATAAGCAAAACAAACTACCTGTAAAGCACGTAAGAGGATGTAAACTACACCCAAGGGAAACGCACTGACACGGCCCCGGCTCAGGTCTCGACTTTCGGAAATAAACACCCATGTGAGAAACGCAGGCGGGGACTCTCTAAGTTTCTCTGTATCTTGGAGAGTACCTCCCCGCGAGGAAGCAGGCTGAGAACCTCACTCCCGACACTCGGAACCGCTCAGCAACATCGCAACTTTTAAAACGGCCCTTCCATCCTCCCTTCCAGGGATCTGGCCAGACCAGCCAGGCTCACGGAGACGCGCGCTCGGCACACCAGCAGCCGGGGGAGTCTCCCTGCCGTGCGGGCAGGGGCTGCGGGCAGCGGCGGCAGCAACCTGCCGGCCGAGGAGGAGCCAGCGCGGAGCGCTGCCCGGCCCGGCAGCCGCAGGTGCGGACCTCTCACGCCCCAGCGCGGCGGGGCAGCCGGACCCGGAGGGGCGGGCGGGATCCCGCGGGCCCCCTTACCTGCGCCACGGCGAGCAGCCCCAGGGCGAGGGCGAGCGGGGAGGCGGGCGAGCCCCGGCGCTGCCCCGCGGCCATCCTGCTCCCGCGGCGCTCCGCCTGCCTCGGGCCGCCCTGCGCGCCTCTGCGAGCGGCGCGGGGTGCGCGGCGCCGCCGGGCCCCGCAGGGCAGGGAGGTGCGCGGGGCGCGGCCCCCGCTGCCGGACGGCGGGGAGGGAGCGAGCGAGCGAGGCGGGCGGGAGCCGCCCACCACGGCCCGCCCCCGCCCCGAGGGTCCTGCGGGCAGGGCGCGGACCGAGCGCGGACGGTGCGCACGGGGCTCGGCAGCGATGGGCGGCCTTGGGACGGAACGCACGGGCAGCCACAGGAGTTGCAGGCAGCGATGGGGGACGCGAAGCGAGAGGCGAGGGCGAGGATTCGATGTTTGGGAAGAGATGGGCGTGTGGGCAAGAAAGGGGCACGCAGGCAGGCACAGAGCGCGCAGGCTGGAATGGACGTTCCAGGCTAAGGCAGACGGGGCTGGGGCACACAGGCAGGCATGGGCCCCACGCAGGCGGGCATGGGCCACGCAGGCCTGGATGGTTAAAGCAGGAGCAGGGTATATTGGCGAGGGTGGCCCTGTGGCAAGCACAAGGCAGGCATCGTAGCCGGTCATGCAGGTGAAGGGTGTGCAGGTCCAGGGACGGGCCCCCACCTGCCGTGGTGTTCTGGAATACTTTCTTGGATGCGCTTGCCTACCAAGTCTAAGAGAATTTCCAGGATACTAAGCTGAAATGCTGTGGTGCTGATTCCTGCTGCCCACATCTGCCTAGAGGTAAAGGCTGCAGGTGCTTAGCCAGGGTAGCAAAGCCCTTTCACAGTGCTAGCTCTCTCAGTTACCTTCAAACCCGCACTTGAAGTTTTTGGCTATTACCTGCAACTCCATCATCTGCTAACACAACACAGCAAGCTGTGACAAACAAGAATCTGACTAAAACTGTGTTGGCTGCTTGTGACAGTTTCATGACAACTCTTCTAAGTCTCTTTCAAAGCTACAAGAAAATGTGTTGTTATTGCTTACGTCCCCAAAGTTCCCACCATGAGCCTATCTGAATGCTCCTACAGCATTCTGGGCACATTTAGATTTAGATACTTGGATAATTCCTGGAAAATGTGCACCTCACTGACAAGCCAAATAAATCATATGGGAAGCAGCATGTGCAAGGACTAAAGACTGTCACATTTCTGTCCATCTTTTATGCATTATGTCAGACATTGTTGACAAAGACTTTGCCCTGTGCAGAGAAGGCATGGTGGGTTTGTGGCTCAGATCTACACGGGAAACCATAACAGCTCTTTCACACTGAGATTTATAACCTCTTTCATTTGATAATTCTTGAAAACCTGTTAATTATACAACAAACAAACCCCATGTTTAAGATTTTAGAAATTCTCTTTCAAGTACAGCTATGTGAAGCATAGTTGCTTAAATTGAAAAATGCTTGATTATTCAAGTACACCAGGAACAGTCTATGAATATGTATGACAGATGATCTTCTAGAATTTTGGTTTTCTTTTTACATATGGTAAAGAGACATATGGTTAGAAAAATACATAAATATTGTGCATAAACATTCTTGGTTTTAGCAGCATGTAATTATAGAGGTTAAGGCTTCTCACTATGTATAGTGTGGTCTAAAGTACGTCTAAACACCACATGATTTGAGAAACAAAATCTGGATGAACAAAAAAACATGGTTTTTTTCATGTTTTTGTCATGAACAATATTTGTCAAGAATTTGTCAGGAATGAGATGTTTCCAAGTTTCGTGTTGCAAATTATACTTATCTTTTAAGAAATCAGAATGACATTTCCTGGCATTTACAACTGTCTGAAGGGCCTGACAATTCAAGGTAAAACCAAGCTATATGTTAATTGCCAAGAAATGTTTTATTGACAGTTGTTACTACTTACATAATGAATTGTGTGTTGTTTGCCTACAAAAGGTAGGATTTCTCTATTCTCACACCAAATTTGTAACTACAATATTGTAACTGTACTGCTGTTGTCTAATAGCTCTGTAATAGTTGTGTGTACAATAGTAGAATAGTGAATTAATAAGTAGTGAGGGAAGGGAAAAAGGTTTCTGAAAGGGTTTTCCTATTTAAATGGACTTGAAGATATCTAACAAATCTATGTTTAAACATAGAAAAAAATTAACAGTACTTACAGAAGTATGCTTCATACTCTTTTATGAGATTCACAACAATATTGCTAGCCACAATATAGCAAGTCCATACTATCATCTGCTCTGGGCTCTGAGAAGACTTAGGAAAATGTAAGATATTTTAAGAACTAAGAAAATACCAAGGCTTCATGTGTAGGGGAAGAATTACTCTCCTTGTTTAGAAAAACAAAACAAGAGTTTAACAACTTCGAAAACACTTTAAGCATTAGCCAGAAGATTACATGCTTAGCAAGAATATGTTTTCCTCCATGTTTAGAATGCAGGCAGGCTACATAAGCAGAAAATCTAACTCTTTTCCTCCCAGCAGCATTGCCTTAGTATGATGTACAAGATAGGATTGTTCTGTGTCTCTTTTCTATGTAAACAGGTTGTTTCCTGCTGAAATGGCAATGCATTCTTAAACACAGACTTGCCGCTCTAAGCTCAGGTAGAGCCTCTGAGCAGGCGTCACATGTGGTAAGATAAATTTAACACTTTGGGCTTTAGGCATTTTCCCCCATTGCTCTCAGAATTACACAACACGTTTGGCCAAAATTCACCTCTACAATAGTGGAACAATAGCCATTGTTCCAGTACTGTACAGAATTAATTCCAGGGGTTCAAATTTTGCATCAGCTCAGAAACTACAAAGGCAATGACATTTCCATTTAGATATTCAGTTCCCACTTCCATGCTTTCATAACTAGAGCTCTCATCAATGAGGAGCAGCTTGTGTTGCTTCCTTGTGTCACATCCTTTCCCAAAAGTATAAAGTTGTGATAATTTGATCCTGCTCAGATGTTTGAGGGATTATGATTGTGGGAGCCTTCATGTGTCTCAAAGGGTAGGTAGGGTCTTCATTCTTGTATGTCAGCTGCTGCTCAGTGTAGGCAGTGAAGGGCCCAAAGCTTTTTCAAGGAGTATAGAAAATGTGAGTACAAGTTTTCCTTTCTTATCCTCTTCTGCTTGCAAATGAAGCAATGATTTTCAGCTTGTTTATTTTATTTTTTGTTTGTGTTTTGTTTTATTCCACAGAGAGATTTAGCACAGGTACAGATTTCTTTTCTTCTGCATTTTAACAACATACTCTTCAAAATAAGTACTAAGTAGCAAACAAGATTTTTTAAAATAATTAATATCTGGCATGACTTTGACTTGAACCTTTAAACTTAAATAAATAATAACCAGTGGAAGAAGCAGTTTATGCAGAAAACAGCAATGTTTGAAAAATCAAATTTTTTAGTGAGCAAAAACATCTCATGTTTAAAAAGCTAATAATTTTCCTTACAACATGCAGTTTTTATAGTGTATTCCTTCCCAGACAGTGAAGCTGAAGAGGATTCAATCTCTAGAAATATACCTTACTATAAATGACTAGAACAGTGAAGCAAACAGAAGAACTACAATCTCGTGCCTGTGCTCCCCTCTCCTTTGCCACTTTCCATTTCCTCAGACAAACAAAGCATTTTGTTGGCTGCTGCATATGCATCAATCAGATTTCACCTGCTGGCATCTGAGCAGGCAACCACCTTTTAACTATAGCTGCACTGCATCTTATTGTGATCTGTCTTTCAAGACATTGAGCCAGAAACTTCTGGTCCTTCCAGAAAGTGATGTTTCAAGGTTTTCAGAATCCATTTCAGAATAACAAAATATAGTAAATCAGTAAAAATGAAAAAAAAAAAGTAGCAGAAATCCCAAGAATCAGCACAGTAAGAGGAAAATGAAAAAATTAATAATATGCATATTTAAACATTAAAACTACTTTGTAGAAAAAAACAGCATCATACTCTATACAGTAGGAGAAACATATAAATGGATTTATCTTTCTGCTTTCAAAGTTTACTGGAAGCAGTTCTGAAAAGCCACACTGAAACTGACTAATTGGATGAAGTGTTTAAGTGCTGAGAACACTTAATCCTTTGATTTCGGTTTGTTCAAAACTCAGTGTGGGTCAGAATTATTTTATATTTCTCTTTTATAAAAAATGTATCACAAATTGTTAAAAACTTAAGCAATACAATGAAATTCCAGAATTTTTGGGGGGGAGGGGGGAGGGGTGTGTGTTTTGAATACTTGCTTGTTTCATGGAAGAAAACCTGTTCTTTATATAAGAGCTCCCAGCAGAGACTGCATCTAAAACACTTAACATTCCAAAGTATAATAACACATATAAACTCTGATGGGTGAGGCTTTCTGGGTGAGGCTTAACTAGCCATACAAGACCTAGGATTAACCACAATAAAAAGTTCCTGAAATTGTCATTGAGTGTTTAAAGACCTTCCCAAAGAACTTACCATCTACTGTTCCCCAAGGATATGCAGCAGATAGTTAAAATGCAGAGACACAGTATTTGTGGAACAGAAACACTGATACAGAAATTGTTTCTGTTTCCCTTAACACCTCATCTATAGCTTAGAAATCTCTGCACTGAATCTGTCATCCCTAGTGACTTCTCAAGTGCAGGAGGAAGAGCCAGGTGGTAGCAAAACTCTGTCACCTCCTTCCACAGTCTTCCACAAGTCTTCAAGAAATTTAATTATGCAGAAAAAGGGAGGGGAGCAGAACACAGTCATCAGCATTTGCATATGCACTCTAAGGAGCAGCAGAAACAGATATTCACGTTCTTGCTCACCTATAAATGACATTTGTGGTGCAGACTTCTGTATTTTATCACAGGGTGTTTATCCTCTACTGAAAGACAGAGGGGCAATGCTTTGTTCATACAGGAACTATTAGGCAGTTATGCATTCCAGTCCCACAAGCCATTTTCAGTTGCAGTAGAATGGCATTTTCTGACATGGCTGAAGTATTTGTTTGCACATTTTGGGGATTTTTCCCCTTGGCATTAAGATGTCATAATATCACAGAACCAAGGCTTTTTTTATTGTTTGTGCATTTGTGTACTCAAGCATACCTGAGAAACTCTTTCCTGAGGTCTGGTATTTATTCCAAAACAAATAATGGCAATTTCTACATTCTGTCATGGTGTTTTAGCAATACATCTTTTGGGGTTTATTAAAGAGAACTGCATCCAGCTGTAGGGCCCCCAGTGTAGGAAGGGCATGGACCTGCTGGAGTGAGTTCAGGGGAGGCCGCAGAGATGATCCGTGGCCGGAGCACCTCTCCTATGAAGACATGCTGAAAGAGCTGGGGTTCTTCAGCCTGGAGAAGAGAAGGCTCCACAGACACCTTATGGCAGCCTTCCTGTACCTAAAAGGGGTCTTCAAGAGGGCCGGAGATGGACTTTTGACAGGGCTGTGTGGTGATAGAACAAGGGGTCATAGTAGGTTTAGATTACATGTTAGGAAGAAACACTTTGCTGCGAGGGTGATGGGATACTGGAACAGGCTGCCTAAAGAAGCTGTGGATAACCCATCCCTGGAAGTGTCTAAGGTTGAATAGAGCTTTGAGTGACTTTATCTAGAGCAAAATCCAGACTTTTGTGATATACAATCTAATAGAATTATAATAATACACAGTGAAAATGCATGAAGTAAATGTCCAAACCCTTTGAATTTCAGAGGCTTGATAAATAAAGAAAATACTCCATAAGAAACTTCATAAAATTGTTTAATTAGCACTTTTCATATACTGGTAAATTACCATCTGATTATCTGTCCGAAGCACTATGTTACTATAATTTTAGTACAGTGTCAATTGTTGTACTTCAAACCTAAGCCCTATCTCCTGCATCACTTCATAGACTGAACTCTTCACACCAAAAATACTCCTGAGCTAATGTCATTCAGTGCTTTGTACAAGGCACCAAACATACCATAGTTAATTAGTTAATTAATAATTTGATTGGACAACCTGTCACTGATTCTGGGAAGAATGAGCTCTGAACCAGGTGTCTGGTCAAAAGTTTAGCCACAAAGCAGATCTACCTCCCTTTCTAATGACCTGTACTCATCTACCTTATGTTTTGTTACATGAGTAAGTAATTAAAATGTGAAATATTAAAAAAAAACTCCACATTTTAAAAACTCTTCTTCATTTACTTTTAGGAAAACCATTTCTTTGGGGTTGCATTCTTCTTCCCAAGGTTCCTTCCACTTAGGAAGAGTGAGCAAATATCAGCCAGAGACTAGTTGAACATATTGTTGCTGCTGTTACATCAGCTTCTGTACAGCACTGACATAGATGCGGACATAAAAGCCAGCAACTGGTAGAACTTAATAGAAATGTGTTTCAGATGGAAAACAAATAAAGAAAATGACAAAGGTTAACAGGTTAGTCCTGTGGTCCTTGAAGCCAAATGATAATAGGATTGAAGTGCTTATTTCTACATAATTTCTATAGATCTGTTGCAGTTTTCTGAAGTCAGAGAAGTTCAGTCCTACTGGTGGAGAAGTAACTGAGGCCTGACAAGAAAGCCATCGATACCTTTTTATCTGAAATGTAAAAAGTTATGCCCAAATGTGAAGCATCCTGGATTGTGCTGATTTTTCTGTGTATATCCATGCAAATCTCTTCCCTCATGTAATTCCATTTTACCACAGGATTCAACTCATTATAAACCCAGAAAATATTTTGATTTAAAGACATTAATTCATTTTGTTTATACTCAGGGAACATGTCTATAGTTCCATATCACTAAGAATTTTCCTTTTCACCTCTTACAAAATTTTCAAAGCAGAACTCTTTTGGGATAAAACGACCATCCCCAGCCCTGGAGAAAGCATGCAGTGGATTAGAGTTCCTCCTCCTCCTCCTCCTCTGTGACAGGAGTGCTGTTAGGCAGGATTGTTGGAACCCAGGACATTCCTCTGACTGCCCTGGATGACTCGAGACCCTAGCAAGGGGGCTCAGAGACCTTGGCACGGAGTCAAAGACTCCTGTGCCTTTGATTTTAACCCATGGAAACCATTACCAACTTTGTGCAAAGAGTTACAAGCCACAAGAGTTTTAATAGAATGATAGTGAATTTGTCACAGGGTAAAAATGTAGAATTTTGGGGTTTTTGGAATGGCGGTTCAAGAGGCAAGATGGAGAAATGTGGGCATGTCCTGTTCTCCTTCTTCTTCTTCTTCTTGTCCTCCATCTTCTGCTGTGATGGTGACACTTCTGGATTGGTTTTGGGTGGAGACTAACACAGCTGATAGGGGTCTAACACAGCTGATAGGTATTAGAAAATTATTGTAAAAAAAGTACACGTAGTTCTTAGAATAAAAAATAACGCTGCCCCAAGGGCAGTCAGTGTGTCTCAACCCGACCTGCTGGACAGTCCTCCGCAGGTCCAAAAAAGAATGTATTAGATGACAGAAAATAAACAACCTTGAAAACCCAGAGCCGATGAATCCCGACTTCTTCTTTGAGTGCAGGGCTGAGAAAAAAGTCTTTTTAATACCTTGGGAGCCATTTCAGCAACAACAAAGCTGACACAGGATAAGTGGTATGAGGGCAGGTGAGAATTCATCTTCCAGCCCTACTTACACCTTTTCTGAAATGAAGTGGAACAAACTCATCCACAGCTGCTCAGCCATTGCCACTGATTTCAGCGCTCCTCAGTGTGCTCCGTAGCTCAGCAGGGACTCCCCGCGGCTGCTCTCACGGGCCCTGCAGAAGGAGACTGAGAGCTGCATGCCCAAAGGCTTCACCAGCCTTCCCATCTCTTGACTGGGTACAGGACATGGGGGGGAAACATCTGCAGAACAAGTGTTCCTTTTAAGGCTTATGTTTTACGACTATGCTCTGACCTAACAAACATTTCTAGGCACTTCAGTTACACACTATTTTGTAGTATATTGTCTTTTGTCCTATAACTTCTCAAGGTAGTTCTGATGTTATGCGAAGAGACACATCACCAGTTACTCCAAAATTGCTCTGCAGGTGATTTTTGTTCATCCAGGTGTAACACAAAGAGGAAAAGAGAAAGGTAGAACATGACAAACACACACTCCACACAAACTTTTGACTACTATGTATGATCAAATTATTTCATTAAAAAACACAAAGAGCCATGAGATGTCAAATCTGATTACAGATTATCTTGCATTAATGTTTAAGTAATTTTGCATATACAATTACACTAAGCAGCAGTAGTGTACTCCTCTCTCATTCCCTTCCAGGCCAAGTTGAAGATGCATTTTGGGTCACAATGGGACCAGCTACTCTTGATCTGCAGTTTGTGATATAGTGCATTCCACAAACATCTGAACAGCATCTGAAAAGCCATTTGTAAGTGCATAGGTCTAATTTGTGCCAACTACTTTGCCTACTGAAAAAAAAAGATTTAAAAATGTTATCACTATCACTTAACTAAATGATCAAGGATCTGACACTGCCCAAAATCAAATTTGAAATGTGGAAATCCCTGATTCTGTTATACAAAGTTTTTGTTTCATGATCGCTGTGTACATTTGGAATATTTTTTATAAAAGAATTAAAACTGTCTTAAAATCTGTTGAAAATTTCAAGATGTAAAAAAGAAATTTTTTTATTTCTTAGAAACGTAATAATTTCAATATGTCATCTTCCTTTGAGATAGTATCTGCATAGCTATCTGCTCCGTTTTCATGTGTGTCTGGAGAACACAAGCAGTGCAACTGGTACTGCTGTGTTCAAGGAAATTTTTAATTAGTTCTGTACCAGAGACTAGAGAAGAGTCATCATCCTTGCATTTTGCATGAAATTAACTCTTTCAGATAATAGCAGAAAGTTCTTATATACTATAATGTGGATACCTATGTAAGAAGTTTTTGTTGCTTTTGTTTTGTTTCTTATTACAGCCGTGAACTGTTTTCTCATTTGAACTGCATGGATACTTGCCAGTATTCAGTTTTACATAAGAAACACCTTCACATAAGAAATAACCACATTTGTAGATTATCTCTTTTGCCTTTAGAAAAAATCCATGGACTTCCAGAATGCCCACATCAGACTTCCTTTGTGAAGGAAGGACAAACATGAAGCTTATATATAGGAAATAAGAACTCTTCCTCTTTTAAGCCGCGAATAAAAACCCAATTTTAATAAGTCTGTACACAGAGACCCCTACGCACACCCCAATTAAAACTCCTGCGTGTCAAGAGATGTTACATATTAAATTTAAGGCATTTGAGGCAGTAAACTTGTAAAACAATGAACAATTTGATCTCTTTTGCTTTCCTCTGTGCTAAGTGATATCACTTCCAACCCACAACACTGCCATCTAACTGCAGCTACCTAACAAGAACAGGATCAATGAAAGTTGAATTTGGAAAGCAAACTCTTTCTAAAGACGGGCTGGGCCAGTACTTTGTAGTTTTCTGTTCACAAGCACGGACACAAAGCTTATTTGCAAAATCTGCTAACTCTGCAAATTAAAACCGTTTCATAGATAATTTACCCCAGGGAATTTACATTTATTCACAAAAGTTAGCCCATGCTTAAAACAAGTGTTTCACACTTCACTGCAATGGAAATATCACTGATTTTAAGTGAATTCCCACACTTAAGGTGGGGAGATGAGAGCAGAGGCTGCTTGGAGGGTTAATATAAATAGATAAGGAGTCTTTGTGACTCTACTTGTTTGTGCAGCATTCCGCATTTTCCTAAGTTACGAATATTGCAAAAGGTGCATAACTTCTTCCTGAGATAATCCCTTCAGGTTAAATCAAAATTAGTATTTAGACTGATTGAATCAAGAAAGACAAGCTTAATTATATTGCCAAGCAATATTAACTTCAAAATACATAAAAGGCCTACAGCCCATCAGTCTAAATAAAAACAATTTGAAAACCTCAGTTGTGTTGGGTTTTGGGGGGGGTCTTTATCAATTTTGGCTAATGCATTTGACACAATTCATATTTTTACATGTATGGGAATAAATATCATTTTACATGTTTGAGCTGTATTGGGTACTATATATTCACCCATATTCACTTGGAATTCCTAGGAATCAGAGTTTTTTACAGAAATAAGATTTTCTTCCAGTAAAAAATGGGAAGAAAGGGGAAAATGCAGTCAATCCAGTTTATACCTGTTTTGCAGATATCACTGAAACAAAGCCCTCAAGATTTCACAGCAATAGTCAGTTTTAGTTTATTTTAATTCAAAGCTAAACTTGTGGGAAGGAAGACAAGATATAACACATATATAGATATATAGTGAGATGCATAGATATACAGACTTATAATAGCTAATTTTATATTTTTTTAATCATTTACTGTTCAACAAATATATAGAAATACTTCACTACTTAATACCAGCAAGCTATACTGTTTTAGCATATTACTCTGACTTCAGACTCTACTTCTGAAACATCAGAAGACCATGTCTGAATCTTTCCAGTACAGAATACATTAACAATCCAAAATAGCTCTTTTTTAAGACATTAGGGGATAATTTTAAGAGAATAGTGTAACAAAAAATGTTGAATACGCACCATTTTTCTTTGTTAGTCTCAGAAGAGATTAAGCAATGGCAGTGGGCTGTTATGGGGATGCTGGTGCATGTAGATCAGGTTGGTTAAAGAACAGTGCGGCTGCAGGCCTAAGCAAGTAAGTTTTAATTAATTTTTAAAAACCATTTTAAAATCACTTTTTAAGTGTATTTCAACCAGGATGTTCAGCTTCCAAAGTACAAGCATGCTTTCCTACATCAGCAATTCTTCTATAATGAGCAGATAAGGGGGCTGGGGCTACCTTCGTTTAGGGCATACCTAAGACTTTTTCGATTTCACTGTTGATGTGCATTGTTTTAATATAGAGGAATGTCAGTTTCTATTTCTATTTCTATTTCTATTTCTATTTCTATTTCTATTTCTATTTCTATTTCTATTTCTATTCCTATTCCTATTCCTATTCCTATTCCTTCATGGGCGATGTACTTCACACTTGTGCTCCCCTGAGTCTCTGGAACCACAAAACACAGCACATTTGAGTGATTCAGAAGGCAAAAACCCAATCCAAAAGAAGATCCATGACACATACTGAACAACCGGACATTAATTATATGCCCCCTTGTAGTGTCATTGGTAGCAACCAGTCCATAGAGTTCAGAATGAAGAATTAATGTCATTGTCTAAATAGGTGTTTCCTACTAAAGTCTGTTGTGTGTTATAAGCAAGCTTGAAGACATTTTATGGGCTCTATAACAATAAAGCTGCTCTTGTTACAAGAGGATCTGCATGGGATTTTCTGTTATATATAGGGAATTTACCTCATATTCTCTGAGATTATAAATTCACATAAACTAAACTGCATGACTGAAGAAAACCAGATTTTGTTGGTTTTGGTTTTTTTTTCTAATAAACAGTGAACATTTTCATGCCTAGTTTTGAGGCCAGAGAATGTACTATTTTGGGGCCAGTAAGTGGCATTTGCTTACTGCCTGGAAAAAAGACTCACCATAGATATGATTATAGAGTTTCCTACAATAATTTTTGAATAACCATCTATTTTTACTGTATTTTAAAGGGTGCTGAATAGCACCCTTTCCCTGAAGTCTATTTTATGAGCAAGTGCCATATTACAGATAAAAATTTCAGGCAAAATTGGGGAAACAAAGGTTATGATTGCACTGAAAATGTTACTCATTCCAACTATTTTTTCCAAGCTAAATAGGTTTTCAATTTTGATGGGATGAAAACTACAGCAAAACCAGAACAAACCACTTAGTTCATGTATAACAGTTATAACAAAAGGAACATAGATGATAATCCATCCCCTTCAGGGCTCAGATGTGCTTCTGGTGAACTCTGCAGTACTGCTTTTTGTGTTGTAGCTGTTGTAAGACAAAACAAGGTCTAAAGTCCCTCAAGTTAAAAAAAAAAACAACTCATGAAACAGACTCCTACATTTTCTTGTTCACAAAACCTTCATATTTTGAAAAAGCCTGTAAACACACATGTTTGTCACAGAAGATGACTCTCCACTGCTCCAAAAGATTATAAGACTCTGTTTAATTTCAATGAACTTTTTGGACAATGGGGGTTGATAGGATGGGTTTCATCTTTCGTTAAAGGATTTTTTTTATTGTAATCATTGTTTTTTATCATTTTACTTATGTTTCCCTGTTTAGTTGAGTGTCTGCAGAAGTCCAGTGGGGAAGTCTTCTCAGTGAGAAAACAGGGGACTTGTGGAATCCTTGGGATCTTTTCCTCTCAGGCAAAAGGCTCCCCAGAGCCCTCCCCTGGAGACGCTTACCATAGAGTTTCCCCACCTGGGCCGACTGAAAAGACTTCCCCATGGAGTCTTGCACAACACTGATCCATCCCAGCTCCTTTCCCCATAAGTCCCAACTTCCCCTGGTTTCTCCTTTCCCTGTTTCCTCCCTGGGTGGTCAGCCCCTTCTTCCCTTTGTACCGCCCCCATATCCTCCCCTGCTCAAGCCTTGTGCAGAGCCCATGCTCTGCCTTTTGTCCCTCGTTTCCATTCGGTGTGGTGGATGAAATAAACCTTAGCTGGAACTTATCATACAAAAGGCCCTTCTGCCTCTCTTCACTGAGCTAGCCATAGTGAGTGTGGTGTGTGGACTTGACTTCTTTGTCTGAATGTCTACCCAAGCGGCTTTTCCACAGGACATCCTTATTGGGAAATAGGAAGAAGCATCCACCATCTAAACCCCCATGCAGCTACAACCAACCACAATAATCATACTTATTGGATGCAATTATGAGTAACTTTCTAGCAAGTTCAATTTAGGAAGGGATGAGGAAGCTGATAGCAGAGACCTTTATAGATACTGATAATTTGGGATATCCTAATATTTCTTTGCTATAAAAGCTGTCCATTCAGGGTAAGCAGTCTTCCCAGATATTCAACATCATCTTGATTCTTAAATTTCATGTTCTATAAGATCTATCAATTAATCTGAATCACATTTTTGGCCAATATTTGCATTTTTATATGTTGTTGCCTTAATGCCGATTATGTATGAATTCTCTTTAGGGAGGTGCTGGTTTTGGTTCTGCCTAGTGATTGAAGAGCACTCAATAAATGCATCTAAACCATGGAATACAGTTTCAGTTTCTAGATCCACATAAATACTGTGGTCTCTTTCCAAGTGCTGCCATGATACACACAAACAGTGAAATCTAAAAAACATAACTGTTTAAAAAGCCTTTCCTTTTTAGTCAGGCTTTGGTTTTGTTCAGCTTTTTTTTTTTCTTTTTTTCTTTTTCTTTTTTTTTTTTTTTTTTGTTCTTTTTGTCTGGTTTGCCTTTTTTTCTTCTTTTTGTAATCCATCAAAAATGAGGTGATGTTATACAATGTTTGGGGAACAAAAACCAAACAGACTTGCTTCAGAATGAAGAGTAAATTCTAAACTCCTTATTTTGAGATTTGGATTCAGGGTTACTAGTTTCAGGAGTAGTTAGAGTGCACTTAAAGAAGGCACTCCTAAATCAGTATCTCAGTGCTTTAGAGGAGATGAATGCACAAGCCTGCCTTCTCTGAGGCATTGTGTAGGAGATATGGTGATGATGTTTTACAGAAAAAAACAAGAGGCAGAGAGAAAGAAGGGGAAGGAGGGAGGGCATCTCCTACGAATAGCAAAACAGAAGAGACAGAATTGTCTTCTAAGATTTTCATGGCTGGTGCTGCAGGCTCTTTTGAAAGCATGCTCAGTTCAATAAAGAGCATCCTTACCCTATTAATGAAAAAAAAAAGGCCCACTTTCATATTACAAGTGTGTGTGGACTTTTTAGGAGCCTCAAAAAAAGAGAAAAGGAATACCAAAGCAAAAAAACAAATAAACTGAAAGCAAATTGCTTTAAGAGAATATTCTGAGCACTGGCTGCAGAACTGCTTGCACACCTTGCTTCTGTATGCAATTTCAGAGAATTTTTGACAGTGAAATGTGACCATCTGCCAGACTGTGAAGCAGTTGACAACCTCAGCTGTAGCCATTTCCCATTTACTTAGTATTATAAACATATCAAAAGATTTCAACTATTTCCTGTGCTTCATGGTATGGCCTCCCACACCCGAACTACTTTACATCATCTTGCTAGAATGTCCTATGGGGAATATTCACTATTCAATGAGGAACAGTTTTATTTAAACACAACTGTATGGGGCTTTGTAGGAAGTGTCTCCCTGCTTTCATTTGGCTTTCAGATGTTTTTTAAAGTGCTGTGCTTTGTTTCTTATCCATTTACAATCTGATTTTGGAAAGTACAGACAAACCTTCTGCTCTTGTTTTAAGTGGCTTACTTCTCTGATAATCAAATAATTAGTTCATCACTGTTTCAATGCTGCTGCTTTTTGTTAAACAAACAAAAAAAAATCAACAAGTTGAGAAACGATATAGCCTTGTAAAATGGTTTCAGTATTTGGTAAAATAGACTCTCCATATGTTAAAAAGTAATTTCATGCCTTAATGCTTCAGAATCAGAAAACACGGGCAACATAAGCATTCAAAGTAAACACTGCTGAAAGTGCTAAAACATAAACACAGAAAGTAAAATCATCACATTTAAACATATTTTATGTTAAACTTTGAGATTTAAAAAGGAGCCATAAGAAATAAGGCAGGGTATATAAAATTTTATTACATGAGAAAAAAATCAGATTGACTATAACAAAAATGAAGCATCCGTAGATCCAAAATTTCATTCACATATACCTGAGTAGTAAAAAAACCAGTATAAAACAATTTGAAAGGAAATTCTGAGAGATAGAGTTTGAAGGCTTTTTACCATTTGTGTTAACTCTAAAATAATAAATGGGGGTTGTTAGTTTTTATTTCCTCACAGACTAATTCAGCAAGAACAAATAATTTATACATCAATGTTCTGCCAATCTGTATTCCTGATATGACCTCAAATGAAAAAAAAAGGATTTTTTTTTTTTTTTATTTAATACCATTGTTGAATGTACCAGTTTCCCTATTCCTACTAAGATAGCTATTTGGCTTATTTTTAGAACATATTTCACTCTAAAAATGTAACAGTATTTATGGTTTCCCTTTTTTAACAATTTCAGAAAGGTCTTTTGTATCTATATGTTGCCCATATGGTGAAAACTACTAAAACTACTTTGAAAATAACCCAAAAGTTAGACAAAAGGTGGGTCAAGGATTCAGAGCCACTCAGCACATCATAGATATTTTACCCCTCCCTTCCCATATCTGTTGTATGCTGGGATGTAAAGAAAAGAAAGATTTTCCATTCTCCTCTGAAGGCTTGAATCCTAATGCTGCATGGGGAGGGCAGAGTTGCATTTCCCCCCTCCCAGAAATAGAGCAGCAGTATCTGTGTTTTCTGTTAGAGGGTGCAGTGCACAGCATGTGAGCAACCCACAATGTGTCAGGGATTTCAGCTGTTGATTCTGGAGCATTGCCCAGGGATTGTTGCTATTGTTGATCTGCAAAGTATATGAGGATGCAAAGTATATAAGCAATAGTGGTGTGTGTTCCCGCTATGGCACAACTGCCTGAGTTGCAACCTAGCCCAAAGTGAATTTACTTCTTTCCATTTCCTCATCCTTAACAGCACTATGCTATCAGAAATTGTTGGGGTTTTTTTTGTTTTTTTTTTTTTGTTAGACAGAATCCACCACCACTGTGGTCACAATACCTTCATTTGTTAATGGGAGAATGGGAGGGGGAGGAACAGGTGAGAGAGAGGAGAGACTTGCATCCTCAGTGTTGAAGAAAATCCTGTTTGTGCTCAATACATTGGAGAAATTGTTCAAGAACAGTTCATCCATGTGAAAAACACAACCCCTACATGGCTGCCAAATTCAGTAAGGCCTAGTATGATCAGTATGTAAGTGCCAATCCTAAAACTTCAAGCTGCCTGGAGGCAGTTTCAACTTCTACACCCCATTTTTTTTCTAAGGCTGTAGAACAGTTGAGAGAGATGTTGTTTGCATGTTTGTGTCAAACCCTTCCATTCTTTTCTGCTTGTTTCCAACTCAAAAAAAGAGAGAAAAAAAAGGTGAGTATATATAGATATATGTGTGTCTGGCATGTTCCACAAAGTCAACACCTAATTCAAGGAGCTGGGATACAAACACCACATAGTGTAAAGGGACCTGACAGTACCAGAACAGTTACAGGAAAATTATGTGTTTTCATACATTTTATGGCACCTGTAGTTAAACATGGTGTGTTTAACATGTTCTCATACTGCACCAGGATTGGCTGAAGGCCATTTCTTGACACGATCATACCCACATGTTCTCAGGCAACCCTGTGATTGCCTGCCTCTGTCCTTTGGGCCATGAAGAGTTAAGATAAAAAAATACATATATTTATATCCAGTATATACTTATCTAGAAACAACTATGTATTAATGAGCCAAGAGGCTTTTGTGCCCTCATTCCGTCCAGCAGGATGGGCACACAGGGCAACAGGGAAAATTGGGCTTTGCTCAGTGCTACAAGACATAGGCAATGCTGTTTGCAAAAGTGGAAAACCAGAGCAAAATGCCCACTTCAGAATAACATGCAGGAGGAGGCAATAACAAAAAGACATAAAGTGATCCAAAAGAAGACCAGGTGGACCAGAAAAAATGGCCAATATGCCCATGAACCACAAACTGGATTTCAAGATCAGTGTCACACAGAAAAGGTGGTAGTGGTGGAAAGCTCTCTTTCTCTGTAATTGTGATTATAACTCTAACACCATTATGGGGTGGGGGTTGCTTCTTCATCTAAGGATATGTTTCTTCATATCCATAGTTTCATATTGCAAATAACGTGGAGGGCTGAGCATGCTGTCTGAAGATCCCAGTTCCCATGTTCTCAGAGAACATCAGCAGGATGTTGCTGATAAAAAGGTAGCCAAGCCAGTTTGTGGGGGCTGCAGAAATAGAATTTAGCATGCACAAACCATGATTATTTATTCTGAAGCACCAAGCAGAAGCAAGAAGTTAAGTGGTGACAAAAGGAAGCATGTTGGGCTGTGGCTCTGGACAGTTCAGGACCTCGGAGCTGGACACAATGTAGAACAATTCAGACTTGTTACTTTAGGTCCAAAATCTGTACTTGAATCTTATTAAACATTTGTTTATTGTTGAACCTGCTAGTTATGCTCAACTCCGTCTTGAAGCTGTCAGCAAGAGCTACTCTTTATTTCCTCCACTATTTATTTACACAATGAATGCAACAGATTTTTTAAATTGGGTGAGTACTCTCCTGCAAAGTGATCAAGTCTTTGATCAAACTTTTTTTCTGGCTGTCATTATTGTGGAAAAAAAATATTGTGGCAGCATTGCCAGAATCCTGCAACCTATCCCCTAATGCAAAACTATGGACTAAAAGCCTGGAACATTTAATTGGTCTAAGCAACAGTGACAGTAATCTCTTCTTCACTGCAAGTATTGCAGCAAATTCATTCAGCTGTTTATGGACATAAAAATTTTAGGGCTGTATTTTACTAGCATATAATGCCAAAGGTTGTGATGGCTACTTCAGTGTTAGTCAGTCCCTAAATGAAAAATGCATAAGCAATTAATCACCCAAGGTGGTGAACTTGTATGCACAAAAGTGCCCAGCATGAGTATAAATTTCACATACTCTTTTAATTTTTTTACCTGTGAAGCTAAGTAGCCTTCCCCAGTCTATGAGGAAATCTATTATTTCCCCCATTTTTTTCCCAACACTGCTGAAAATTGAATTTATGTAGGCCCTCTTCTATCACTGGATATTATGGAGGGAACAGCATGATTCTTGAAGAAAAAAAGAACCTCAGCAGTTCTAGGCACAGCACTATTCTAATCAATAGGGATTTTGACTTGCAAAATAAACAGTTATTATTGCAAAAAATATGTAAAAATGTTTGGAGATGCCTGTAGATCATGCAAAAATAAGAATACAGTGATGACTCACTGCAGATTCTGAAAAAAAAACAGTGAAAAGGAGAAAGTTTACTGCTGTACAGGACCCCAACACTACACTGACCTCTATTTGCAAGTCTGTGTATCAGTTTATGTTCCTTAAAGATAGCACAGTTACACTCCTCCCTCCAGATGACTATAAACAGAAGAAAAAAAAGAGGCATTCAGCCCTTTTCATTGGCCACCTATGTATGTGGCAAAAAAAAAAAGGCTTAATCTGTCACCTGTTACAATGTGGCGAATGTAAAGCAGGATCCTAAGTTTTCGGATGTCCATCCAGTCCTGCAGTGCCTACTACTTTTTAATTTAATAGATGTTTATCCACGTCTGCATTGAATGTTGCCATGAAAATAACTAGAATGCTCTGTCAGGGGCCAGCTTTAGATATGTGAATTACACAACATAATGAAAAATGAACTACCTGAAAACAGTAGGTTTTAACATCAGGTCCAAACTGTTCATGAGAGGTACACTGGAAAAAGTCGGAGGTAGAAAACTTTCTGCTGAACTGTCCACACTTCTAGGCCCCAGGAAAGTGATTTTTGGTGACAGGAAAAAATTCTGGTTTTATTACAAACCAGTCACTGACAGAAAAATATATCAGTAAGATTTTGGTAGCCTCTACTTCTTCACCAGCAAAAATACCATTATCCTCCAGAACACCCTGGAGTTAGTTTTCGACACCCTGACAGGCTGCTTTTGGATGTTCAATGTAAAAGTCTACCCATCCCATGGGCTCTTTCTCTCTGTGCTTCCCATCAAGGTAAAAAGCAGTCAGCTGTTTCCCTTATGCCATGCTCGAAAAGAAAGCTGCCACACCCTCTGCATCCACAGCAATGAAGGAGCCCTTATGGGCACCTGGAATTGAAGAAGTCTCTGAAGAAAGGCTGTAAAATTTATGAGGCTTGACATTTTCATCAGTGGGTAGAAGTCTTTCCAGAGATTGTTTAAAAGTACACTTCCACCAGAAGTAGGAAGCTTCAGGTTACACAGGCTGATAAACAGATGATGACAAAAAGGCTAATATGTTGCAGATTAAAGGCAAAAAGAAGATGCATCCTGAGCATATTAAAAAAATTCCACCAAATTTCAAAACCATTTTTAAATTTTCCACTGAAAAAATTGACACAGACATCCAACCAAACCAACACTACCATTGTAAGAAAATGAGATTACTTGTAGGGTTATCTCCTCTCTGGCTTGCCATGTGTCCCCATGTGAATTTTACCAATGAGGATGTGGACACTGCCAAAGGATATGTGATTCTGAAGTCCAGCACTAACATTTTCACAGTGCACTTCATCATGGCATCAGGCCTCCAACTCTACCATGTCTTACGTGCCCTGCAACACTGCTGCCTTTATCATGGCACAGGTTCTGTGACATTTGAGAGTAGTCACCCGGGGCACTGGATGCAACTGCTCAGGGAGTATTTATGTGTCTCCAGATGAGGACATTAGGAAATCTGTGTAATCAGGCTCCAAATTCAATGGCTACTTGCAGTCTGGAGACAAGTCTTCTTTAAAGGTTAATGATATCTGTAATTGCAACAAACAGCGAAAATATAAATTTGGGGCACTGAGGTGTCTCAAGATGGACTGCATTATAAATGCAGCCAGTATTGACCTTAATAAGAGTGAGATAGTGCAGTGCTCTATCATCAGAAATAAGAGAAGTGAGCAATAGAAACCAGAACCCTTCAGAACATGCAGAAGGTAGTCTATGACAAAGAGTGCTTAACAATATTTTAAAAGTCTTCAGTTTTTGACCACAGACATGTGCTGGAAGAACCCCTTTTCTGTTTTTCTGGCATGGCCTAACATCCCTGTGAAAAATCTATTTTGTAAAATGTCTTTTGGAGAACACAAATCACTGCCTCTCTATAATGCCTGAGAATAAGGTGTGGTCTGACCGTTGTTGGAACAACAGGCTGGAACTAAATATTTGTTTATCAAATTTGTCTGGCTCTCATGTGGAAGTCTCAGGGACAACCATTTATTTCCCTCTAATAAAATAATACGGTTGTGTTCAATTATGAACTGTGCTTGTGAGAGCAGAAACTGAGGAAGCTTTTACTAAATATGCAAATCACAGGAATCTCAGTGCCCAGAAGGGGTTTTTTGCCAGGGTAAAAGTCACTCTGAACAAAATAGATGGTATTATTTGACACCCCCAGAAACTACCTCCCGGCTCCACCTCTAGGCAGATTTATCCTGCAAAGCCCTGTTCTTTTTAGAAGTGTTTGAAGATGTTACATAAGTATCTGATTGATAATTTAAATGTTTCTTGCCCAGAATCTTTCAGACTAAGAAATGGTATTTTCCAGCCAGAGCAGCTAGTTCTTTACATAGTGAAAATAAATAAAAAAAACAGGTTGGTGTTCAATTGTAAATAGAGAGAACCTGGACTGACATCTGGTGTTGCTATCAGTGCTCACTTAGAAATAGGATGTCACAAGGTCTGTCCCTTCTTGACCTGTAAATCAGTCCTTCTTCTGGCAGTGGAAAGCAATATTCTACACTACCTCTGATGACCTGAGAGAGGCCATTTCTGAAACTGAACAGAGTATTTTTGAAGATGAGCATCGCATTAACACCCCAAGTGATACACACACTGAAAAAGGTTTGCAGAGATGCCAAAATCCTGAGCAGCAAAGCCGTGTTGCAAACTCCTGTTGCAAGGCTACTACTGGCAGTTTCCATCACGTCTGTCTACAGGGCACATCTGCATATTGCTGCCAGTGTTGGTGGCAAGATTTCCCTTAATTCCTCACATGCATTGGCCCTGCCCAGCCTGAAAGGGAACAGAAGGAAGAATCAAGCCCATTCTGATCCCGAATCTTGAGGTAAAAGCATACTAATGTGCTTGCAAAAATTTTGTGCTTCCTCTGCCCACATGGTGCACAGAATCACACTTAGCCCTTTCACTCTAGGTTTCAAGCAGCGTTCTGCTATCTATGGCTCTAAATGCCTATGGCTCTTATGAATAAATGGGGATCACAGTCCAGCATGTTCGTGCCATCCTTGTTTTTATTTCTGACTAAATCTGATCAGAATTTTTTTTTTATCCAATGACAACAGCTTTGATTCTGGGCCGAAAAGTGCTCCACTGGAATTGCTAGTGAGTCTTGATAATTCTCTCAGGCTTTGAAAAGCAGTTAGCAGAGAAGATAAATTGTGAATTGCTGCTAAGTATGTGAAACTTGGAAGTCTAAAAGCGAGAGGTTAGATGATCTCCCAGGGTACGTCTTAATACCACATTTGAGCCTATTATTTGTTGGAATGAAGCTGGTGGAAGCAGAGGGAAGTGAGAGGGGAGAGAGATTTAGCTGTTTAAACTAGGTATAAGCACTGATGGATCAGGATCACAAAAGTAAAAAACCAACAACAAAAAACCTCCACAAAAACCAAAACCTTAAATAACCCAAAACCCCCAAAAAACCATAAAACAAAACAACAAAGGTTGTTTAGCAATGTGCCTGCAGTTAGAATGCTTGTTCTTTGGGCTGATGCCCTTATCTGCATCAAACATATTTGTTAAAAAAATTTAAAATATTTAGTTCAATGCAATTTTTTTTTGCAGTACCAGATTTGAAAAACCACACAGCTTAATGAGACACAACTATGACAAAGACTTCTGCGAGAGTCAACAAAGACCACGCTGGGGGTTAAAGAAAGCATGCCACAGATTGCTTTTTCTTATTCAGGCCTTTATCATGGGAGGGGGGGGGGGTTGGAGGGGGGGAGGAAATCCCAAACAGAACTAAACCAAAACCCCAAAACTCTCCTGGAAAGCCAAGTACTCTACTAGGCCTCTTGCTTCATGGGGATTAATGATCCCCATTCAAAACTGTGCTACATTCAGAGTGCAAGGAAGTCTATATCCTTTGTTGGCATGAAAGGGTGGGTCTCCTTTGACTTAAGCAGAGTTTGGCTTATTTATGCAAGCAGAGAATTTGGCCCTGAAATTATTAGTTGCATTATAAGTATCTTCGTCTGCCAGAGCAGGATTAGTCCCTCATTCAATGCATTTTGCAGTCTAATGTTAAAAATGAAATATTAAGCATTCCATATGACAGAGTTTTCCCTATGCCTCTGGGGATGTGAACTCATTAAGTACTTTTTCTGGTTGCTCAGCCTATGCTAATTTCTCTTTATTATCATCTGACTCCAGTACTAGCAGCTCTACTCCATGGTACAACACAAAGCAGTTCTCCATCCTTTCTTTTGTGTAATTAACATGTGTCAGGAAAATGAAGGATCCTTTTCTCATAGCACTAACATGCATGTATGATTGTTCTGCAAAATGTTTAACATCTACTATTACAAGAGTTAAAAGTTAATTTAAGAAATAAGGAAAATGTCACCTTAGATCTTGTTTATGTGCTAGAAAGAATACACAAATTCTTACTGTGCAAATGGCCAGGAAAATGTGAATGAAGCAGTACAACATGCCTCTGTCTCTACATGTAGGTGAATGGAGATTGCCAGATACACTAGAAAGACTTTTTAAGAAGAACCATAAAGAAAGCAAATGAAGAGCCTCCAACTTCTTCTCTGGTGCTGGAAGTACACTCTGTACACTCCCTGACACTGTTGCTAAATGCCAGAAAGTGAGCCCTGCTTGCTGAGATGGATTAGATGAGCAGAGATCTAAAAAAAGGTCAGGAATTCCTTGGCCCACTATAAAACCACTTGTTTTGATTCCCCTTGATTCTAAAGGTAACTTTGCTTTATGATCTAATTTTGTTTTTCTCACGTGTTTTAAACAGTAATTTGCCATCCAAGAATTATCTCAGAGATCAATAAGGCTACTTATGAAATAAACCACTATTGCCAGTAAAGATGGCACACAAAAGAGTCCCTGAGTCCTCCCTTTAAATTTCTTGCTATTAGACAGTTCAGTAGGAGTTTAGCCAGTGTACATACTTTCAGACCTTCCCAAGCTGCAGAAGCTGGAAGTCCTGCTCAGGTCCCAGTACAATAATTTTGTCAATTTTTCTATGAAAAATACACACCTTATGCTGTTCTTGTAAGTAAATATTTACACCTTTTCAGGCTACTGCAAGTAGTTCCTCCTAATATACCATGAAGTAGGTTAAACTGAGCAGAGATTGAAGCCTAATACGAAGGCACAAAGGTCTCTATAAATTGGGAAATCAGAGCATTTTGATTTTGGCTGCAGAGTGTAACCAGACCTGAGAAGCTAAACTGCTGGAGCCCAAGTGTAATTCTGGTGCCAAACATTTGTCTGCACGCTGTTCCTGTGCAGCTCACTTTGACAACATCCCTGTGACTTAGAAGGCACTGCTCCTCCTTCCTTCACATACTGAAGCTGTCCCCTGCTAATGAAGTCATACTGGCTGAGCACAGCGCACTCCAAGTGAGCACTGAGCGTAGGGCACGGGAGACACGCAGAGAATGGCCCTGCCCTCCCCGCCCCAGCACACACCATTTCACAGCCCAGGGCTTGTCAGCAGGGAGAACATGCACAAGTGTCACATCTGCCAGCGCTCTGCTGCCAGTTGGTCACCGCCTGCAGCACACTGTTGCAGAATAGAAGTACGTTTGTGGGGCACAGAATTCATTTTATGTCTAGATAAAATTATCACAGAGCAAATTATTGTTGCCTACAGCCCCTCCTAGAAAGATTTTGTTTGCACATTGCACGGCCTACAATATAGAGTCAGGAGAACAGTCACTGTTTTTAGTGCCAGTTACTTACTGTCACAGGATACTTGTTTTCTAAATTAGATAAATTGACCTAGAAGTCCATCCTTGCTTTTGGCCTCTGGGCTTAATTTCCTCAGAAAGGAAAACAAAGTCTCTTGAAGTGTATTCTGATGTGATTAAGGTAGTTACTTCAGTGATATCATTAGTTGAAATTAAAAAGTATTACCCCCTCCAGATTCATTTCCATGAACAATTCAGAGAAGGTACAATAATTCAAGAAAAATGTCACTTTTCAACTCGTTGGAATAATCATCGTATGTAAAGAAAGCAAAAAATCAGTAACAATGGGGGAGTTGACATGTCGGAGTAAAGCAATTCCAAAAGGAGGAACAAAAACTTCATAATAATAAATGTAAATGTTTGATCTACCAGTGTATTACAAACAGTGCGGTTTTCACCAGCTATACAGTCCTGGATTTGAACTTGTCTTGGATATTATAATCTAAATGACATTAATAACTGAGTATGAACATGACACCATTGTGTTAGTGAGATAAAACTTCTAAACTACTTTTACTCCACGGTTTTAAATTTGCAGTGATTAACTTAGCTGGTCTTACAAGGAAGTAGCAAGGTTTTGAGAATTTCCAGCCACTGAAATGATACATTGGTTCACTTCAAGGCTGAATTCAAGACAGTGTCCAGCAGCAGAATCTCACAACAAATTTGTGCAAGATGGTCTCTCTACAGTATCATGCTTATCGACTGCTTGTATTGCATAAGAAATAAAAGAAAACCAGGATTAAAGACACTTCAGTGTTTCAAACTCAGTGTAAAGCTTACTGTCTCAACAGATATGTCAGAAAAAAGATGAACATAAACATATAATAATGTATTAAAAACTAAAGACAAAGAATAAATGCTGGAATGACCTGAACAAGCAATGCTCCCCACCAAACATCTGGACGCTACAAATTCTGAGGAAGTTACTGCATCAGAATCCAGATTTTGCAGCTGTCTTATAATGAGCTGAACCAAAACTTTGGATCTGATCATATCCGAGTTTTAAAGATGTTTGGATTTCGGCCTTAGTTTGGAGCTCTGGCTGAGTTACAATGTATGCATGTTTCTGAGCAAGTAAAATGAGCCCTATAGAAACCAAACTATTTTGAAATGTATGTTAAGAGGTGCTTCACCATATTAGGGAACCGGATCAACTAATTTTAAATCTTCTTATTTAGAACTTATTCACATATTCACTTAGGTAAAATTTCAACAGTGCATTCTTTAATAGTCACACAAAATATATATATATGCTTTATGTGTCTGTAAGTTCCACCTTTTATATGACAAAGATGTACTGGATATTTAAGAAGCATCAAAATGTCTTTTATCAGTTTTGTTTGCATACAGTATTGCATTGCTTGGTAAGCACCAAGTACCATCTATTGAACTGCTCACTTCTTCACAGCATGGTTTCTTACATATCGCTCAGAATTCTTAACATTTTTAAAGTAATCCGCAAATCTTGAAGATCTCTGGTATTCATCAGAATATTTTCTCTTGAAAGATAAGAGGTTTTTTTTGGTTTGAATAAAAATCAGAGTAAGCACCACTTCCTTGTTTCCTTATTTGCCATACACACACCAGTTCATTTTGTATCACAGAAAGATAAATTGTGGCCTTCAAATGCCACTGCTTTTAAAGATATTTTAAGTATTCCACGTATATAATGTGAGATAAAAACACTGAGACAAAAAGGACCTGACAGCAGTTTTTCAGAGAATAATTATTGCAAAACCAAACCTGAGTCCCACTATAAAAAATGTTGTACCTATAGATGCCCACAATAAAGAGACTTGACTTAAATAACTGGCCAAAAAATGGACGAATAGAACAGGTTAAGTTTTTGCCACAAAGCAGTGGCTCAGGGTCTGCTTATACTACTATTTGCTGTTTCTTTCCCTCTTTTTTTGCCTGCCCAAAAGTAACCTGTTCAACTTGACCACTCCCTGTTTCCCTCTCTCTGTACAGAAAAAATAATCTGTCAAAATCCAGAAATCTGTCAAATGCTCCTGGTGTCTGGTATTCCCCAAGGCTGTATGGGCCTCTCTCCTTAGGTTCCACACACATTGTACACGTGCCTCACCTCGACCAGAAGCTGCGTTTCAGAAGCAGCATGTTTCAGTAGTAGCAGAAATAGAAGTGCAACTACCCTTTACCACTGTTCTACAGGAGGCTGAATGACACCTTCACTGAGGAGATGCATTGCTAAAACTAGTCATCTGCAGTTAAAAACCCAGAGCATGTGTTTATTTATAGAGAGCTTCACCCAAAAGGTTGGAAGGCCAGCATGATAACAAAAGCACTTTTGAAATACATTTTTTTTTCTCTCAGTGCAGAATTTGGGGATGTAGAATTTCCTTTTCATATGGGGCATTTTCTTGTCTTTGTGATTTTTCAAATGTGTGTATCAGACTGCACTCCATAAGATTAGGCATAACTGCCATTCAAAACCAGAAGATTCTTAAAAATAATTAGATTCAAGTTATTATTGTAAATGCTCCTTTTTAGCTGTCTCCCCCCCACCTTTTTTTTTAATATTCCAAAAAGCATTTGAAAATCTTCTAAGTGTTTTAAACTTCTATGAGGGCAGGAAGCATACTTAAAAGATTTCTCATATACCCAGTCATGTGCAAGTATTAGAGCTTTTTAAATGAAACTGGAGATATTGCAAGAAATTCTTACACTGAACTTTGCCTTTTGACTGCACTGGTCAAGAGACCTGAAACAATGCCATGTAAAAAGCCATGAACATAATTTAATTCTGACACACTCCTCTGTGTCTACTATCAGTAATTATAGAAAGATGAAGTCTTTATCAGCAATGCAAAATTGGATCCTAAACACACTACTTTCTTCTTCATTTTTACACATCCTTCATCACACATTTGTGAATTATATTTAAAACCAGTGTTACGGAGCTCTATATCAACACAGACTTCTTATATAGGCTGAAATTTTGGTGTGAGCCAAGGTGAGCAAACGCAGTCACAGCCCTGTGACTTAAAAAAGAGCAATGAACCAGCTACTTAGCTTCCCAAGATTTTCAGTCAGTCAGCTCAAGACACTGGACGATAGCCACACTGAAGTGGAAATGGGATATCACTTACACTTATTGCACTGAAGCTTTATTTAGATAACTGGAATCCAGGTCATCATTAATTATAATCAAGGTAAGAGAACAGATGTCTACACTGGCAGGGATCTCCTCATATTGGCCCACTGAAGGTGTTGGTAAAACAGATAGTTCCCTAGTAACTAGCTATTAAATTTCTCTACCTAGCTTGCTTCATGGTAGACACAGAAAGAAGAAGGGTGGTCAGGGAATGAATGTCTCTCATTTCTGCAGCCACTTAATTTTGAAAAGGAATAAATTCTCTTTGAAAAGAATCACAGGAAACCTTTAAGCAAGCAGCAGGAATAAATTCTTCAGTTAATGTCAAATAAAAAGCTCAAATCTCACAGGCCTGGTAATAAGATACATTGCTATGTACAGCTAAACAATAGGGCTGTTCCAAAGCAATTATAACAATCAAAATCAATCAACAGACTTAGTAGAAATTTAAGATTAGTAAATGAAGATTTAATCACACCCTTAGATATAGCCCTAGAATCCATGGTTGCAGCAAGTCAGTAAGACAATAACAAGTCTGTTTTAGTCTGGTTGTTGAAAAGAAAAAAAAACACTATATAAAAGGCCCAGCTATAGGATTTCTATTCTGTGTGTCACCACTGAACCCACAACACTTCTCAATAACCTACAGAAAAGTCAAAGCCAAATGAGGAAAATCCACAAGTATAAAAAAACTTAGGAAATGAGCAGAAAGAACAGAAGATCTCACAAATCTCACAGTTTCCTACATGGACCCCTACTTTGGAGAACCTCCCAGACGATCCTCAGCATGTTTACGCTATTGAGGAGAAAGAAAAAATTACAATTTTTGCTCCTATTTGATTTAAAGAAAAAATATTTCTTTATTCCAAATCTCATAACTGGTTAAATCATGAGGATATTAGTTGTCTCATCAGTCAGACACCAGATAAAATTTATTGTTGGTAGTCACATTTGGTCTACATTTATTTGATTTTCAGTGCAGTGCTTCAGAGAAGTCTGACAGTACCCAACAGTAGATCTTTTAAGTGTTCACTGAGTGGGGCAAGGGAGGGAGGAAGTGAAAGAGGGAAGAGAGTCTTCTTTCCCTGGCAAAGAAATTACCCTCCATAGCAACTGCAGAAAACTCAAAGCACATATTAATAGAGCAAAGCCAGACTACAAACAATCAGTAATCCAGGCTCTTTTCAGACTCTGTCAGGTCAGAACAGAAACACAGGAAGTATTTTCCTCATTTATGCTGGCTGAAGCATGTAGCATTTTTCTTCACTTATTTGTTCTTGTGCCTAACCAGAAGATGAAGTATAATAAACAGATTAAAGAGGATTTTTATTAGAAGATTATGGGAGATTATGTTTTTAAGTGTGTTTCAAGTTCTTCAGTGACAGTGCTTAATTCTTCCTTTTAAAGCTGCTAGAGGTAGAAGAGGTCATCAATTTGGTCACTACAGGACTTCAGGTCTGATACAACACCTATTGAACCAACTGCAAGACTACATTAGGATTCAGTTTCAGTTTTACCATTATAAATATATACATATTTCCTTAAATAGTGCAAAAAATTGTGTATTATTAAATTTTTAATAATAATTTAATAATTGTGTATTATAAAATTGTTTATTACAATTAATAAATTAGTGCATATTTTAACAATTTCTATGTTTTTGCAGCCACCAAAATGATTTTATATATCAGGCTGATACTCAGAGCAAGATGAATAAATGCTGTGGAAACTATCCAGAAACTGCAGGTTTTTACCAGGTTGGGTAAAACTAATGACATTTGATTAGCTATTGAGGATTGCAGGAAGTACATGTCTTGCACAGGTGCACAGGCAAATCAAATCAAATTTAAGGGGAAGATAGGAAGGCCTGTCAGACACTGTTGTCTGGGATACCTCCTGGAGAACATCAGGCCAGACAGGCCATATTTCTGTGGCCAAGGGAGATCATGTAATCTTGCAGGAGAGCTTCACTTCCCACAATGAGGAGGAGGAGGAGAAAGGCTTCTCCAAGATGACAAGGAACTGCCTGGGCAGGGAGAGGAGCCAACAGCAGCCTGGCAAGGTCTCAGGAGTCCCAGGACACCAGCCAGCAAGGCTGTGCATGCTGCAGGGCTGCAGGAAAGGAGTGAAGGCAGGCTGCTCTCCAGCTTCCTTGTTTGCACCAAGCCTGCCTGGGCCTGACAGCCCTGAAGAGCCAGCACCACCCTTCTGCAAGGGAGCTCACTGCCTTGTCCATGTCTCTGCAGGATTCCACAATATCTGTGGGGTACCCAGGACTTATGGTACCCTCCTTCCCCAGGCAACGCTGTCGGTGCTCTGCCCATGAGGGGATCTGGCTGGCCCTCTTCTCCCACTCCCAGCTGCTGCCCCTCTATGTCAGCTAAGGCATGGAAACACGTGCTGCTTACTGCACCAAGGAGCTGAAATGGTCAAGCATGATTAGAAACCAGGGGTGTGCAGAGCCCCTTAGCCCTTTGAGAAAGTCTCCACCTGGAGCTAAAACATCTCTGTGTGCAACTAACCTATATCCTCAGTCAACCTCCTGCCATCTTGATGAGGGAGGAGACTGTCTAGGAATCATTAGAAAGCCTAATTTTATTTGAGTTTATAATTCTGGCAGTGATGTGAATTACAGCTGGTACCTGCTACAGCACCTCAATGCAAATATGGATGTGGCAGATAAAGGATGTATCCCAAAGGTCAGTGGCTGCCAATCTGGGACAGGAAATTCCCCCAGAGGATCGCTGATGGAGATGGGCGGGTAAATTGCCCTGTCCTTCCAGACCTAGGCAGTGAGCAAAAGAAGCAGCAACAGCAGCTGTCTTGCCTTCCTAGAGTCACCAGCTCTGAAAAACCCTGGTAGGCCTGGGACTCAAGTAAAGAATCTTTCCTTTCCAGATGCTGCTGGAGCAGCCTACAGTTGACTTGAGCTCTCCATGGTAAGAGCCTTTCTCCTCTCTCCAGTCCTGCAGCACATATAGTAGGGTAGTAGCACACAAGACTATGCTATTTTCACTCACTTTCTCTGCTTAAGTCCCTTGCAAAATCCTTTAGCATGAGAGGTACTCCTTCCATCTCACCCCAGGAAAGAGTCATCAGAGCCAGGCAGCATTTGATGGTCATAATCCCCAAAGCACTGGCCCATTCCATTCAGATGGCACCTTAAGCCTGGAGACAGGCACTACCCTTCACTTCTGCCTTCTGCTTGTCTTTAAGGGAGCCACTACTCCTCCACCCTGAAACCCAATACACAATCAGGTTCCAGCTGAAACTCTAAACACAGAAACCTGTCTTTGTGACAGGGAGATTTGCTTACTTCTGCTCTGTACTTCCAGCAGCATATTCTCAAGGTAATGGACCTTCAGCCATTTATCTCTGACTGATGTAAACTGCAAAGTCTAAAGCCAGAAGTTTCCACTGGGAACACTATACTCTCTTGAGTGCAGGAGGCCTGAAAACCAGTGTAATTTTCTCAGTGGGTGCAACTTGGTGGTAAAAGTTTGGGCTATTTCACTCATCATTCATGGTTCTTTCCTGATTTGCCTTTGAATTTAATGTAGGAATAGGCTCATTCAGGTGGCCAGTTACGTTTTTGTCCAACTAATTCACAGGACAGGGTGAGAGAGGGGTTGATGAGGTGCTGCCCAAGAGGTCCATTGCCCATTACTGGAGTGTCTCAATACATCCATGTCTCTCTTAGACTGAGAAACCCAGAATTGGACACAGGATTTCAGATGTGGCCTCACTAGTGCTGAGTAGAGAAGGATAGCCTGCTTCTACCTGTTGGCAGTCCCTTGCTTAATGCAGCCCGGGGTCCCATTTATTTTCTTTATGCAATGGCACACTGCTGGACTGCTCCTGCCCAGGCGTAGGACTGTGTGCTTCTCACTGTGGAAATTTATGAAGTTCCTGTCAGCCAATTTCTGCAGCCAGACAAAATCCATGTGAGATGACAACATGACCCTCTGGTGTATGTGCCACTCTTCTCAACTCTGTGTACCTTTGCAGAGGGCACGCTCTGCTCCATGATCCAGCTTATTTGTGTAGGCAATAAGCAGGACTAGACCAAGTACTGACCCCTCAGGGATTCTGCTAGCTATTGGCCACCAAATACAATTTATACATGGAATTAAGTATTTCAAGACAACCAGCCCCACTTCACCTAGGGCACATCTTACCTGACCAACATGGTGGTAGAGGGATCTTGCCTTCTATGATGGAGCAACTTCATCCATGAACAAGGGAAGGGCTGCAAATGTCACCTATCTGGACTTCTCTAAGCAGGCCTCTGACACAGTCCCTCACAACATCCTCCCCTCTAAATTTAGAAGATTTTGATGGATGGACTACTAGATATCTAAGGAATTTTCTGGACGGTTGTATCCAGAGACCAGTGGTCAACAGCCCAATGTTCAAATGGAGATCAGTGCTGTTGTAGTGTGTTTTGTTAATTTATTTAATTGCTCCCCCATTTTCTGTATTGTTCCCCCCCCGTTTGATAATGGTTCTGCCCTCCCTGTTTTTCCCACCATAGACCTGTCTATTATGTTGTTCCCATGGCAATTCCCGCCACTGGGGTTGTCAGTCCTTTTAGTTATATAACTCCTCCTCCCCATAACACCCTTATATGTACACGTGTTTCTTCTCCCTGGGCCCAGTCAATCACCCCCACTCCTCCTATTTTACCAGAATCTTCTTCCCTAGGGGGGTTGTGATTGGCTGTGGTCCCGGGGCCCCTCCCTTTGTATTGATTGGGTTTTCCCTAAGGTCAGTTATGTTAAGTTCACTCCTTTGTCTTCCCCTATTGGTTCTCTGTAAACCCCTCCTTTGTACACCCACTCCCTTCATAACCTTGTTCCACCCTCCATTCCTGGTCTCTCCCTGGTTGGGCTTCACGTTAGACCTGACTTGACCCCATCGAGAGTCCGGCTCCTTATTTCCCCGTCGTGTTGGCAGCGAGACCAGTCCGCAGGCGAGCACAGCCCGAGGCCCTCAGACACTGAGGGTTGCTCGCATTGGATCGCAGCTGGGTGTTGGCCTACCTTCTGCTAGCCAGACACTGACCTCCCAGGCCAGGTACACCTTGCCGCACAGTGCTGTCCCTTAGACATTTGTGTTGGGTCCAATACTGTTTAATATTTTCAGCAATGGCATAAACAGTAGGATTGAATGAATTGTCAGAAAGTTTGCAGACAACAACAACCTCAGTGACATGCCTGAGGGAGAGAATTCTATCCAGAGGGACCTAGAAAAGCTTAAGGAGTGGGAATCTCACGGGGTTTAACAAGGCCAAGAGCAAGGTGCTGCACTTGGGTCATAGCAATCCCCAGTATCAATACTGCTGGAGCTGGGCAATAAACAGATAAAGAACAGCCCTGCCAAGAAGGTTTTTTGAGTGTTGGTAGATGAAAATTTGGGCATCAACTGGCAATGTGCCAAAATGTGGATTTTTACTTTTTACTATCCATGCAGTTAAGTATGAATTGTAATTTTAAGGTGCATGGGAAAACTTGAAAATCTTTCAAAGAGATAGACAATAAAATTTTAATTATTAGATGACAGATACTGTGATGTAAGCTCTGGCAGAAAATTTGGTGCAGCCATTAAAACAGGCAAAAATTCTGGGCATTGTTTTCCTCCTCCTCTCTGTTGATGTCTCTCTATCTCCAAGCTTTATGACTCAAATTTACCTTTTCACAAACCACTTTTGGATGCATTGAGTTGTAGATATTAATGGTGAGGTAAACAAAAATCCATCAAAAGGTGCTTTCTCAGAACAAGTGATAAAAGAAGGAGTATATTGAACACTTCCAAATGCGAACAGCATTTCCCTCTTCAGCAAGATTGTTCTCAGTTTCCCTGAATGCTGTGCAACCCTTTCTCAGTGGATTAAATGTACTTGTAGGTATCTACCTTGGCCTGGTGCAAATCGCTCAAAATTGCTGAAGAGCTGAAAGTAAGACAAAGCCTTCCTAACTGTGTATGAAAAAGAAATCACAGATAATTTCTTAAATGACTTGTTGTTGTCATCTATCAGCTTGTCTTCTGCATCTCTAGCTAAATGCCTCTATGAGACTTACATTATATACTTCACTTACACTATCTGAAGGAGCTGTTTGATGTATGTCAAAGGTTACTCAACTATTTTTATGGTACTTACTGCACAAGGAATTAATCTCTTATTAGTTATATAAAAAAAAGAGGACAATGCAGCTTCTCTTGTAAAATGAAAATGTGCAGAGAATCCAGAGGTGTTCTAGTAATGCTTGACATTAGGAATGTTTTCAGTAACAGAAAATAGAAAGAAAAAGTATTTGTGTGCCAGCTAGGCAGAGATTTTCAATGTGATAATGCTTCTTTTGCACTGTGCTGTTTTAGGATGCAGTTACAAGTACCCAAACACAGTTGAAGAACGTTCTTCAGGTCTACATAGGGCTAAAGCATCCATTAAAAACTTCTGAATTACTTATCATTAATATGAACTGCCTTGTTTTTCAAGTGTAGAAACATATATATATCATCAAAGAAAATGGATGAAGTAAGGTAAATTTTCAATACAGGGATTGTGGAAGTGAAATGCTGGTTGTCTCTATAATACCAAATAAAATTCTTTAAAAAATGGAATATGTTAGAAAGGTCATTTTGCTATATTCTCTTTTTGAACTACACAAGTGTGAAACTTCCACTTTGAAGAGCACTAGAAAAGGCCAAGTGCAAGTGAGGAGGAACTAGTGATAAATTTCCAAAGACTCCACATTGGTGCAGGGGAGGGAATCCTCTTCCTGAGCAGTGGGAGAAACAACATGTGATAACCATAACCCCCATTCTCTGTCTATCCCCCCAGGCTCCTCTGCTGGGGGAAAGGAGGTAGAGCTGGGAAGGAGGTTGGGGTGAGGAGAAGGTGCTCCTGAAGTTCTTCTATTATTTCCATTTTATTCTGCTCTGATTTTATTAGTAATAAATTCAATTAATATCTCTCATTCAGGCCTGTTTTGCCTGTGCCAGTCTCTGATTAATGATCTTTCTCTGTCCTTATCTCAACCCAGGAACCTTTTGTTATACTTCATCTCCTTTGTCCAGCTGTGGAGAGGAGTGGCTTTGGTGTGTCGCTGGCATCCAGCCAGGGTCAAGCCACCACACACTTTTCTGGATTTCATTACCTTATCAATTAGCTACCATAATGGAAGATTATAATTAGCTTTTATGCTGATTTTGACAGTATACAAGAGAGATGTTAGGTTTTCATATTCTATTAACCCCTCCAACTACACTGTTGTTCTGTCTGACTTGTTTGTAGTAAGGGTTAGTGACCCATTCAGCATCATCTCAAGAAAGGATAGAGGACTTTAGAAAGAAAGCCTGGTATAATGTATCACTTAAAACAGTCTTCATGTATTTCAAACACAAATTCTTACCAGTAAACCAATAGTGCTGATTAATTATTCAAGGGAAGTCATTACTGCCATGTGGCTCTATTTTCCCGTTATCTACATCCTTTTTGATAGTGTATTCACTTCTTTCTCTGCTGTCCAATTCCACTGATTTCTTCCCAGTCAATTTCTTTGGTAAGGGCTCTTAAACATACAGACAAATTTATTCAAGCTTCAGGACGTCAATCCATTTGTCACTTCGTAACTACATCTATACACTGTACCTTGTTATATGCTTTGAATTTTGGAAGGGACCAGCTACCTACAGACCAGGAATGTATTTTTTCCCTTTATATTTTGGCCAATTGCCTTATTGTATTTATGAGCTTTAGTAGACCAAATATGTTCTCTATTTTATTCCATTTATATAAAAAATACATTTTTCTACAAAAATCAATTTATTTCTTTTTCTTAGTAAGCTAAACAAGGATTGAGTTTTACCAGGGTGTTTCCCTCACCTTCAAACAATTAACAAGTATTGTCCACCATTTACATTTTTCATTTTTTTGTAGGTGTTGATGTTAGAGGTATATGTATTGTACTGGCATCAGTTTCACAAAAACTTTGCATCTTTGCATCTACTGATTACTACTCTATTCACATACTTCAGAAAGTTAGATGCATTGTTGTTAGCATGAAAGTGCAGATTTATTTTGAATTACTGGAAGCAGCTTAACAGTATAAAACATGACACTGTTTTTATGATATGTTTATTATCCTTTAACAGCAGACCAGAATGAAAAACAATTCTGAGTGGAGAGCACTCCTCAGCTCTGTCCATGAACGAACAGATTGTAGAGGAAAAACAGTACAGAGAGTAAAAGATGGGGGATTAAAAAGTTCACTACTCTTTAGACTGCTCTGATAGCCTAAGCACATACCAAGAACTGAGTTTTGATCCCTTCTTAAAATCAACCACAAATTCCTCTAAATGTAAGATCACCTGTACAGAATTACAAGGAAAGATTTCTGGATGTTTGAAGCTGTAACAAAAGAGAAGCTGATCAGAAAATCTAGCCTTTTTTTTTTTTTTTAATATGTCGGAAATATATTAAACATATCCACACAGAAGCTTATACAAAATAGTTTGGCTGGTAAATCAACGCTTTGTAAATATATTTTATATGAAGGTGTTGGGGTTTAGGATTCTTCCTTTTGTTTCTTTCTCTCAAGGAATTTTCTCCCATGTGTGTTGTTAGGACACAATAATGACCAGGTACATAAAGAGAGACAAAAGAAGCGGCTACAGCTGAGGGGAGGATTCCAGCTGGCTACTCTTCATTTTAAGCTGGGTGTTTCTCTGAAAAGAGTGGACAAACCAGGAGAACTGGGCTGGGAAAAGGAGTAGAACGCACCTCCTACCTCTCTCTGTTCTCCGCCTTCACTGGGGAGAGAGGCTACGGTTACTGTGAGAATTTGCCACCACCGCCAGGCTCTGTCTCTTGCTGCCTTTCTTCTACCCTTGCTGCTTCCAAGGACCTGCTGGGGCACCGGGATTGGTTGTCCCTGGGGTTTTGTAAAGAACTTTTTCTTCCATCCCTTCCCATCTCGGCCCAGCCACCATAACCATGGACGTGCTCCCCGGGCTCACGCCACAGCGCCCCCTGCAGCCGCGGGGGGGTCACCGCACCAGCCCTGCCCGCCGGGAGCCAGCAGCGCCCCTGCTGGCTGCAAGCAGAACTGCACCGGCAGGGAAGGCGGTTAAAGAGCAGGAAGGGACTGTTCATGGGGGTTTCTGGGGCTTTTCCTTTTGTTTTTGTTGCTGCCATTGTTGTTGTTTATTTGCCTTGTTATACACATACCTACTAGTAAAGAACTGTTATTCTTTTTCCCATATCTTTGCTGAAAGCCTCTTAATTTCAAAGCTATAATAATTCGGAGGGAGGGGGGTTGTATTCTTCATATCAAGGTAGGTTCCTGCCTTCCTTGGCAGACACCTGTCTTTCAAACCAAGACAGAAGTCTTAGCTTTTTTGCTCTTAACCAGAAATACTAAAAGCAGGACCTTGGGTGAGATGTTCACATGAGAAAATGTTTTCAGACCTAATTGAAAGAGAGGAACATATTATAATTTCCCTCTTATTACTTTGAGAGAAAAGTATTAAGTCAGAAGCTTCTTGTGTCTTGTATTTCCTTTGTGTCAAATTTAACAGGAATTGCATGACATTCTTCTTGATAACAACCAGAGAGGAATCTCTAATTACCCTTTTCTCACCAGATTCCTGGGCTTCAGTATTCCTTCCATCTCCCTGTGTGTGTGGATACCCCCACTAGTGGGTTCCAATTTGCTGAAGTGCTGACCCCAAGGATACCAACTGCATGGGATTAGCTGTTAGGGAACATGGCTAATGCAAGATACTTTGGCTGTTAGTTGTTTTCTCTCTGCTTTTGAGCAGCAGCACCTAAAGGTCCTTCACTCTAGATTGTCATTACAGACCTTAGTAAGGGAGACCTTTTAAAGCACATCTGGACACTATAATATTATAGAAAATAGATGGAAAAACCTATTCTGGACAAGTTTAAGCTGTAATGGGTAGTATGTAGGATTATGTCTACAGCCTTTAAGTACTGATATGCAAAATTACTGTAGAACCACAACAAGTTTATTTTCTTTAAAAAGTATGGAGAATTTTCTCCTCTTTCTGTGCTGAATCCTGTAGAAATAAGTAACCAGTTGTCCAGTCATAGAATCAAAATAGTTGAAAGAGAGAGGAGAGGCACAAAGCCTGAGGCAGTGCACCGCTAAATGCAGACAGATTTAGGGAATTTTTAAAAAGTGCTTTTCAACTAGATCCCAGTTCAACTCAGATCTGTTGTCTGAGTATCCACAACAAAAATAGAAAAGCTACATCAAGTTTTACAGAATGTTAAGCAGATAAGAACAAAGGCCAAATGGAAAAGGATGGCTGATGCTATTTTGAAATACAGCCAGAAGAGATGAAATGTAGTAACTATTTTCAGTGTCCTCTGGAACATGAGTTCTCAAGGTCTACACTGAATACGCAGGAGAGTTGTCATAACAAGAAGAAATTAAATTAAAAAGAATAGTCTTGGTAACAGACATTCAGAAATTGGTATTATTTTATCAACACTTTCTCCTTCAGGGCAAGCTTCTTAACAAGTAGGTGTGCATCCTCTACAATGGTGCAAGTTGTACAGTAATTTTCCATATCAACACATCTATACACACCATTTTATGTAACAGGATCCTGAGGGAACTAGCTGATGTTATAACCAAGACTTTTTCTATTACAGTTGTAAAGCCATGGTAGTCAAGTGAAGTTCCCAGTGACTGTAAAAAGAGAATCATTGCTCCCATGTTTAAAAAGTGTAGAAAGAAGGAGACAGTGATCTACAGACTGGTAAGCCTCACCAGCCTGTCAAGATCATGTAGCAGATCTTGCCAAAAGATGGGCTAAGGCGCATGAAAGATAAAGTGGTGATGTGAGGCAGCCAGCACAGCCCTTTGCTAAGGGCACATCCTGACTGACCTATTTAGTGGCCTTCTATTATGGAATGATGGCAACAGTCAGGCAGGGATGACTAATAGATGTTATCAGTCTAGACTTTTGTAAGGACTTCAATATGGTCCCACACCATATCGTCATGTCCAAATACAGAGTTGATTGATGGATGATTCAGTGGACAAGGAATTGGATGGATGGATGGATGGATGGATGGATGGATGGATGGATGGATGGATGGATGGATGGATGGATGGATGGATGGATGGATGAGTGGATGGATTGATGATGGATGAACAAAGCCAGAAAGCTAGGGTCAATGGTTCTATGTCCAAGTGGAAGATGGTGACAAGTGGTGTCCCTTGGGTCTCTGTCTTGGGACAAGTGCTCTTCAATATCTTCATCAATGACATTGATGGTGGGATTGAGCATACCTTCAGCAGATTTACAGATGACCTGAAGTTAACAGGTACTGTTTACACCACAGAAAGATGGTATGCTATACAGGGCAACCCAGACAAGCTTCAAAAGAGGCCCAGAAGAACCGCAAAAAGTTCAACAAGTCCAAGTGTGAGGTCCTGCAGCTGGCTTGAGACAATCCCAGATATAAATATGGAGTGCTAGAAGTCACTAAGACCAACCTTGTCAAGAAGGACTGAGAGTTCTTATGAATGAAAATCTGGACATGAGCCAACAGTGTGCACATTCAGGCCATAAGGCCAGTCTTTGGCCTGCATCAAAACAGGTGTGGCCAGCAGATGAAAGGAGAGGATTTTCACCTCTACTTTGCCCTTGTGATTCCCACCTGGAGTGCTATGTCAAGCTCTGGGGTCCTTAATACAAGAAATACCTGGATCTCTTTAAGCATGTCCAGAGGAGGACCATGAAGATGATCAGCAGGCTGGAGCAACTCTCCTATAATGACAGGCTGGGAGAGCTGAGGCTGTTCAGTGTGGAGAAAAAAGTCTCCAGGCAGACCTCATTGTGGTCTTTCAGTACCCTAAAGTGCCTTATAAAACAGGAGAGAGACATTTTTTTATGGACAGAGAGTGACAGGAAATGCGCAATGTATTTAAATGGAGAGAGGGCTGGCTTAGACTGTATATCCGGAAGAAATTCCTTATTCAGAGGGAAACACAGCGTTGGGACAGAGAAGTTTTGGGTACGTCATTCCTTGAAGAGTTCAAGGCTCAGTTGGATGGGGCTCTGAGCAACATGATCTAGTAAAAGGTGTCCCTGCCCGTGGCAGGAGAGCTGTAACTAGATGATATTTAAGGTCCCTTCCCAAGACATTTTATGATTCCGTGGTTTTATAAGACCCTGTATATTTTAATCTGGGTCTAGGAAGTCTTGCTGTAGGTCGCATCTTTAATTACAGACATACTCAAGAACTTAGTGAAAATTGTTTGATGAAGCTTACTTTTCTCAGAGAAAGTTATGCTTTATTTAGTTACAAACTGTCTCCAATGGCCTTCTATCTTAGAATACTGACTCAGAGTAAAACACCTGAAGAGAATAAAGCTAGAAATACTAGTTTTTTAAGGGGGTTGTTTATTTGTTTGTTCTTTCTACTGAAACACAAGAAAAATGTGGCATATAGAATGCATAAGCAGGAAAAAAACGCATTTTGCTTCAGTGGAACACTTAAAAATAAGATAGCAGAACATTAAGTCTTTTCAGTCTCCATTTTGGGTAAAAAACATGAATTTAACAAAGAAAAGAAAAACTGTCCAGTGCTGAGATGTAAGAAATTAAAATTTACATTTAAATGTAAGAAAAAGTTATCTTTCACAAAAAGGGAGAAAATATTTTGAGGCAAGGTAACTTCAATTCTTTGATAATAACATAATCTCATGGGAAAAGAAGAACACCGGATAGCATGACACAGATGAGTTGACTACTTTATTATGTGGACCAAACCAGCAGGATGGATTGTGTTAGGTAAAGGATTTTGCACACATGTACACATGCACAGAGTTTCATGCTAGAATGCTGAGGACGCAGAAGAAGTGACACCGTCCGGTGGCTCCGTGATGGGCTCTGCCTGAGGGCTTGGCAGACAGTGCTTTAACAGTTGAGTTCCGGATGTTCTGTTTCTTTGGGGTGCCAGATATCCACATACCTGTTTCCCCAAACTCTTATTGCTGGGAATGTTTGCAGCCACATGCTGTCTCAGATACACAATGCTATCAGACTAGGCCTTACCAGCTGTTGCAGGGGTTGTTCTCCTGGCACTTTTTGATCCATGGTCCCTACTGTGGCTCATTCCTCAGTTCTTGCTCGCTTGCTTGCCTGTCACCTGTGGCTTATTATGCTTAAGTACCTTAGGGAAATGGTTGCAATAATCCTGCAGCAAATAAAAAATCCTTTGAGACAAAAATATCAAATATTTGTAGAAGAATGAAAATTTAAACACCCTATGAAAAGGATTTGCTTTCAGCCATCACAAGATACTTTGCCATCTAGAAGTTTTGAGAATCTATCACAGGACAGAATACCCAAATAATTTGGCATTGAGACTGAACATTCCTGGGAAACCTTGTGTTTTGTAATCCAGATGGATTTAACTGTAGGGAATTCCCTTAGGTCTTTAGGAGCAAAGAACTAGCTGATACAATTGCTGTCACTAAGGATGCTTTGAAAGGACCAAGGGATAAAGACAGCAAAGATTGGTTGCTAGAAGGGATTTTCCAGAGTTCATCAACAAAACATTTCTACTTTGCACATTCATGATGCTTGCAAGGAATGTGCTGACACTGTCATGCCTGGAGCAGAGCTTGTAAGCCTTCCCTCCTGCAGTGGTGTGCTGATGGAAACAGAAGCCTGTATCCAAGGAGCTCTATCCCCACTCTTGTGCTCTTCACTTATTTTTCTGTTCCAATAAGGACATAAAAAGACCTAGTTTCTTTTTGTCAGACTGTTTTCTTTTCTTTTCAATTAATTCTGAATGGTCAAAATGATAGCTAGGAATAGTGAAAGTCCAAGGAAAAGACTTGTCTCTGTGTGATGCCGGACAAAGACACATTTTACAAAGCATTGGCATTGATGATGACATTTGGCACTGATGATGACATCTCGGGTGGAGTCATGCAGGGACACATGGCAATGATTTGCCATCATTGCTCCTGTACCTTTGAAATCCTGACTCTTGTATGCCTCATCTATAGCAAGTTCCCAGTGCCTTAGTTTATTACCTTCTCACTGTGTGCACTCTCTCCTTCTGCACATCAGCATAAGGTTGATATGATTACAATCTAGTTGTGTGGATGTTTTTCAGATTTCTCATGAAGAGTAGTACCTATTTCAGCATTTTTAAGAGGTATTTTCAGCTTTGCTGTTTACCAATAGGAATAACATTTGGAATGTCCCTGGAGAATAAAACTTTACTCCTAAAAACGCTTATTGTTCCTTATTCTCTCACTTATATCTGGCAGTCAAGTTACAAATTAATTAGATTCTTAGACAGTGTTCGTTCCCACACCTTCTCTTATTCTTAATGCATTTTTAGAGAAACAAAACAAAATGGAACACTTTTGAAATTACCTTATGCTCACAGTGAGCACTGAAAAAACGATTTCAAAAGACACTTTGCAAAAAGAGGTTTTATCACTTGTTCCTCAAGGGCTCAAATATAAACTAGTTATAATTTAAAAATTCTGCTACTAGAAGGAACCTCAAATAATATATGTGAAATATTTAGGGAACTTCAGATGAAAGATGCTATGACCTGTCAAAATATTCACATTCTAATATATTCTTTAAGACAGTTTGGCCCAAAGTAAGCTGCTCTTCTTCTAGCTACAGGCTGACAGATGGATTTTGTGATAAATAGTTTGTGTTGAATAAGCAATTTCAGAACCTATTCAGATTTTTCTTTTTAATTTTATGTTTTCTGAAGGTGAGTATCTGCAATTCTATTATTATATGGGGCAGAGAAGAGAAAAAATCTTAGTCTAAGTGTGTGTGTACCTGACTGAAATAAAAAACATTTTGTGCTGGAATGATCTGTAGCAAGCTGACAGCTAAAAATAATTTTATACAGAACAGATTAGTGATGTGGATGCTATTCAACTGTTTTACAGGACTTTTCAAAACTTAGGTGTATTTTATTAACTAATTCTGAAGGTTTATATGGAAAAAAAATCACCTACATTATGACAATGGGACAGATGAAAGCAAATAAATGAGCTTTACCAATTTCCACAGCTGGGCTTCTGTGTTGTTTGGGGAATTTAAAATTCTAATATTCAAGTTTTGATGATATTGAAAAAGCAGACTTTCAAAATTGTCTTTGTATAGTAGCCATAATCTACAGAAGTTAACTACGTCTGTTAACAGTGTCCCTTAAAACTTTAAATTTCAGAAAGAGAGCATATGTATTTTAAAGTTAGTAAAATGAAATGTCAGGGTGCCCTCTACCGGCTCACAGTGCTAGCACCTAACAGCAACAAAAATCAGGCTTTTCTAACGCACCATGGTCCAAAATCCAAAAGATCGACTGCTGTATTTCATTTCAAACGTTTTGCACTCGCTAAAAACAGATTTACATCCCTCCCACGTCTTGAAAAGGTGGTGGTACCATAGGCTGTATGCAGCTTGAAGAAACAGACTGGCTTCCCCAGTGGCTGCTGAGTGCATGTCAGAATGAACCACGATCATAATGCATCAACAAGGCTACCAGGTTGTGCATCATTGACAAAATGCTTTCCAGCATTTTATGAAAATAGAAACTAAGAATGTTCTGTTAAATTTTCTACATCTCATGAAAGCCTACAAGTTCAGCAAGGACTGTGAAATTTCTGTTTCTGCACGATCTTTCCCTGCTCTAGTTTCCCACAGGAGCTGTGACAAAAATGGGCTACTGGCCTGTGTTGAGCTTAGAAAAAGATTGACAGTAGCACACTATCAAAAGGGAGACAAGCACCAAGTAAACAGATGCCTCAGATATCAAGTGAGAAGCTTCTTGTGCAAAATGGAAACATTTGCTCCAACGTGGCATCTGGTGATTGCTGACCATCAGAATCCAGTGTCTGACATGGGGAGGAAGATTTTAGCATGTATCTGTGATTCCAGTTTCTACCAGGGTTTTAGTATTAATATTATTATTAGTATTAGTATCTCTCAAAGTGTGTATAAAAGCCGGATAAGCAGACTTGTTTCTTGATACTGCTCCTCATACTTCAGTATTGCAGAGAAGCAGGAAATGAGAGGTTTTTTTGGGTTACAGAGAATTTTGGAGTTGCATGAAGTTCCTTTAGTTATAAAGACATGAAAAATGTGTAAGTTTGGCATTATTTTTTACTTTTTCAAGCTGAGAATCAGAATAGAAATAGAAGCACCAACACTTGTTGCAGTATTACTTGACATGCCCTTGGACATGAAGGTGTGGCAAGCACCTCACCATTTAGCTGCACAGTTTAGTGAAGTGTTAATATTTTGACCTCCAGATAACTATGAAATTGCAGTGCATTAATACTTTTTCTTTTTGCCGAACACAATCCCACAATTCAGTGGAAGACACCTTCAGCTTAATTCTGTTTTCAGACTCTCCGCCAAAGTTTAGAGTATTAATGCTTTGTAAATATTCTTAAGCTATCAAAAGAAAAATATCTGGCCTTCAATAAAAGCAGAAATTTTGTTTTGGCTGGATTAATACCATAGTTTTACAAAGTAAACAACATATTTTTATTTTTTTTTCTCAACTCCACAGTGAAAACTCAGAGTTTTATGCACATTTATGTCTATCCTCAACCACTCTGTGAAATATGGAATTATTATCATCCCTATTGCATAGCTGGAGGATTAAATCTAAATGCATTACCCAGGCAACAATTTTCTATCAGCATGGGAAATCAAATCTATGCTGAGTTCCATCCTAGAACCTAAAACTCATCAGGTAGAATGTGACCTTCTGATTTTGGGAGCCCCATGACCTGCTGCTAGTCTTCCAGCTCAAAGCAAAGAATAACTTCATGATGCTCCAAAGTGAAAGCAAGGAGCAGTTTCTGGGAGAAGGAATGGCGAGGATGTGGTGAAATGATCTATAATGCCCTGTCTGTGGAAGCTTACTCATTTTTAACAGCTATCTCAGATTTACACATAGCCAAGATATCAGTTCTGCTCTGTCATTTGGACATTGTGGTGCCCCAGGCTTTTTATCCTCTTGATCAGAAGTGTTAAAATGATGGCATAAACATGCCAGCTTCTTTCTACTTACTTTAAATCTGTAGTTAGTTCTGCTTCTGGAAGATGACACTTTAAAGCACCTGATTATAGGAGTTGCACAAACTGATCTGCTGCCTTAGCACCACTCTTCCCTATACCCCACAGAGAACCTGGGTGCAACATTAGATCAGAAGATCACTGTAGGATTGATGAAGCCAATGCATCTGCAGCTTCCTCTAGACATCATGACTGATGCTGTCGTCATGCTGTATCTTTTCCTCATGGTTCAAATTTGCATTACAGTAACTGGAGCTGCTTACAAGCTATTTGCTGCCTAATGCAAAAGGACTGCGAGAAGCCACTTTTTTTCTCAAGCTTAAGAATTAAATTATGCTTGCAAGGTTTTCCATTTATGGCTATTTTTTCTCTTTGAGCAGTATTTGTTCTAGGTTCAGCTCTGATCATGTTTCACTTCCAGGCTAAAATCAGAGAAATTCCAGGAATACACATGCTTTATCTAGAAGAACAGAAAAGAAATAAAATGCCTCCCTCTTTTTCTTATTCTGCCATTCCCTTGCGATTTAGGAAGTATTCATTTCCAGTATTACCTGAAAATTCAGCAGTAAGAGAGGATGGTTCTGGTGGAACTTCCTACTAGCAGCTTGAACTTCCTTTCACCCTCTTCTACAGCTAAGAAGGCCTTGTAACCCATACATGGGCTGAAGCTTCAGGCGTATGGTACCTCTTACATTCCTACCAGGACCTTCTGGATTCTTCCTACTGTGATCTGTGGAAGATCCAGGCAGGTGCAGATATGAAATGTTTGAGTGGGACTGTCCAGTTAGATTAAGTGCTCCAATTTTGGCTCAACATTTTAGATGTATTGAAGATCAAATCACCTGATAGATCTCAACATAAGTCAAGAAAATTTAAGTGCATACTGCACTGAGTTTTACTTGCAGAATTTGCAGAGGATTATCTAGCTTATCAATTGTAAAGGGTCAGGTCACAGATGAGTTTTGACAAGTTTTCATTGCTTCTGTATAATAAATGCAAATACTTGAGGAACCTTACAACAAAACCCGTGATGGCAACTCAGCTAAGTAAAAAGTCAATAGGCACTTCCAGGAACCAAACTTTAAATACAGGTACTTTAAATGCATGTTAAATGTTTGAAAATTTGCCGAGGTATTTGTGGAATTCTTCTTCTGCAGTCAGCTTGGTGCAATTATGCAAGTTGTGTATTGTCACATACACCATTAGATGCCTCAGTACCCCTCAAATACTTCAGCCAGCCAGCCATTATAGCTGTAACAGTCTGTAACACAGAATCATAATGCATAGCAGATACCAGCTTTTACAATGTGATGATTTTACTATTTCAAACAGAAACAAAGAAAATTCTACCTCTCTTAAAGAGAAAAATACTAAATTGGGAAAACTGCACCTGCAACTTATATATGTTCATTAGAAATTCTACTAAAACAGCTGTCTTGGTGATGTGCATTACAGCTAGTGCCCACTGAAGGATCTTGCTGCCCATGTGAAGGCTCTGAGCGCAGGACATGTCCCAGGATGTGTCCCTCAGTGACTGCTGAGGGACAGGAAAGTCCCTAGATAAGCACTGTTGATGGTGGTTGGATAAATTGCTGAATCCTCCAGTTTCAGACAGTGACATGAATAAGTAACAGTTGTATCTGCAGGTGCTGCTAAAGCAAATCTTATCAGAGAAAGGTCCAGCCTCTCCTGGAGCCTCTCCATTAACAGATGAGGCGAGTGTAAGAGATGGTCCGAAGTCTCCCTCATTTGCCTCACAGCTGTCGCAAGGGCGGAGATCAGGACTCTGAGGACTGTGCCTGGAGTCCTGGCCTGGCAGGGGTGGACGCTTGCCAAGTGATTGTTTGCAGGTGTGCTTGCTGTGTCACCGTGGCCTTACACCTCCTGCTGCACAGTCCCCACTCATCAGAATAACCCATGGATTTCCCCACCTCCTGGCCAGATGCTGCCTGCTTTAGTCTAACTTTCCGAGGTGATCTCCCATGGAAACTTCTTCATCTGTCTCATGACCGTCGTCAGTGACAGAGATTGAATTCCCCCCCCTGCCCCCAACAAGGACTGAGACTGTGTTAAAGTTCTAACACAGGGGTACTGGGCTGACTGAGGCGGGATGCCTGCCAAGTGTTGCCTGCAGATGTGTTCACTGGACCAAGACTGATTTCCCATAGAAACCAGTCATGAAACAATGGGTCCCAAACTGGGCTGTCTGTACTTGTTCTCAAAGGACTTATTCTCCATTGTCCTGTATCTCTTCCCCTCTCAGCGGAGAACTATAAAAGACCCCTGAGTTATCCAAAGATTCTGAGACTCTCCCTGACATGACAAGGCAGATTTATTGGCTGGACCACAAGGATTTAGTCTCTTGATTGGTAGCTATACCTTTCCCTTCTTTTTCTCTGTCCTTCATCTCCTTTTTAATCCTTCTATCCCATTTGCTGTGGGCACTCAATAAAGGTGCATTTGTTTTGATTAATATTGAAATCCCCTCTGCATTGTTTTTGCATTCTGAGATCAGTTAGTGAACCATCGTGACCCCCACTTGTATGAGAGGATCATGACAGTGAGACAGATGAGCTTGAGCCCCTTTATCTTTCCCTGCATTGTTAGCGCTTCAATTCCATGTTTTACCACAGGCAGAGAGAAAGTGAAAGACACAAACCCTAAGCACAGTAGAAGGGAGAACAAGAAGCCTGAGGCTGGTTGCCACTACCCCACCAAATGAGCTGTGGGCCAGGAGAAAGCTCTCACTACAAGGACTTCAGTTTGTCCACTGTTTGCCCTAGAGGCACCTGAAAGGGAGATGTTTTCTGTGCGTGTCCCAGAGCAATCAGAGCTTTCAAGAGCCAGCAGCTCTAGGAAGGCATAGCAGAAGCTGCTGTTTCTTTGACTGCTCCACTGTGCTGCATCTCTGAGGAAATACTAACAAAGATAACCAGCTTAGAAATTTTCTGTACATTACAGTGCACAGCAAGAATATGTACGACAAATCCGTTCCCATCTTCTGCAACACGTTAGATCAAATGGCAAGGAAAGACAGAAAAGCCTTCTGGAAATTTCACCAAGTCTGTGCTTCAACTACCAGAGTGCTAAAAGTTCAGAAATTATAAAATAATAATTACAGAACATTCTAGACCTTCTGAGCTTAAGTCTAAGACAACCTACTGTGCTTTGCAAAACAATAAACATATCTATAGAGTGTACTTGCTTTTAAACAGTGCTATCCAATTACACACCCAAATTCATTGTATGATTTACTTATCACAAAGTCAGCCTGCTCCTGTGCTGGGAAGAACCATTTCCACTGATCTACACGTACCTGATCCTTGGGAGATGAGAAGCTTGGGATACTTCTGAAACAGAACTATGAGTGTACAAGTGGCCTAAAGATTTGCAAGACCTACAAGTGTGAAACTAAAAGAGAAGTCCTCATAGCAGATTTTAAGTCTTGTCAGAGTAGTTCATGTGGGAAAAGCAGTACGACTATCTTCAAAGGGAGAATTGTCTGTAAGCCAGATTTGAATACAAAATTCCGGATGTGACTCCCATCTTCTTTCTTTCTGGAGGGAAGAGGCTATTTTAAAAGAAGAAAAACCCCACATTTTCAATCGCTTCTTTATTTGGATGGAGAACTGTTCAGGGAACTGATGGGGTATTTTGCTATGTTTTTCACAAAGATTCACCCTGCAATAAATAAAGCTGGCTAGTAATCTTACAGTTCAATTCAACAGAAAAAAAAGAAACCAACATCAAACCTAAAACATTTAGCTATATCTGGCAGTTGATATCTCAGTGCTGGCAGGCTTCCTAATTTCCTCTGTGACAAGCAGTTCTGTAGCCAAGTTTGGTAACTAGGAACCCATGTCATATTCTTACAATATTTCTGAAAACATACACCTTGGGAAGCAGGATGACAGGAGCTGTAAGCCTCCCAGAGAAAAAATACTTCATCCACCATCATCATATCTTATGTGATTCTAGAATGAAGGAGTCACAAAGCTCCACAGTCAAAGCTTTAAACTACCTGTTGTGCAAAAGCAAACATCCTCCTGCTTTTTTCTGCATCACTCTCTTTATCCTAGTACTGAATGTTTAAATAAAAACTTTTGTCAACCCTGGTAATTCCTCTCTTAGCCAAGTCAGATTTTGATCCTACCACCTCAGGAATAAAGCATTATTTAGGTATTACCTGCAGGAGACGCAGAACAGAGCAACACAATAGAGCCAAGAATTCTGCAACATGTCAAGACTAGGCCCATGTCATCATGATGACTATTTTGTACAATCCTTCTGGTCCCATTTGTTGAAAGACATTACCATTCCCTACACTTAAAAAACCAGGGCCCCTCAGCAGGGTGGGGCAGCACTGCACGCCAACCACCCTTTCGCTCTAAATCATGTGAATTTATCTCTGAGGTTGTTGTCCTGTGGTAGCATACTCTCCAGAAATGCTACAGAATTTTAATGTGTCAAAACAGAGGTATGACAGTGCAGTACTTGTGACTGCTGGTAACTAACATAGTTATTAATTCTGTAACTGTTTATAGTAATACTAACTAACAGTAACTGTAGTATGGCACCATTAATGCAATTGTAAAAAACTTCATGCCCATTGAGTTTGAAACAGATTTCTTCCAATCACTGGCAGAAACTTCCTTAGAGGCCAGCCATAGGATTTACGACTGAACTGTAACAAAAAGTTAGAGGAATTTTATCTGTATCTATATTTTTTTAGTAGTTTGGGTTGGAAGGGACTGCAAAATGTCACCTAGCCCAAGACCCCTGCAATGTGCATCTTCAATTACATGTGTTTGCTCAGACCCCCGTCCAGCCTGACCTTGAACTGAGCCTTGAATGAGGTGCCACCTCTGAAAGACTCTGCTACTCCGTCAGTCTCTGTCCACATGCACTGGGACGTGATCATATGGCAGAGTGCAGAAGAGGGGGAAACAAGAGTGAAAAACACTCTTAGCAGAGGGACACCAAGGCTGAAGAACAATGAGGTGCAGACAGTCCGTGAAATGCTAGCAGATATTCACAATGAGTCCCGTCCTTGACTCACCACTGAGAAGGGGGAAAAAAGGAGGAGGGAGAAGCAGCAGAGTGGAGCTTTTATGGACATTCTGTAGACCTAAAAGTACCCATGCCAGTGAGCAGCTGGTGGGGAGAGTCAGGAGTGAGTCTGAACTTGGGAACTGGACTAGAAAAAGTGAGTCCTTTTGTTCTCACTGCACAAAAATACTTGAATTGTCTCCAAGTCGAGTTTGCCTTGCTTGTAACAATACCTCTGTTTTTACTTAAACCATAAATAAATTATAAGTTACCAAGTTCTTTAAGCTTCATTAGCATTGTGGGTGCCAGGCAAAATAAGCAATAACTTGTATCTACAAGACTGCATGCTAGTCATTGGGAGACTAATTTAATGTGGTCACTGTTAAGTTCATCCTGCTTATAAAGGCCATTGTATGTATGAGATTTATTTGACTGAAGTAAAATGATAATGCCAAAAAAAGGAAAGATTTTTCACATTTGCAGGAAATGAGAAATACATCTAAAATAAAATTCTTGTTAGCTGAAGTTATCAAAGTAGATTTTAAAGCAACAAAGCAATAATCCACAACAACATCATTCTAGTTATTCTGTCAGCATTTATTTGAAATAACAATACTTTCCATGATATAGTTTAAACATTAAGCAGTAGGGAATTGTCTTCATTTCACATCATCCAGTACTGAAGTGGCACATTCGAAGCAGCACATTAAACCTCTGATAGAGTCTGTACAATTTAGATAAATAGAACTCTGGATAACTAAACTAACAGAACTTCTGCAACTGTTACCAAAAGAATGCCAAGAAGCTAGGCACAGCACTGTACACACCAAGTGCAGGAAGGAGGAACACAGAAGAACCAACTAAACAGATGGGAAATGTTTTTATATATACAGCCACATGTCTTCAATTGCTCAACAGAAAAATAACATGTTTTATTTTGTCCTCATTGAGGAGAGAGTATGCACAAATGATGTTCAAAGAACACATGGCAGACAGAAACAAATGAAATGAGGGTTGTGTTTGGTTGGTTACTGTATTCCTCAGTTTACAAAGGATATCTGGTGCTTAAGCAGCAAGGTTTTGTGCCAAGACTTGACAAGAAACATTAAATAAATGCCAGTTTTATTCCCCATCTTGCCCATTTACTGGCATTTTGGTGAGCATGCTAAAAGTTCCTGAAGGGCAAATTCAGGTGGTTTGTGGTCCAACATTTCTACTACAGGAATCCCCATTTGATAGCTTACAGTTTACTTCTGGAGGGAAATAGGCCTTTTAACAATAATTAAGAATATAAAACTTAGCAGAGAGCAGCAGGACACACAGTACAGTGGTTCACTTTTTGAGAAACCAGAGGATCTACACTTATGCTCTCTCTGTGGGAACAGCCAGCCAGTTTGGTTGGAAGATACAATTCTGTTTAGTCAATGTTAGACCTGTGTGAACTGTATCATTAGGAAGGGAAAGATGGAATGGCAAGAACTTTTCCCTCTTTTTATAGAGAACTAAGACTGAAAAAGTAATACAGTGGTGATAGGCATTATCTTCCCAACACCACCTTCACTTCCTGCTACTTCACTATGAATTACCTGCTTTGCTTGCCATCATCTTCCCCATTTCATCTCACTAATGGCTCTGGTTACTACCAGGCCAGCACAGTCAATAAACTAATCCACGCTATGCTGGCTCAGAAGATACAACGCATCACCACCACATAGTATGACAACACGTAAACCAAAGATGCTCATTAGGAATCGGTAACTCTAACCACTGCACTTGTAAGGTGTAAGAAGCAGCATTTTGAAAGCAGTGGTACTGACACAGCTATCTGTGTTAGAGGTGGTAGATCAGCATTCCTAATTGGGTAATGGAACTAGAATATCGACATAATTGATGGGGAAGAAACCTGACTGGCCATGAAGCATCCCCTCATACCAGTTTTCATCAATCTGGTTAGTGAGGGTAATAATGTCACCCTCTTTAAATCCCAGCTCCCCTTCATTCTCTGGTTCGAAGTCATACAGAGCTCGGCAGCATGGCTGATCCATGTGAGCACCTAAGGAGAAGAAACACAGAAACAACATGATTAAAAATCTCAACAGTTAAGAGTACCCATTTTACTACTGTACCTGTGACAGATTTTGCTGTTTCTGTTCTCACTAATATTCTGATGACAGTTCTTCGATAATACCTATATTTGGACTGCCACTCTTTGTTAGAAGACAACTATTAGCTTCTGACAGCCTTCAGTTACTCTAAGTGCCTGCTGGTAGAAGACTGAGAATCCCAAAAAAATCAAGCTATAGTCAAGCCCAGACCTGAAGGCACAACCATGATCAATTTGGAATCCAACTTTTATTTGTTAATAAAACACAAAAAATTAGGGAAAAGCTTTAACATATTTCCAGCTTTACTGGCAAAGAGATGTTTTGTCTGTTTACGTCAGGTAAGCAGTGTAAGTGGTAGCTTAAAATGACAGTGAAGATATAACTGTGTGTTTACCCTTTATTTGGAAATTTCACTGGTACAGCTATACCACTGCTGCTAATCTTCTTAATCTTAGTATCACACTTCCAAAGATTTTTCTTCTCCATTCCCACAAAACACTTTATTGCAGGGCCATCAGGATAGATTCAGAAAAAGGTTGAAATTGAGAGCTTTCTAATATGCTAATTCAGGAACATCTAACCATAAACTCTTTAGGATAGCTAATGGATGTTGTTGTAAGTCATTAATTTGATTGGACTTTCACATGTTATAAGAAATTAACAAATATACTCCCTCTTCCCTCCCCCTGAAGTCTCTATAGCTTCAAGCCTACCAGATCCAAAATTGTTATTGGTCAAAATACTTAACATTTAGCAGCACTAAATTGTAAGAAATCATATCCCCACCTGAATTTCCATAGTAAAAGTTCATGCACTTTCAGCGGCCTAAATGAATCAACACATGCCACTTCGCTATAATGATAGTTCTAAGAATATATATTCTACTTTTTCATGAATACTGGCTTTAAGATTAGTAAATTTCAGATTAAAACATTATGCATATTTGTTTTGAACGCTCACTCTGGTTAGAAGGCCCATGCTTGAGTTATTTTATACCAAAAATTTTCCATTTCTATGGATCTGAATAGAGCAAGTTTTTCAAATACCAGACTTAATTTACTAAATTCTACAGTGAAATCTTATTTTCTTTTCTTTACATAATGCTCAGAGTGTATTTTGGTTTCGTTGTCATGAAGACTACTGTGCTGACATCAACAAGCCTTACAGTAAGCGTGTTTGGTATCCTCATTGCTACCAGCCAACATTTAGAAGAAATAGCAAATAAAAGCTTTAAATTAATCACTCTAAACATATATTCAAGAATTTTCAAAGAAGGTGTACCTCTAAAACCAATATACACTTCCAAACAAAAGCTCTACTGAAGAAACTGTTAAATACTGCCTTTTGAAGAGGGAAATATAAATGCTGGAGAGATACATGAACATCAGTCTGCTCTGGCTTAGCACAGACAAGTGTTCATGAGACTACGAAAAAGAAGTAAAGAGGAAAATTACTGGTGTAATGAGGAGAACTCTAGCATGCAAGACTCAAGCCACACTCATGCACAAGAAATCTCTATTATATCCTTCTCCTTGTTAGCACAGTGAGGAGATTGTTAGGAGTTTTCAAGGCTGTGTAAGATTATTTCAAGTTGTCAGAGATAAATAGAGATCTATTTTCTTTCTGTCTGTATGTGGGAGAAAATCAAACATTCTCATCAGGATGTGATGGAAAGAAAGGAAACCCTGACTAAAGATCTAGTGAAAAACACCTACTCTTGCAAGGTGGAATGTGATAGCAATTGTCACTGAGGTAAACTGGAATAACAAAAATCAGGGTCTGGACAGAGGCCAGTCCTCACCGCACCATGGGATAACAGATCATTACTGTGTAAGAAACAAAAAATAAGACTTCTGTGGTATGGCTGGTATTAAATAAACCATTCTTTAAGATAGTAATTATGTACACTCATACTAATGGTTAATCTTGCTTGTGCTGCTCCTACTTGGACAAAGCAAATAGCTCATATAGCATAGTTTTTCTTTTCAGTTATTTTTACTTTCAGGTTCATTGTGTTATAATACCTGATTTTAAAAAGCAGGATATGGTTATGGGGGTCCAGCTGGCTTTAGGTTTCTGCATTTTTGTGGAAAATTTTCAGTTGTTGTTTTGGTTTTCTAGATGCCTATTTGGTAAAGATCTGTATTTCAGGGTAATCTTCTAGGACAAAATAAATTTTTGACCAAAAGACACATTTAAAGCAGTGGATAATCTATCTCTTTTCTCCTGCCTGAGGATATGAACACTTCCCAAAGAAACAACAGTTCAAACATCTCTCCTCTATATACTATCCCCATTCTCATTTTCCCTCATGGAAAAACTAATCTCCAGAACAAAGCATGCAACTTCTGCATGGACACAAAGCTCTGCCATTACCTGATGGTTTGGGTGTGGTGGCATGGGATATCCCTCCATTGTGCTGTGTATTGTCACCAGTCGAGAAATCCAGGCTCATACGGGGTTTGGGCTGGTACTCTCGCCTGGGCTGAGATGATGCCTCTTTTATTCTGCCAAAACAATCAAGGTTAAATGTCAACAGTTAATATCTTGTTAGCAGACGAGATGCACCAAATACCTTTATTTCCAAGGCTGAAATTCTCATCCGTAGTAAACAAGTTGAGTAATTTGGAGTGGGTTTTTTTGTTTACAACAGTAGTTTAAATTACCAAAACCAGCCAATGTGACTGTGCCGTGAAGTTGTTAATTCTTCATTCCTTTAGAAACCTAGCAATTTGTCTATCTTCCTCTTGCCTAACAAAAACAAAGCGCTCATAACAAAGAAAAACTTATTACATGACTATCAATGCTTAGAGAAGGGCTAGACAAACATCCCTGTCCCCATTTTTAGCATGACTTTTTGTTTCTAATCGTTGCAAGCATTATTTATTCAGTTGACTGATGCCAACTCTTGTCATTTTGTAAGAAGACTCTGTGGGAATGTACTGACTTCAGCTGCAGACTTGGTTAATTTGCAGTTTGGCATACTTGTTTCACAAAATGACAAAAGTCCACTCTTCCCTGCTCTCAAAATAACCATTTATTTATCGTTAATTTCATCTATTTCTTCTAACTGAGAAATCTAGAGTTTCTAGGAGAGGGTCTATTTATAGTTTCCAGGGTAAAATCCAGGGAAGGGATGAACAGAATCAGAGCAGCTTATGCAGAACAACTACCACATGTATTTCTAATTCCACATATGAAAGAACACTTCATAAGTACTTACAAGACAAGTTGATTTTTCCAACATTTTCTATATCTGCCTTAGATTTGCTGCTGGTAGCACATTTTGATTTATCTATTGCAAAGATCTTCATCTAACTAACTGACTTTTGATCCCTATAACAAGGTTTTCCTCACCATCCAAAATACCAATGTTAGTCAGTTCCTAGAGAGTGCTTTTCTTTCACATTAAAAAACCAAATCCATAAGCAAAAAAAACCAAAAACCAAACCAACCAAAAAACCACCACAAAAAAAACAAACAAAAAACCAACCAAACAAAAAAACCAACCCCCCCCCCCAAAAAACCAAACAAACCAAAAAAACCCCACTTAAATAATTGAAGTGGTCAAAATAAATAAAAAGCCTTTTTTTTGTTTCACTCATTAGCAAAATTCACGACAGTAAAATTTTTAAGAAATACTTAAACTAGTTCTGTTACACTTAATGCTTTCATGAAACACCATTTTTTTTCAGATTATGAACTATAAGGTGACAGTTCTAGTGATTTGCTAAAAATTACCCAGAAGCTCAGCATGAGCCATGTTTGTTAAGAAAATAAATACCTCCAAGGAGACCATTCCTGCTTCCCAGCTGCTCTGTCATGATACTGTGTTGGGAAAAATGCATCCTCATTACACTTGGTGAAAAAGAGAGTTTTAAATAGTCTTTGCTGGCCTTCTAGTTTTTATTAATCTTACTGAAAATTTCCCAATGTTTGCCAAGCTCCTAATATTTCCCAGTTCCTGGAATCATGGCATTTTAAGGACATTTATGACTTCCTACTAAAGTGTAGAAAAGAAATGAAATTCTTTCACTTGTACTTCCTGAAGGAAATCTTGAAGTCTAATCTAAATGGCCAAGAAAAAATAGAAGATAAGTGTATTTTTAAATTTTTCATAGTTTTTGCAGTCTATCTCATACTTTTAAAACATTCTTTTGTGACTCTTTTGCACAGTCTTGGTATTTATAAGCCATTGTCCATGCTGGGAGCCAGCATAAACAGGTTCCATTCACTCTTTCAAAGAGTACCTAGAAAATGGGCAGTATGTGCTGTAGACATCACTGACAGTGAACAGCAACAAATTTGCTCAGCTTAAAAGTAAATAATGATTTCTTTTCTGGCCTATATAGTCAAAACAAAACAAAACAAAAACCCACAACCAACCTCCAGGCGTTATGCATTAGTTGCTACCTGCCTATCACCAGCAGGGAAAGACTAGTAGTTTGGATAGTAACACATCACAGTGCTCAATTTGTGTCCAGAGGTGTGGACAAAGTATGATTTAGCCAGCAGCCTCTTTACAATTAGGGATGCAAAATGTTTAGTTCAACTGAATTACCATAACATTCTGATGAGAGGTCCTCGCAAAGATAAAATCATTCACAGCTGAAACTTAGTACTGACCAGTTAGCAGAAATTTTAAAATGGCAAAGGATCACCTGAATTGGTACAGGAAGAGAAATCTATTGTAGACATATATGGCATGTCTACAATACAGTTACATTAAATTAATGGCATAATGTATGGACTACCAGATAAAACACCTGTCCCTGAGGAATTTTTAATGCTTCTATAAAGAAAGTGAATTGCAGTTCTCTTTTGCAAGTGCTAAAAATTGTTCTGTTAGCTGTTTAGACAGCACTGCAAACTGTATCCATGAACAGTCAGCATGACAGCTTACCCACCAAAACAAGTGCTGCTCCTAGTCACAAAGACGTTAAGACTCAGAAGTGAATGAGGTTTTCAGGATGCATGCTCTGAGAAAATGAATACTGACAGACCCGGCAGTATTAGCAACTTGATCTATACTAATGACATCAGAAAACAGCTGCCTTTGCAGAGTACGTGAACATTATCTCCTCTTGGGAATTATATCCAGCTTTTTCTAGGAGTCTGCCAGAACCATATTAGTAGAGAAACCTTCCCTGAATGTTAAATTTCTTTTAAGAAGGATGTGTGTGTGAGAAGCTAATAAATTTGTTTTGATGGAAACAAAAATTCTAAAGTAAAAATGATGAGACTCTTAAAAAAAGATGTTGTAGGAATTCTGATAGCATATGCAGTTATACAAATGGAGATGGAAGAGATTGCTCAAGTGCTGTATCAAGTTTGATCTGATGATAGGAGGAATATTTAATAAAGTTTTTAATAATGAGGGTCTCACTACTGGTTCAGGAAGACCTTCAGGTAAATAAGAATGCAACAAGATACTCTTCTGCAAAATCAATTTTTAACATCTTCTTTCAGAATCAGCACACTTTGCGAATACATGTACAAACCGTAAGGAATCCAAAGTTGCGAGTGTTCATTGAGTTCAATATTTATAAAAACTTTCAGTTAACTCATGTTTGATAGCTTTACTGAGCTGAGGTGCTTTCCTGAACTCAGAAGTAGATGCATCTCCAGAACATTTGAATATCAGCTTGCAATGATCTAATGAAACAGTCATTGATTTCATTAAAGAGCAAGTACCAATTGAGAAGGATAACAGCATTGCATTCTAGTCATAGGTTTTCTACCTCTGTAAAACAAACTATTCAAGAAGCTTACAAAAAGTGCATTACCTATCTTCCAGTTTAGAAGTAACTCGCTGTAGGATCTGTGTGGCCTGCTTGTGGTACTCCAGCTGGGCTTGCACAAGAGCGGAAAGCTGGCTCACTTGTTCAATCTGAGGATTGACATTGAAACATCAGATCTTAGGTGAATACTAAAAGCTCAGGCAATAGAGAATAAAGACACTGTCCACTGCAAAGGTAGTTCAACTTATCTCTCTAAAACCTCATCTTTGCAGTTAGCAGTAAATATTTACATATTAGTCTTTATTCATTACCACATCTGATTATGACCTGATCTGGAATGGTAACTGCAACTCTTCTCTGCTGATCATCTCTCCATGGCTGACTTGCATGAACAGCAGCCTACAGACCTACCACAGTCAGCAAACAATATGAAAGTAAAAATGAGACTGTAATGAGAGTATAATACACCTTCTCCCTCCCTGCCTTTGAAGGGTACAGAACCACAGGGACGGTGGTCATGCTTCTGTTGTATTCTGCCCTGTGAAGCAGACCAAAACAGAGAGTTTCTACAGACTCTGGGATGCAGAATAATTGCACTGAGGGCAGAGAGCATTCCACTTCATAAGGGAAAACACACCCAGATCCCCACTTTGTGGGCAGTGCAATTGCTTGTGGTTTTCATAGTGCACAACGCCACAATGGTAATGGGAATGTTTGCCAGCACTATTTGCACATGGGTATGGCCGTTACTACAAAGATTAAAACTACAAGCAAGTTATATTTCCTTCCTTTCAGTGTAGTTATATTTAATTCCTATGGAAATACTAACTTCTAGATGCAAATATTTTCAGGTTTGTTATAGCTTCTCTACAGCAATCTGGTAACAAAATGAGGAGTTAGAATAGGTGTGAACTTAAAATAAATAATTCACATTAACAGAAATACATAAAATTAATTTCCTTTTACTACATATTCTGTAAGACAGACCCCAGCTGACATGTTCTAGAGATGTTTTCTCTTGCTAAATTTAACAATTTCAACATTAATTATAAATAAAACATTAGATAAACCTAGAAAATGCTCAATCTGAACCAATATATAAGCAAAACATATTCTGCAGAGTCAGATAAGAACAGTTACAGTGACTTTGGGTTTTCTATTCACTATTGCATCTTATTACAGCAGAGACCATTGGGTTATGAGTTCATAATTTCTGATCTTTACAGTCCTCTCATCAGCCCACACACTTGAGCAAAAGCCTCGGTCCCAACCCTATAATCACAAGTAAACATAAATAGTTATATTTACATAATTCTAAGAAGAAAGATACTTCTGTTTTGTAACTAATGCTTTGCATTTAGGAAGCACAACGATGCTACAGAGGACTCACATGCTCTAGCTCAGTTACCTATAGAATACCTAAAAAATTGCTCCTTCAAAAACATGCTGACCATTACTATATGTTCTGAGCCTTTCCCTGTGTCCAACAGGAAGAAAAGTGCCTCCACTATCTTTCTAAGACTCTGGTCAAAGATTAACAAGGGTTATCTCACATCCATCTCCAGAAGGTTAAACATGCTTGACTCAGCAATTTCTTTTGATTCATCAAATTTCTCCAGAGCTTGACGAAGTTCTTCATCAGGGAGCTTGCCCTGTCTTTTTTTCTTGTAATCAAAATCCAGGCGTCGACCCTCCATTTTCTTCAGGTGATGCTAAAAAACCAAAAAACACAAATGCGAGCAGACAATAAAGGACCTTCCCCATGATGCACTTTCCTGATACTGCATTGTAAGCAGGTAGTCCATGCACACTTGGAAACATATGTTGTTTGTTGTCTACTAATCCCTTCCCAGAGGAGAGAAATATGGAACAATGAAATACGTGGGTTTACATATCATTTAAGAAGCAGCAACCTAAATGACAGACCAAGACTAATAAAAGGCAACACAGAATGACAACTTCAATTGCCATCTCCATAAAGGATACATAGGTTTCTTGCTTTTTAACTCTGATGAGAATTACCTGTACACTGTTTTTTCACTAGATGTTCAGGAGACAATACTTGTAAAAGCCCAACTTATTACAATTTTGTCTGTGTAACAGCATTCAAAAACAAATCAACACAGGATTTATTTTTATCATTTCTACTAGATCACTACATTATCTTAATGCTATCTTATACTGAAGATTTCCTAGACTGTTATCTGACATAATGTTCATGTTCTTCTGTTTAGCAGCTGCCACGTTCAACTGGCCAGAAGTTAATGCTACCAGCATGACCATGATTACTTGAGGTGTTTAAGTTCTCTCAGAAGAATCAATTTATCATGCACTATAATATTTATAACTACCCATTTTCTAAATGATATCAAACAGTCCAAGATATCTTTCATCCACATACATTTAACAATATGAAAGCCTTACTGAGCTGAGAAGAGCAGCTACTCATGCACATTTGCCATACACTAGAAAATGGCATGTGAACATTGGTACATCTGTTTTGTGGAATGAGCTTTCAAATTGCAAGATTAGAGTACTGTGCTCTTGCCGGCATAAGACTGAAAAATTTGCCACCAAAAAATGTTCAAATTTTTATCTTTCCCTTTATAATGCATCATCAAGAGATACAGAATTGAAAGCAAAATTCAAGCCAAAAGAGACAAAAATCAGGTCATTTTCAAACCTGAATGCCCCATTTTAAGCAACACAACTAACAAAAATTCTAAACATATAGACAGTCCACACACTTGGCATTATTAAAATGCTGCATTGAGGGCAATACCTGTATTTCTCTCAGATCTTTATCATGGAGATTCTGAAGTGGATCAATGAAGTTTTGCTTCACTTCCATGTCTAAAGAGTCCTTGACTTCAGAAAGCTCCTTCATAGCTTCTCCCACATCAACAAGTGCTGGTCCTGAAATAAAAGATTCAGTCAAAATAAGTTCATTTCAAATCATCGTAGAATGAAACTGAGTCATGGAAACTTCATGGCAACTACAGTTAGTATTTCATTTTCGGTCTCAAATTTAGGAAAGACACAGAGGATGATGCACTACATGAAAGAGCAACATAGATTTTACACTCCTGCAGCCACCAGAGTTCACACCTTATAATACAGCTGAATTTGTGGTTCTATGATGTGCCAAGACAGGCTCCTCCACATCCCTTACTGTCCGTTCATTCCCCACTCTGTTGAAATAAATATGCTAGAACAGAGTTGTATTTATTTGGTGGTATCATCACCACACTGCATTAAAAAATAGCTTAATTCTAATCTAGGTCTCCCCATTTCTATCAGTAAGACTGGTGACAGTACCAAATGTAAGAATTCTTATAAATTTCACAAATTTTTTTTTAATGAAAGGTTTTTTGATGAGACTATAGACTTCATAGTACTTCTACACTTGAGAGGTCTGCTACACAGACCACTCAAGTGTAGGTGTATGAAGATCACAAACTTCAATAACTCTAACTGCCCTTTGACATTTCCTCCAACACTAACTTGAGGGCCACAAAAACTACCACTCTGTTTTACTTCTGCTCCATAAAAAGAAAAACAAGAAGATCAAACATACCTCCTGGTTTGAGGTATAGGTTAGGGAGAAAAAAAATAAAACCACTTTCAAAGAATGTGACGGGTCTGAAAACCAAAATGTGTGAGAAATCAGAAGCTTTGTTTCCCAAGCAGCAGATGCCAGCAATGCACTGCAAAATGAGAGAGCCTTCCAGATGGGGACAAAGAATGACAAATAGTCATAATAGTTGCTATTAGTTAGGAATGTGAAAATAGTTGTAGTATCTATTCTGCTGCATGGTAATGCAGTTGTCACAGAATATAAAGCAAGTTTCAGGAAGTAGATTATTTAGTTCTTCATTTTCCTTTTAAAAATTGTTTGAAATTTAATAAATGAGAGCCAACCAATTAAAAAAAAACAGTAGTATTTAGCACAAATCAAACTGCATCTGTCAAGCTTACTAGTGAATTACATAAAACAAGAAAGTACTTTTTCCATTCTGTATGTCTTTTTGTCAGGAAAACAATTTTATGATGGTTCAAATAGAGAAGAGGATTTCCACAGTCCTGTTTGAAGGTGTGTTGTCCTGTGTGTTTTCATGTAAAAATGGCCACAGAGAAGTCCACACAAACAAGACAGAAAGACAAAGTATGCTGTTGTAATGTCATCTTTTTATAATCAGAACTCTACTGCAGAACATAGTTTTAAGAGTCAATTTAACATCTGTAACCCAGACAGCTGCAAACACATTGGAGGGAGAAGCAGTAAACAGATAAGACAGAAGTGTTCATTAGTGCCTTAAAATGTGGAATTTGGTCAGAAAAAAAGGCCAAAGCGTATTAAAAATCTATTCATTTTTATTCCTTGCCTGCAATGATGACAGTAACAGTTGGTTTAACGATTCTGAGGACAAAAGCATTTGTTCTATATATGCATAGACAACAATAGAATTTCTGTACATGTACATATTTCAATCCAACACAGCCACAGTAAGTATCACAATTTATGACAGAGAGCTAAAGTCCATGGGTCAAAATGGAAACAATTTGACTTCCATTTATACAAAAAGTTTCTCTAGTCGAAATCCTCAAAAGATACTCAAAGCAGGCCTAGACCAACCTTAAAGGAAAAGCTGGATGAAGCAGAATTCTAAGGCTTCTTGCAGATGTTTTTCCTCTATAAGAGTGCAGCCCTTTTATAATGAAAGCTGTATGAAATTTTCCTACCGTTTTTATTGCGTTATAATGGAAAGGGAAGTAAACAAGTTACCAAAGTTGCATTCTTCACCAAGTTCTCGGCCAAACTTCAGCATTGCATCTGCCAGCAAGGCTTCTGCCTGAGGATAGCCTGGTCCCTTTTCCTGGCCTCGAATTTTTGACATAGTGTTGATCATGCTGAGTTTAGCTCTAGAAGCTGAATAAGGCAAGAGACAGAGGTTAGAAGCATGCAATCATTTACCTACACAGGCATAAATCCATTCTTGTGTTTAAGTTTATCTGAGCAACTTAAAACCTATTTTAAAGATACTGTGTAAGTTCAGGACTAAGCCCTGTTTTTCATAAATTATTTTTAGAGCAAAGGAATGAAATATTCTTGGTCAATACTGTTTTTATTTTTCTGGCAGATTAGAGAGGAGTCTCTGTCCTGAACTTCTAAGACAAAGCTTCCCTTGAAATGACTTGGACAGAAGAAAGCCCAGGAATACTCCCAAAATAGCATGTTTGACCTGTGACAGAGAAGAAAATCTTTACGATATCTCCAGATTAATCTTAATCTTAAAATCCCTAGGTACCAGATGGATACCAGATTGAGCCAGCCTTACCCTCAAGGAAAAGTCCAGACTAGTTACACTGAAGATTAAACTGTGGTACTCCCCATTTTTTAAATGTTTGAAAATTTTTTGGTTGTAGAACATTAAGGAAAGCCTATATCTCCAAACATTATATGCCACAACCTTTCCAACACTTTTTGCTTTTTATGGGGATTTAGGGAAATTCCTACTTCAATATGGTTTTTCAGCTGTACTTCATCTTGCATTTTATTTCAGACACACACCTGAAGAACAAATATTAAATGACACAACACAAATATTGCAATTGATGGAAACAAAGACAGCAAATATAAAAGAATTAATTTGTTTGCTGCTGTGCTCTAGTGAACTTTTGCAACTACACCATGTGAATGGCCTGAAGAGAGTGAATTGGTTAATGCCACTAGACTTCAAATTTGTCCAGCTAAATCCTACTACCAGCAATGCAGACTCAGAGCATGTTCCTAATCTACATTACTATGTGTGCTACTGGAGGGCAGCTATGAATTCTACCATTCTACCTTCCCCCTTGCAAACACTTGACTTTGTAAGGTGCTCTTAAAATTAGTTTTCCTGTCAACAAAACATTATTAGTTCACACTGCTCTTGTGCCGATTTCATTGGTCAAAACTCAGCCTTGCACAAGTCACTTCAGCAAAATGAAATATTAGCAGACTGGAGTCAACAAATGTTTTTCATAAATTTATTGTTAAAAGTGGATATCAAAAGAGAGATCTTGTTTCGGAGTAGGTTTCACTTTTCAGCCTTTGTATCTGTTCACACAGATACAAACATGGAAACACACAAAGGAAACTCAGGCAAGTCTCACAGTATTTATTTTCCCTGAAAACCAGCTATGAAAGGGCAACGTATTTTTAACATTTAGTAGTTACGGTTTTTTTAGTTTTCCCACTACCCTTGAGTGCCATCAGATTATGTTTTTCAACATCTGAATTTCTTCATGCCTTCTGTTTCTACCCACTACAAAACTACAGTCAGCAGACTTGCTGACTGTTCAATATAAGAAACTGCATTTTAATGAAGTTAAATGTCATTGAAATGATGGTGGCAATAAGAAAATACAGAAACACAAAAGAAAATAAGGCACAAAAAAAATTAGGGGAATAGAGGCAGCAAGCTGAATTAAATCACGAGCAAATGGAGTATTTTCATAAATTAAAGAAAGAAATATAAGAGGGAATATGAAAAAATGAAGTGGCTATATTTTGGACAGCAAGGTAAGAGTAGAAAGTAAAAGTTAGACAATGATGCATACTTCTTTAATTGATGTTTCAAAACAGCATGGACTAGCTGATCTGTAATATCACAGTACTATATTATCCAAGTGTTTTCCAGGCACGTGTTATTTATCAAGGAATGTGTTCTACATCTCAACTCCTCTTCTTCCTTCCAAACCCAGGCAAACTTTTAATTTTCTTTAAAATATTGCTGTTAAAGGAGGTTTTTTTTCCTATTTGTGGCTTGTTTTGTTGTCTTTTTAAAAATTTTTTAAATTAAATTCCCTCCCTTTTCCCAATGTAATATTCCTAATTTTTATGAAAATGGGCAAGCAAATGGGAAATACTAGAAAATGGCATGACCCATGTAAAAGGTAATACAATTGTAGGGAGGATTTAAAAGAGAAAAAAATTTATTTTATTGAAAAAATAAATTACAATTCTTCTCATTATAGGGAGCCCTTTTGCAACTGACATAAAACAATCTAAGACCAGGTGAATGCTGAAAAGGTTTAGTCCTCCTTTCTTCTTACCTGTGCAATGAACAAAATGATCTCATTATATAGGGACGAATGTGAATCTTCCCCCACCTTTTACAATGTTAACTTTTTGATTCTACTTGCATGTGCCAGAAGCAGACGAAGGGATATGGAGCTAGACTATGGAAACTATTCATTCATTCATCACTGCAAATTTAAAACTGCCTGAAGTGCCTGAAATCACACTCATAGCTACCTGCAGAAATTTGGCTCTCAGCTTTTACTGTGTGCCTGTTTCACAATTCACAGCAACCATAACCATTCAGATGTGTCAAGAAGGCAGTCAGAGAAGCACTAAACAGCCAAAGCTTATTATTCAATCTACGCAGTGTTGCTTAACAGCAATTTGACAGCAGTTAAAAATTTTATCACTATCCCCATAATGCTTGCCAATCCTGTTGCTTTTCCTGCAGAGTACATTACAATGAGTAATGAAGCTGTGGACTCAAGTCATAAACAGAATTTCATCTGCTGACATAAAAACTGTTCTGGTCATCATTATTTTCTATCTAGAAGTTCTTGAACTTGTAAATACCATTCCTCCTTTTTTTCTTTTTTCAATCCACTATCAAAATAATTATCATTATTATCAAAATAATTATCTTGCTGCATTATCAAAATAATCTCTTCTGTGGTCTAACATAAAAAAATCACCAATTAATCTGTAGTAGCAATAGCCCTTCAGCATACCACACTGGAGCTGAAACATTTCACAGCAGTTCAAATTTATTTCTAGCTACTAGGAATAAAATTTCTCAGTGTAAACATGTGTATTTTTTCTGTAGTTCCATGAAACTCTGAGATACTTATGGTACACAGAAGGCCTAATTTTACCTTCAGGGAAGTGGTCCCAGAACCAGCCTGACAGAGTTTGAGAAGTGTTTGTACAACACTCTCAGGCATATGGTATGACTCTTGGGGATGGTGCTGTGCAGGACCAGGACTCAATTATCCTTGAGGGTCCTTTCCCATTCTGCATATTCCGTGATTTATCACAGGCTAACTCCATTGACGTTAACAGTGATGCTGGCATTGACTTACACTAGTACTAAAACACTTTTGTTCCTAGATCACTACAGAAATCTCCGTAATATTCAATATAATTGTTTCCCTGTTTATTGCAGGTCCAGATCACCCCTTCCTGTAAGAAACCCCTGGCAAAAGAGGAACACGTAGTTCTGCATCACCCCAACTGAACCTGATCTTTCATCTCCCTATGGAAAAGACTCATTGGTTTCTATTTTGAGGGTTCAAATTAGACATGTCTGATAACACTTGATTTTCTGTCCTTTCCTCCAGTATGACATCAACAGCTCTTTTGCACCATCCCTTTTCTGTAATAAGGATGGGAATTGCCAGAGGACCAGAGGAAAAGTGGTACCTCTTCTTGTGCCATAAAGAAAGTTGCTTTGGAACTTTGCTTTTCCATGGTCTGCAAGGACTGCCTGGTCCTTTTCCTTCACATGGCAAATGACTGGGAAGGTAAAGGCAAGGGCTGCTTCATGCAGGCGCTCCCCACCATGCCTCCCCTGATCCCCAGGTGTGCGCTGTGCCGATGCCAGGGCTGCAGCTGCCTGTGCACAGATCTGTGTCAATGCCAGGGCTCCAGTTGCCCTTGCACAGAGCTGTGTCAATGCCAGGGCTCCAGTTGCCCTTGCACAGAGCTGTGTCAATGCCAGGGCTGCAGCTGCCCCTGCACAGATCTGTGTCAATGCCAGGGCTGCAGTTGCCCTTGCACAGATCTGTGTCAATGCCAGGGCTCCAGTTGCCCTTGCACAGAGCTGTGTCAATGCCAGGGCTGCAGCTGCCCCTGCACAGATCTGTGTCAATGCCAGGGCTGCAGTTGCCCTTGCACAGAGCTGTGTCAATGCCAGGGCTGCAGCTGCCCCTGCACAGATCTGTGTCAATGCCAGGGCTCCAGTTGCCCTTGCACAGATCTGTGTCAATGCCAGGGCTCCAGTTGCTCTTGCACAGAGCTGTGTCAATGCCAGGGCTGCAGCTGCCCCTGCACAGATCTGTGTCAATGCCAGGGCTGCAGCTGCCCCAGCTGCCCCTGCCCTGCTGCCCTGGGCAGCCACAGTCATCCCCAGCTTCAGGGCAGGCCCCACGCTCACAGTGCTGACACGCTGGCTCCTACAAGCGAGCACACCTGGTTCGTGGGCATGGGCTGCCCACTCACCTAGAGAAAGAAGGCTCAGGAGGGAAACAAAGCTTTCCAAAGCCAGTCTCCATTCTCTCCTAACATAGAGGCTTGTACTCGTCTCCGTTGTTTACTTCACTGTAACTTCGCCAATTTTGCACCAGTGAGGATGAGATCTGTCAGACTTTATACCAGTAAAAAAAAGTGTTTTCAAGAAGTGGTGCAAAACTGTAAAATTGTGAAATTAGGTTACCTGGATTTGGCTGAAGATACTCTATTGTCTTTGCCATTATTTCCACAACTGCCCTGCTGGTAACATCCACTTTCTAGAGGACAGAGGGTTAAACAAAAAGAAAAATGGAAGTTAGACAAAAGGAAGAAGTTTTTCTCTCATTTTGTTCTTATAGATTTTTTTAACTCTCTTATAATTTTATTTTTATGTTCTTCAGAACAGCCCTGGTACCAGAACAGCCCTGGAACCAGAACCTGGAACCAGGTGGTAATACCTGGAAAACTACTAAAGTATGAGTCCACCATTTCAGTTTATAGCAGGTCCATGCTCAAGTAAGTCCACTCAGAATGGGTTAGGAATTTGATACGTTGTACAGTTATTGATACATTTGATTACTGTACAGGGCTAATTCTTTATATCACCATGGGAACAATTCACAATAGGGAAAATTTCTTGAACAGTCACAGACAGCTTTTTGGAGAGCTGTCTATCTTTGATCCCCTAAAAACTGGCAAAATGAGAGGAAAGCAGAAGTCACTCAAAACCAACCACTAACAATAAAATGTGCTGTATACCTCTTCCAGAGCAACATCTGATCAAACTGGGGTAAGGAAGACTAGATATCACTCAGTTCCCAGCTTCAAGAAACCTATCAGCATGAATGCACTGACCATTTATTTCTCCCTGGCTGATTCTCATATTTAGAATTTTAAAAAACTTAAAGCTGAATAGCATTACTTTCTTCTACATTCTTTTGTAGTAAGAAGTCTTCCTTTCTTAGGAAGCAGCCCCTGTCCAGATCCTAGACTGAATGTAGCAAAGTATACAACTATTCTTACTCTCAGAATCAGGCCTCGGAGAAAAAATGCTGCTTTGGCAGATTGGGGGATCCCCATAATGTCCTACACTCTGTATTTATGAGGACACATTGCATTTCTCTGCAGGGTAGCTTGTGTCCCACAGAGTGAACTCCTTTATCATAATGGCAAGTTCCTATTTTAAAAAAGAACACCTGAGATAGGCTGGTTGCATTGTGCTGTCATTATGTCCTTCCTGTTTCCTGTTGCCATTGCCATCTGTCGGGTCCTGCTCTATCCTTTACACCGAGAAGCAGGAGAGGTCTGCCAGGCATAGGTGAATAAATAGCTGAACTGCCTGGCAGGGAACTCAGAAATGGCCAGGAGGCTGCAGAGGATGGTGGGGGCAAGGGAACAGAAGGCCAGGGACATGCAGAGGATCATGTCCACTACCTGCAGAAAAGCTGGCAGTGGACACAGGGCCAGGTGGGCAGCGTGGGGGCAACCGATAGATTTGCTCCATAACTTCCACAGCTTTCAGTGCTCCTGTCTCCTGGGCTGCCAACCCATCCTGCCCACAAGCATGATGTGGGACCCACACCTGGCTGTTGCAATGTCCAATTTATCCCAGTTTTCTGAACCCTTGGTAACATTTTCTGGTAGGAATGCCTATACTGGTTACCCACTTAAACAGAAGCTGAGAGCAAGAAACCAGCTCTGTGCTTTCTTAGTAAGAAATACAAAGTGTATGCCCTTTATTTTCCATCCAAGATTTTTTCTCCACCTCATATAAATGTACAGATAAATAGCTTATTTTTCGCTTAATCAGAGTTACATATCAGATACATATGTTACAAATCTCCTAGCCCAAGCTTTTATTACAAGATTTGATAGTACCTTTGAAAGCTGAAGCCTGAAAAAATGCTGCCCCTACTGATCCTTTCAGGTGAAATACTATCACTGCCACACACAGCTGTGGATTTTTTTCTTTTTTTTTCCTTTCGCAGAGACACTCAGTGCTATCAGTGCCAGCCTCACCAAACACCCTGTTAGAGTGTTAGAACAACCCTGTTAGAGGGTTCTTCCCCACGTACCTGAAGCACATTGCCAGTGGAGACTGCCTAGCAGGACCCCTGAACCTGTGAATGAATACCTCCATGCCATTGCCATGCCTAGAGCCTTGAATTACCAGCACCCTTCCCCACTGAAATGGCTGTCTTGTAGACTGACTCTGTTTTCAGAGATCCTCTACAGAGGTTTAAATGCAGCTAATTTGTAGATGACTTCAGCCCCAGTCTCTGAATGAGGAATTTGCATTATAGAGTGCCACATATTACATATCCCTTGGTTAGAAAACAAAAATAAATAGAAAACTGACAACACAGTCCTGCTGAGCTAAGTGTTTCAAAATTCTCTGAGTGATTCCAGGACCAAAACCTTTCAAATTCCTGTCCTAGAAAGAAAAATGCATGGTAATAATGAATATATGCTGTATTTTGACTTACCCTTTCCATTTCTTTGAAATCATCATCTAGTTTTGTTCCTTCCGCACCTCCTACTTTTTCACTCACTTTCTGTAATTAAAAAAAAGAACAACAGATTCAGCAACAACTGAGAAAAATTCAGCTACAATATTTCCTTGTAGAAATGCAAGGGGTTTTTCTTCTGTTAAGTCAGTACAACAGTAAAACTTATTACTCCTTCTGAAAAACTTATTTCCAACACACTCCAAAGTGAAACATTCAGAAATAATGTATTACTGCTTAAGCCTCAGAGACCCAGTCTTTGACCAAGGATAGAAGCCACACCTAAGCACAAAGCACAAAGTGGCTCTGGTCATCCAGAAAGCAAGATGCACCCATGCCTGAGAACTTTGGATATTGACTCACCCTGAAGCAGATCTCCAGTAAAAATCAAGAGTTTATATATAAACTTGACAGACAGAGAGACAGGAAGATTGATTAAAAAAACCCCTATATTCATTCCATGAAAGAGCCTGAGTATTATGTTATACATAAAATACACAACTCACTTATCTAGATAGAAAGAAATAAAGGGAACTCTGTTAGTATGACTTTAACAAATGCTCTGTTTTTTTTTTACAAAATATTACGTTTGAAAACTAATTGGAAAATGGAATAGTGTTACTGTTTCGTCTCCCTAATACAATGTAATACATTGAACTATGTTTCCTTTTACAGTCAGTAACATTGACAATAACAGACTTGAAGAGTAACTGCTCTACAGGACCATTCAAAGTGGATTTTAACAATTGCATTGTCAGTCACAAAGTCTTTTACTACTATACTCCCTCAAGGAAATCAGGTGCATATGATTCAATGAATGTATTAAACTTTCACTAGGATGGTATTTGTCATAAGAAATTAATCACTATATAAGTTATTAATTACTGATTTCAGTGAAGTGATTCCAATAATAAACAAGAAGAAAGAAAATAACAATTTTACTTTTCCCCTTTTGGTTTGGACTACTGTGGTAAGTCCTCTATTTTATTTTTTTAGTATAAAGAGGAGGAATACCCACAGTCACTCACATGCCATTAGTAAAATCCAGACATCTGTATGATTTTAAATTCACTTCAGTTCACTACAACTAAGCTGCAAGTGCATCATGGCCAAGCACTTACTAATGCAGGCTGTAATTATCTGTGCAATAGGAAATAGCTATCAGCTCTGTTTGTTTTCTGTCAGCATCTCACAAATTAGTAGCCAAAATGGTGCATTAATGAAACAACAATACTATGACAAAAACAAGGAACTGTATTTCCCAGTATTTCCTGTACAAAAGAGATGTGCAAAATCATACAGACAGCCTCTTATCAATAATCTGAATATGAATGAATTTGTGTGGTCTGTATCACTAAACTTGTGATCTACAGAGATAAGTGAAGTGCCACAACAGAATCAAACACAGAACTGTTAGGAGTAGTGGACAAGGGATAGTTTCAGTTTTAAAAGATTTATTAATTAGTTTCATGAATGAATCTTCTGCAAATGGATATCCTACTACAGATAATATGGCTAAATCTGCACAGAAGCTTCCTACTATAAAGATTTCACATCCCAGAAAATAACAGTATGCTTATATGCTAGCACTTAAATATTTAAAATAGATTTTTCATATCTGTAGTTCAACTCCAAGGCAACAAAGTACTCAAAAGGAATTAATCTCCCAGCCCTTTTGAGCTGTAGCTCTACATTTCATCATTTTGAAATATTTTCATGGTTGATGAGAATTTGCAAAGACGTGTCTTTTTATTCCCACAGATGCCCTAAATATCCTAATTCACATCTATCAACCAGAGCAATTGCTCCTTTCTTTCACATTCATCACTACTCCAGCTGAGAATTGTATGACACTCTTAAAAGCACAGCCCAGCAGTCTTCTGGAGTGGTCACTACATAGTCAAAAAGGCAGGTCAGCCCTCTCTTCTAGACTTCCTTTCAGTTTTTGCTAACCTTGTCAATATTAGGCTCGAAGTTACTATTCAGAGTCACTCATTTAGGGTAGCTAAAAACACTATGTGCTAAGCAGAAAATTAATTTGTAAAGCTCTGTGACTAGTACTGTTACAAATGGTTGAGTCAAAGGAGAGAGAAATATGAGCTGTTAAGTCTTCAGCCTTTCTGGGGCTGGGAGTGTCTTCTCTCAGGGTAGTTACATCACATACCCTCAAGGAACCGTGCTCAACTCCATTGTGCAGACAAACCTCTGTTTTGGAGAAGCACTGACAGACCTCAGGAAAAAAAACACTTGAACCAAAATCCCACTTAAAATGTAAGTACTGTTTGGTTTTGATTTTTTTTAATTTTTCCTTGAAGACCACAGTTACTCAAGCAGTCAGAGATGAGAACTCTAATTAAGAATTCAGATTTAAGGATAAAATAAAACCCTCAACAGTTCTTTCCCCTTGGGTCAGAAGGGAATAATCTGCTCAAAAGAGGGTACCACACCTCCTTTTCAAGGCCAAAATCAGAAGATGTCAGGTAGGACCTTTGAGTCTGAGAAAGGCATTTGCAATAGGGCCCACATCTATGCCATTGTAGTACTATTGACTAAATTTGGAGATATTTTTCAGCCTGTTTATATTCATCCTCCAAATCAATTGTTAAAGCATTTCACTCAGACTACCCCTCCATCAGTATCTAAGTTTGTCAGATCTGATTATCATAGGTCATGAACCCATGCCAGCTCCCATCAGCTCAGGATCTGCTCTCATGCCAAAGATTTAAGAAGCTCTCAGGAACATCATCAGCTAACAGCTACAGCTACCCAGAAACTGAAAGGCTCCCTGGCCATGTCATTTTAAGGCATCAACATTTTGATTCTTTCTTTACAACAGATCTAAAATTGGGCTTTTTAAAGGAACAAGGAGATATCCTGAAAACATTTCTATGAATCAAGAATATACAGACTTCTTCTACCCTTAATAATGTCATGTGTTACTGTTGGTATCTTCATACTATATTTGACTGAAAACCAGTGCTATACAGTCTCTTGGAGTAAATTCCAATTTTATAACAATCATATTTCCACCCAGGTAGAACACGAATTTCACATCTTCTGATCAGAATGGTTTCAGTGGGAACAAAAAAATTGGTATGACTCTTACACTTAGGGGAAAAAATAAACTTTTTTTCCCCTGGCAGTTAATATTAAGAACACAGATTTTGGTAAATGTTTACAGGAGCTGGAACATAAGCCACAGCAACAGGAATGAGGTTTGGTAGATGGATTTCATGTGAAACAACAAAACTTGTTAAGTCATAGTTATGAAGCCATTTGTTCCATTTTTCATGCATTTGTGCAAATAACCCTTTTTTTCTTTTTTGATGTATTGCTGTGTTACGATGCCATATGTCAAGGGACAAAAGAATGCTTGAACAGTCACTATGAATATCTTGAAAATTCCAGTAAACTTTTATAGAATACAGGGATGATCACTTAATAGCTCATGCAGCAGTCCTCTAAAGGTCTTTGATGCTGTCATCTCTCACTGTTCACAAAATATTAATATAAATCAAACATGCATTATACAACTGTTCCAGGACACTGAATTGTACCAAGGTTCTGAACAATTCACAGGTCAAAGACCCGCTACCAGAAAGTCCTGAAGACTATGACATGACACTACCCAAACTTGAAAATGCAGTAAGACCTGCATTAAACTGCCCTCTAGTCACCTGAGTTTGCAGCTCAACTAATTTAATGGCATACTAGTTTGGCAGCAAGTGTAGGTAGCAGCTTTGTCTCTACAGATGAAGGGAAAGCAGTTTAAAATAGATTACCAACACAATACACTGCATTTCCATATGATGCAAACTGAATGCCCCGTTCACAAAGTGGTCATACCACAGTACTACTGAAAAGTAACAGTCTCCTTATTCCATGCATTTCTAACTCCAAATACATATCCACAGCACAATTTTCTATTCCTCAAAGGAAGGCTGTTGACAGCAGAGTTCTACCAAATTGTCACACAGTGGACAGGCTGGTAGAAAGAAAATTTTTATTAATATGAAAGCAATGGGAGAAAGATTATTAAATGAAGCTTACAAATTCACAATGGAAAATGAAAATGCCCTCTGTAGTTCATGCTCATTAAGTTCAAGTCACCCTATTGCTTTCTCATTCCTGATTGCTCTGTATTTTTCCACAGGTTTCTACAGTTCTTCTATGCTGTTTTTGCCATTTTGAGTTTTTTCTTTCACAATAAGGAAGCACAGTGACAGAATTATCTTCAGGTTTGTTAAAAATTTTCAGATCAGCTTTAAAATGCTGTGATGCTTTGTAAGCTTTTCAAAGACAAGGAAGAAGTACACATTTCAATGGAAGAGGTCTGTCTATATATGGTGATGGTTTTCCAACACTTCAGGCTCTTCAGGAGAAAGTATTTGAAAAGAAACATATCTATTTTTCAAAAAGCACAGTCTTCTAACCAAGACTTTTTTTTTTTTTTTTTTTTTTTTTTTTAATTCTGTCCACACACTAGAGTAAGAAAAAAACTGCCACCTGCAGGCTAATTTTTGTGTCTGGCTGATCCTGCACTGTTTGGCATTTATGGTATCAGAATTTACTACCACAGAAAACAAGTGACATCTGAAATTTAGATTAATGATCATGGCCCTGGTTCTCTGTGGATTATGAAACATCTCATGGCACATTCTCAGCAATAACAGTCAGCAAGAGAGGAGCTCTTCTGCTTATTCAGATAAAATAGAATAGGAACTGTAAGAAAAACCCACCACAAAGGTATATGTAAATTAGCTGCATTTTAGACTTCTTCTTTTTCAATTGGCATCAATATATAGAATAAAAAATGACTTTTCCAGATCAGTATGGAGATACTTTATCTCAGAAACATTAAGAGGCCATAGAAAACATTAGTATTGATTCACAGCACCTTATCATATACTGAAAATAATTTCAGCAGATGTAGAGCAATCTCACTCAATTTTTCCAGAATAACCATCTAGATAAGGTAGTCCTCATTTACAAGCCAAATGACCCAGTATCATGAGTTTTGGAAAGCTTCAGGAAACTCAACAAATGTGATAAATCTCACAAGAAGCCAGAAGTGTTTGATAAGCCTTACATCCATACAGTAGTTATTTGTTAGCAAAATTGAGCAAACCCCACACTTCCATTAAATGCATCAGATTTCACAAGGAAAGCTTGTTACACTCAGCATTGCATTTTACATTATTTGAATTTTATTCTATTCTTCTTTTAAATATGTAAACAACTTGTGCGAAATAGAGACTGTCAATAAAAGACAACATGAGAATATAAAAAAGCCACCTTAGTTGTAAAATGAAAATAAGATCCAAATTTTACATACATTGGAGTTACAGTAATGCCCATTTACATTTAATTAGTGAATTTCTCTTCTTCAGCTGTAGAGCCACAATGGAAGGCCACCATGCCAGCTGGAGCTCAGCGCCAGAAGATCCTTCCCATACGGAACTGAGGAGCATAGTGACACCACTACTATCACAGAAGCTGTAAAGGGCCATGAAGTCAGCGTGAAAAGGAAAAATAAAAAATCTTACAGAACTAAGAATCTCCAGAGAACCTAATTTTTTACGTTCTGTTTCCACTGAGACTCTGATTATGCCACTAAGGCTTTGTTTTCTCCATGGCAAAATGAAGAAATGCACTTGCAAAGCACATGGTAAAATAGTTAGCATTAATTTACACCTGCTACTGCTTGCCATCAGCAGCATATCTAGCAGAAATGTTCGTGATGTATTTTAGGTAAGCATCTGCCAGACAAGCCTGAGATTATATTTTCTTTTCCCCTTCTGTCACTCAGTAGATATATTTAATCAGGGAATAATATACTCTGTCCCCTGATGGCACTGAAATCACTTTCTTCCTGCTAGAAAATTTTTGTTTGCTGGCCTGTTCTACCACAACACCAAACTAGCCACAGGCTGGCTAGCTTTATTCACCCTTAAACGTTCCCTCGACTCTGCTGTTGGATTCAGAGTGTGAACAATAAAGTGTGCTATTCAAAGACCAGGAAGTAAACTGAGTTTTAGAAACTCAAGCAGGGAAGGCTATGACTGGATTCTAAAAGGCTTGCCTTCTTCTCTCACAAAGCATCGTCTAAATACCCTTTATATATACCCACAATAGCTTGGCCTTGCTAGTCCTCACAGCTGCTAGTAGTAGGGCCCACGGCCCTGTTTATGAGTTCCACTAACACTCTGAAGGCAGGTCAGAAAGCCAGGGAAATTGGCTCTAGATGGGACATACGTAAGACACAAGAACTGCCAGTGTGAAAGACAGGCCATTGCTAAAGCCTGTCAAGCCATGAATGAAACTCCTTGTGGGACAGGCTGTCCAGCGATGCCAGTGTGCAGCAAAAGAAAATATCTCAGCCAAACTATTTCTCCTTAAGAAGGACACACAAAGGTAAGGATCCCAACCTCCAGCATTGCCACATGGTAAGAAAAATGCATTGTGAACCTGTCCCATGTTCTTACTCCTTTCATTTAGATTCAATCTCTTTTTTGATTTTTCATCTTCAGCCAGAGTATTCCAAGGAGAGGGACGAGGGTGGCTAGAGCAATCATTTCTTCAATCTGATCAAGCCTTTTGCTTTCCAAATACTACCAAGGACCATACTGCAGAATTTCTGCAACTCCAGCAATGCAGGGGAAGTCATTTGCATTCAGCGCTAGTGCACCATATGAAAGTATGCCGCAAGCTTCTGCACTGACAGGAGTTACTGCAGAGACTCTGCTGCAATGCTGCTGCTGCATCACACTGGAGGCTGTCCTCTGGCAAGTGAAATAAAACAGGCTGAGGGCAGGGAAGGAACTGCTGGGGAAGTACTGGTGCAGTACTGCTCAGTGCTGTATCTCTGTAAGGGAAGCTCCTGTCCAGAGGCACCCACACCTCGACAGATGAGGAAGGTACTACCCTACGGCTGACAAAAATTGAAATCAGTGTTATGCATTCCAGTGACAGAAGTGGGCTGATAGCAGAGACACTGCAATGATAACAGAATTAATTTCACAAATTTAAACTCATTACTGAAGTCTTGCCTGTTTACCAAACACACACTTCAGGAGACTGGCTCTCTGCAAAGTTTAAGTTCAGCCAGAAAGCTGGTCACAACCCCAGCACCTCAGAAGTTTAGAGTGGCCTTGGGAGCTGACAAAGAGAAGCTGGCAGAAGCTCAAAAGCTGACAGAGAGCTGAAGACAGTCAGAACACTGTGTGCTTTTTTCAACACCCTCTGTGCCCAGAAGGACACCGGTATGAAAAAAGGAAGAAATTGGTATTTAAAAGGTGGCTGTGTTAGCTGGAAAACATGCCAATATCTGCTTTTTTGCAGTACAGGAAAGAAGCAGAGAATCTATTCCTACATGACATCTCTACTTCCAATGACAACAGTACTATGATTCTGTCAGTCCTTATAGTGAATATGTGGGCAATAAAATGCCCACAAGTTTTTTACTTTTGTGTAAAGAGACCTGGATTCAGACCCACATTTCTTACATCAGCAGTGGAAGCCCTGCCCTACATTGCACTGCCACAAAGAAAGAAGACACCTGTGCTATATTTCTCAGAGTGCCAAAAAAATTTTGGTAGCTGCCTATTTTTTGATGTAAGCAGCTCATTCCACTGAGTGGTGATAAGGAAATTCTAAGAGAGGGGCAAAGTCCAAACCCACTAAAAATTTCTGAAGTTCTCATGTCTCTTTCTTAGAAAAGTACACAGCACTGGCTTTCTTATCTGGAATGCCACCAGTTGCCAGCTCCTGACCTATCATGCTCTATTATCATGTGTAAATGGGATTTGTATTTGAAAGAGTGTACACCTTAAAATGACATATTCACTCAAACTTCCATACCTCTGTCATGTCTCTAAAGCAATATTTAGGGCAGATGAGTGGCACATGTACAGTATGACAATATATGGAGTGGAAAAAGAGAGGAAAAGAACACAAAACAGATATCCATCCAGTTAGCATCCTAATCTGGAGCATGTTTATGGATCATGATCCATCCTAGCTAAACTACTCACATTAACATGTTTCATTCATCCATGTAGCTTCTAAATTCAGCAGGAGCAATGATCTCTACCATCCCACTGCTTCACTTGGCACATGCTTTACCACAAAGTAGACACAATCTGGGCACAGGTGACAGGAAATTTAAATAATCCCATGGTTTGTTAAGCTATGTCACCAGACTGCTTGTCCTCACCTTTTCCATTTTAGCACAAAACTGTGTTTCCTGCAGCAGTGGTTTAAGCTGCCAGCTGGGAGGCTGAGCTCATACTCACTCTTCATGAAGGATGTTTACTCTTGGCTACTGATCCAGCAGATTTACATGTGCTAGACATCAGCTTTGAAAAACACTGGAGTATTTCACAGGCAGGGAAAATCAGTCATAGCAGGTAAAGAGTGCTAGGGTACAGTATACAGCTTCTTAAAATCTCCACAATACAGAGTCCAAGTATTTGATCAGCATTATGCAAGCAGTGATGAAACAATATTGATTGGTCAAGCAGACATGACTTTGTTAGGCAAATCAACAGCCCATTATTCTAGAGTGTTAAAGCTTTGTAATTTTTCTCTCAATAAAAGAATGAATTAAAGTCTAGCAGAAATAAATAGGGCATAACCTGGCCAAAAAAAAAAGAGGAAGAGGAAGAGGAAGAGGAAGAGGAAGAGGAAGAGGAAGAGGAAGAGGAAGAGGAAGAGGAAGAGGAAGAGGAAGAGGAAGAGGAAGAGGAAGAGGAAGAGGAAGAGGAAGAGGAAGAGAGCAGGCAAAATAACAGAATGAGAAATTCACAGCAACCAAATTTAGGGCATATTTTACACCACCATATAATGTATATTAGTCTACATGCCTTCTGCTGGGTGAAAGCTAGCCTAGTCTTTAACATCTGGAAATGTGAGAATGCAGGGAACATTCAGAAGCTGCTGGAGGATAAGAGAACATGGCTCAAATATGATTCATCAATTTAGCAGCCATACAAACTCTGCCATTGTGAAGTTGCTCCTGCTACATTTGGAAAAGAGTTTGTTGGAAACTCTCACTGAATTAATTTTTATCTATCTAGGAGAAGATATTAAAAGAAGTTTGTGAGGAAAAACCTGTCCGTAATCTGTTGCTAGTACTGATGTGCATTTTATTTCTGGTTTTCCCATTGCCACTACATCTAAAAGGCAGTCTACACAGCTCAGCAAAGTGCCAGTCCAAACTATTTTCCTATGTTGCTGGCAGGCAGTGTTGATAGCTTATTAACTACATACTTAACAAGCCAAACCCACCCAACACTTTCAGTTTGATAGCGGCACATTTAGAAATTGCTGAGATCTGCTTTAAGCTCTGTTGTTGTTTTTTTTTACAGGAGCACTATTTAAATTAAACTGAATGCATTCCCATTAAACTGCTGTCCTCTGTCTCAACTCACCATGTAAGAACAGTATATCCCAAAGCACTGGCCTATTCTTGGGGCTGGAGAGCACCACAATTTAACAGTAAAGCTCTGTGAGCCACTGGGCATTTCTGGGGTGAGCCCCTGATGGACTGAAATGGTGGTGTGCCTTTTTGTGCTTCTGAGATATATGCAAGAGGAAAAGAAGAAAGGGGGGACTGAGTGAGTTAGGACTGGATGAAACATACCCAGATAAAAGAGGAAAATGACTGGAGACACCACTTAGCCTGACACTGTATTGTGCTATAAGCACGCTACACAGAGCAGAGGCAGCTTTTCTTCTGCAACAATGTCAGCAGAAGGACCCTGTCAGTATCCCTGGAGGAAGATGGAGGAAGAGCATACCTTTCCTCCCAAAATGAAGGCATAACCACAGACTTAGGCATTAATATCTAAATTTGAAGATGATAATTTTCCTCCTTTCAACACTGTGTGTATTAGCTACCAATGATAAAGGTCATTTTAAAATGTAAGGAAACTATAATTGCATAAATCAACAAGAGACCCACCAGAAGCACCTCTGACATCCCTGCAGCTACACAAACATATCTGCTTTAGGCAAAAGCAGAGCTGAGTCTGCTGCTCTCTGATGGGTACTGCTCTCCAAGAGGCACCAAAGGAATGAGAAAGATGACCATAACATCCCCCCAAAATAAATTATACAGTAGCATTGATCTCACTGACTGGTTCATGACTACTGTCACATCTGATCACAATGCAACAAGCAAACTCTGCCCAGTTGCAGTAATGGGTCTACGGTTCTAGCCTGTATTCAAGATATCAATGCTCCTCTGACAAAGGAAAGTTAGAACCTTTCGGTAAGTTTTTAACTAATTTACAAAGCAGAGTCTTACTACTAAAAGGGATATACAGATTTTTGAGAGATAAACTGAAAAAGTCATTTTTGCTAATGTTAATTCACAACTTGTTTGATGGACTCCTGGTGAAAAAGTGATTTAAAAAAAATAACAGAATTTTTAAAAACCCAAACAACAGAGGACACAGGTCCTTGCTCAAAGGATCTGTGGCCAGGTCAAAACTGGTAAAAATTTACACCATTGAGTATCTCAAGATATTTGCAGTCCTCTACAATCAGTCCTTCAGGCTTGCATCACAGTCAAACCTCTGAGCCACTGCAGATCTAATTATATACTACTACCTGAAGTTTCACAGAAAAGAGGAACATTCCTCTTCATGCACAAATTCATTTGCTGCCTTCTGCCTTTCCCCTGTAATTTTAACAGTTTATGAGAATAAACTATAGCATTTTATGAAGTCTTCAAGACCTGGCTGTGCAAGCTCACTAAAAAGTGAGGACTTTGAATTTTAAAAACTGACTTGGAAGATGCAAATGTGGAACTGCTTACATTTTCTAATTTTTACAAAAATATGAAAAGTGACAACAGATTCTTTTTGAAATTGCCTTTAACAGTTAGTTAATTTTTATGGCCACTTCCTGCCTTCAGTGTCTGGAAGTCCACACTGACAATGAAAGTGTTTTTAAACTCCATAAAGAAAATGTACTTAAACTCCATTAGCACATGCAGAAAATAAAACAAGCAAAGTAGATTCTAATGTGCACATGCACAGGTAAATAGGCTACTTTCAGAGATGAGAGAAAATAAGTCTGAAAAATACTGAAGTCTTCACAAAAATACAGGTAAGATTTTATAAATGCTGCCATTTCATCCTTCCTAAACCACACCAGAGGCATGTTCCTCTGAAAAATGAGAAATCATCTTTTAGACAGGGCACACTGAATAAAACCATACCTACATAAAGGGAACAATGTTCTCAACTAGGAGTGCAGAAATGTAGACATGAAATATATTATTTGGTGCTAAAGCCCCACCTGATTCCTTCAGCATTTAATGCAGATGAAGAGCTATCGTAAGAGTGTTTCTTTTTAGAAAAACAGCTGCATATTCATGTCAAATTCAGCTACACAGCAATAGTTTATTAAGATTAGTTTATTTCATTTAATTCATTCCATTTAGAAAAACCACGTCTGTCTTTGAGAGACTCAGAAAGGCCCATGCCCATGGACTCTGCCTGCCTCCACATCTACAGGCACCTCACTGACACTTCTTTTCTCCATTTTATAGTACAAAGCTGACATAAGACATGTCATACAGTCCTTGCAACATGCACAGAGACTTTACTGGTTCTGTAAAACACATGGAGGTTACTATCTGCTACCTGTGAAAGAGTACTACCTGGCAGGAGAGGAGAGGGCATGTGAAAAAAGCAAGGAAACCAGAGCACAATGGAGACAGGCCCTTCAGTAGGTGTAACACACATGAATCAGCTTCCATTTTATGACACAAGTTATTCTAACAGATGCTCCACGCTACCCTATCAGTGGAAGATTCACTTCTTCTTTCATCTGCTTTCTTAAAAACATGTACCTTGTGTTGCCAGGCACTGATTTGCTTTATTCAAGGTTCTATCCCCGAGGTATTACATTTCAGCAAAAAGAATATTCGTACTTTACAGAATAAGATGAAAGGGATATGCAAAATAAAGCTCTGAAATGCATAGGATTCCCTTTCCATTTGAAATAAACTAATGAGAAATGTTTTAGAAGACAATCACCTTACACTAGAGCAGAAAGTAGAACTTTATCTTCCTTGTGTCCTCGCCATGTTTTCCATAGTGGCAAGTGTTAAAACATGTCATGAATTTTGGGGTAAAAACACATTACAGTGTGCATATGATATCAAAGCATGTATGATCCTTTATGTTAATCTGTTAATTAAATAGAGAACATTTATGTTCAGTATGAAATTTACCACACATTATTCTGTGGTGATGTAAAAGCAAAAAGTAACAAAAATGGAAACCAGATGAGGTTTTCAAATGTCAGAATTTAAACATCACAGTCACAAATCAAAATACAGCAGTAGCCTCTTAATGTAATTAATGAACGAGACTAAGCAGCCTAATTATCAATGTGTTCAAAGCTACTGTCCATTTTGCAGACAATTAGCATGTCAATTTCACCCAAAGTTTCATCTTGTGGAGATGAGGGGAAGAGTAAATTGGACTGTATTCTTACACAGCCTTGAGACATGTAGCGGCTATAAAAGAAACACAGAGAAAGAAAGGCCACTAAATGCTTCATTGGTTTACTCTGCCTTGGAAGTTGCAAGCAGTATACACAATCTGAAGTAAAAAGTAATTCCTGAGAAGTCCTAAATATTTTACACTGTTGTTTCTTGATTTAAACTACTATATTCAAATTAGTTTCTGAAAGAAACATGCAAGCAAAAACTATATCCAGAGATGGTCAGCTTTGAACATATTAATATGTTTTCTTGGTCTTGAACTGCCTTAATGGACCTTTCATCTAGAGGAAGTCCAACACCAGCCTGAACAAACCATTCAGTGACAGGCAGAAGCCCCTGCATCTCCTACAGTACCACCTGATAGCTGTTGAGTCTATGAGGAACACAATCTTTGTGCTGTAATCTGCTTGTGATGGTGTCTCATGTACATGTAACTTGAAAAATATTTTAAACTCATTTATCCTCACAGTCTTCACAAAACCAGCAAACAAAAAAACCCTGTATTACAGCTGAAACTGTACCTCTACAGACATCTTAAGACACCACTTCTTCTGGTACGTGGATGGGTGCCACTGTGTTTGGAATGCTTTTACAGTGAGGTACTCACTAAATGAGCATAACTTAAGCCAAGTCCTGAAATCACCTGCAACCAGATTTCAGCACATACACATTCTTCCCTACACCATACCAGTAGAAGGATCGATAAATGAGGATCCCAGTCACGACTGCATCTTGGAGTTAAAATGTTTGTGACGTACAGATTTTCTCAGCAGAAAGTTAGCAAAACCTGCTTCTTAGGAAACACACTGTAGTTGCCAGTACTAACCTTTTACCACAGAGATCAGAAGAAAAATTCTCACTGACTTGACAAAAGGAAGGCAGCAGAAGTGATGCAGTGCTAAACATCTGACCTGTTTAGTGGATGGGGGAAGAAGGGCTGTGGATGTTGTGCTGTGGATGTTGTCTACCTGGACTTTAGTAAAGCCATTGACACCATTTCACACAACATTCTTGGGGACAAACCAGATGGGTGCATTTTTCACTGTGTGAGAAACTGGCTGGATGGCTGGGCCCAGACAATGGTGTGAAGGGAGTTAAATCCAAGTGGCGGCCGGTCACCAGTGGGTATTCCTCAGGGCTCAGAACTGGGGCCATTAGTGTCTTAATGACAGATCAGGGGATTGAGTTCACCCTCGGTGAGTTTGCTGATGATACCAAGTGAAGCAGAAGTGTTGATCTGCTGGAGGGCAGGGAGGCTCTGCAGGGCGATCTGGAACAGCTGGATTGATGGGCCAAGGCCCAGTGGATGCAGTTCAACAAGGCCAAGTGCTGGCTCCCACCCTTTGGTCACAACAATCCCAGGCCGAACCACAGGCTGGGGGCAGAGTAATACAGGCATTACAATACATATCAATACAGATGAATGGGGGTTTTTTAAATAATAAAAAAATTATACATAGTATATATAATATATATATAAATGTAGACATATAAGTACTAGTATTATCTCTTTTACCGTTAGCTAATGGCAACTTAAAATTAAGGATTTTAGTGGTTGAAAATGATCTAGAAATGAAACTAAGAAGTACAGAGACAGATAAATCATTCTGGATTTTGCAATATTTCATTTTTCATACTCCATTTATGCTGAATATGTCACTCGCTTTGAAGTTGTGTAGAGTGGTGGACAATAAATAACCTATGTTGTGAATATGGATGAACTGTGAATAACATTTTCCCTGTGAACCAATTCTTTAGCTACTCTGTGACTGGTAAGATACAGAAAAATAAACCATTTTTATATCTTCTTAAAATATGCAGGAGTTGTGATGGATTTACAATTCTGTCATGTTGTGCCTCCTGATTATGGTCCAAGAATCCCACATCCAGACACTCTATGCCACTATAAACATGGACAAATGCTAAATAAGAGGTACAAAAAGAGATTCTTGACACACAAGTTTAGCAGCACTTTTCAAAAGCTTAAAGAACACCACATACAATGACACAGTGAAAATTAGCTTGATAGACACAGTCTGATAAATTAGAGCAAAAACCTGTATGGATACATGCACTATTGGTGCTCTCAAGACCTACTTTTCACTTCTTACTCTTCAATCCTTAGGTTCCCCACTATGAATATGTGGACCACGACAAGGTGGGCCATGATCCACTGAATCCTGTTTGTATTACAAGTTTCAAAAGAGACATATGGGAAAGCAAGCTGTGGCTGTTGCAGTGGTGGGAAAACAGGAGCTTGGAGAAGCCTTCCTTCCAGCATGACAGAAATGTACAACTGGTTCTGGCACTGTGCTTGTGAAAGGGGACAGTGGTATGTGTGTGTGCAGGGAGTGGGGTGGAATTAGGAAAACCAAAGCCAACTGGATCTCCTTTTAAAGATGGCAAAAGACGCACAGCCCGAAGTCTGTTTTCTAAGGGAAGAAAAGCTACCCCCAGCTATACACTCTCTCCTGTACCTCACAAACATGAAGCAGCATCTATTTGTGGAGATGTCAGAAAAATCATTACAAGCTCCTGTCCTGGTGGCCACCCAACCATTTGCTTTTATTTCTGACCTCTATACATCACAGTAGAATCTGCTCATGTATTATTTGTCACAAGCAACCCTGACTTTGTTTCTGTACAGTTTCAGCAGCAGTATAACCTTTGCTGAGATAACCTGGTGGTGCACTCCACTCTCATGAATGATGACCCATTTTATTTAGTGGAAAGTGGGGGGATGAAAAGGCTTTTCTGCTCTACAGTTTATATTTCATTCTCAAGCTTATCTTACCACAGCACAGGCATTCTGAGGGATAATGATACTTTAAATTACTAAGGAAATTGAAGAAAGAATTACTGCACTTAATGGAAAAGAACATGTAATTTGCTCTTACAACAAACATTTTACTTATCTTTAGGAGTAACTGATAAGTTTCTAATTCTTATTTGCTCTATAGAGTTCTTTTGTGAAGCTGGGCTTTTTCCAATACACTTTTTCTTGACACACAATGTTGCTTCTGTCAAGCAGAGCAAAATGAATGGTTAGAATTGCAAATGAGTACACCCTTCTCTTATACTGTGGGAGTGTCAGGAAAAAAAAAAAAAGCAAAAATCCCCTAAGTTTTAAGTATGAAAAAACCCACCCTAAAATAAGGACATCATGCCCTGACATAGCTTTATCAATAAAAAATTTTACAATCATCCTAAAATTTGAAACTGTAAAAATAAATCAGCACAGAACAATATCAAGTTACAATTTTGTTATCCTGGCACAAGAAAAAAATCCTAGAAATTTTAACTCTAATTACTGCAGGGTTTGGACCAGATATATTAATCTACAAACTGACAGAGCTAGCCATTTCTTGAAAAGATGCTGCTAATGTTTCTATATCACTGTTCTTTGTGTGAAAAGTAGTACCTACTTCCTCAACTTTTCTCTCTTTTGTATCCTGGAGCTGTAAGTCTGCCTGGGGAACATTGGGACTATTTTTGTACACAGTATATACATCATCATGTTAGTTCAATCTGTCAGGACTATATGCTTGCCACTGCTGAGCACTAGTGCTGCGGAGAGGTACACCTCAGTTCTGACATACAAAATGCAGCAAAAGGATACATTTAAAAACCTCTCATGTTCCTCATGAAGCCATAAAGCCTCCTGCAAGCTGCAGACAAAAGCAATAAAACTGAAGCTTTTGTGACACTGGCCATCTCATGTGATACAGCCAAGAAGATGACTGATCTGAGCACTGTTCAAACAGGTCAAATGATGCAGCATGATGATGCTTTGCTCTTCCCTGCATCTCTTCTATATAACAGCTTCTGATTCAGATGGCCTTTGTAAAGACAGTGAGGAACCCAGAATATCAGCACCATTAATAACTGCAGAAAGATTTTTGTAGTTCAGGGCACCTGAACAATAGCTATAATTAATAACTGCCCGTACACTACAGAGTAGATTTAAGTATGTTAAAGAATTTCTCAATCCTCAATTGAATTAAAATTTTGAAGCAAATGAAGGGAAGAAGGAACTCAAAGTGGAGAAGATCCAAAAGAAACTATTAAGATCAACTAGAGCATAGGAGAAATTTGCATGGACAGTACATATGCAAGCAGGTTGCTGTCAGCTTTTTCCACAGAATTTCTCTGCTACCTCTGAATACCAAAAAGCCATTTATCTATGGATCTTAATGAGTTAAATGACCTACCATTCATATTCAGGTAAACGCGTTCTGGCTGTCATTACAGACTTTGCTGCTGCTAAGACATAGCAATCCTTACTTTCTTCTGTATGTAACCAAAAGCTGTAAACAATCTATTTTGATTGTACTGAAATATTAAAATTACTGCATGGTAGCCTACTTAACTAGTTAAAGGTTTTACTTTTATGAAGGATAGAGTAATAATGGTAATTTCGTATTAAATCTATTAAACTTCTCAAGGGAGATAATGTTTATAAGGGTTTTCAGATAGGCCTTGCTGCTTCCTGGATATTTGAGACAATTGCATCAATGCAGTGCAAAGGATTGCTGGGTTTTAAAACAGCCAGTATATGTAAAACTTTTTAACTACTAAGTCAGTTAGTGAAACTTTTGTGTCTAGATATCCCACTCCCATGCTTTCTTTTTAATTCTATATTCCCAGTTACCCCACAGGAAATCTTTCACCAACAGAGGCAACAAAATTTGATGAAGTTAAGGGTGTTGACAAAGCTGCAAAATTGAAATTAGCATCAAACATATCTGTTTGTCACCACTGAGGCACATGTGCATGTCTGCACTGCATAATGTACCCCAAGACAAATACACCCAGCTGCCTCTGGGAAAGCTGGCTCATCACTGAGAGCCAGGGTGTGACAGATGCGATCACACAGAAGGCAGTGCAGGAAGGCAGAGGAGTGCAGCAAGCCTGGCACGCCCTGAGGGGCAGCCACCTCTGAGCACAAGTAGGGTTTCCATACTGGGAACAGGCAAACACATCAGGGGTCTGGCTTGGCTAAACTGGCACTGACCGCCGAGCTTCTATGCACAGGATGGGGCAACGTGAGAGGCAGCAAAAAGGAATGCAGAAATCTTCACTGCATATACAGGGACAGCAAAGGAAATCTTCGGAGCTCAGCTGGAGCCAGAATGAGCAAAGAACACCATGAAATGCAGGAAAAGCTTCTTTCATTGTGTTGGAATAAGGTGACAAATGGTGACTCCTTGCTGAACAGGGCGGGAACAAATGTAAAGGGTGTGGATAAGGCCAGAATGCCTATCATTCCTAATCTTGGTACTGATAATTTTTGAGATCATCCTAGTAATTAATCAGACATTCTACTGTCTGCATGATCAAGCAGATGAATGAAAAAAGGGCTCCATCAGTCTTCCAGGCTAATGGTTCATACTCTACCTACAGGCTGACAATTGGACACGATCTAGGGTCTGTCCTGGCATCTCACTTCTGTTCACCACCTTTTTATCAAGTTAAATATTTAGAGAAGAAGAAGATTTAGGAAAGCAATGTATAACTAAGCTCCAGCTGCAATGCAGAGCTACAAAAGCATCACTTCAAAATGCACACAGGAAAAGAAATCTGCTGGCCTTCAAGGTTGACAATCACTAAGCAACCTAGGTTAATATAAATTTTCAGAAACACAGGACATTTTTACTGATTTATAAACTGAGAGATAAACAAAAAAAAGGGACTTCTAGGATCCAAACTATGGGCATTGAAAAATCCTGAAAACAACCACCTTTATAACAATTGTACTCCTAATACTGATGCCTGTTGTAAACCCTAGGAGATAAGACAGGTACCTCAACTGAGTGAAGAGTGCACTTTTTTGTGGTTTTTCTTAAAAAAGCACTAATTATTTTAAGAATCGGTGAAGTCTTGCCCAGAAAGCTCCTAAATCATGTAACCATTCTTATTCAAGAAAAGCAGTGGACATGTGCCCTCTTTTCAAAATCTACCTGCAACCAATTTATATTAAAAAACCATAAGAACAACAAAACAATCACAGATAGATCTAAGTTAGATACAAGTTAGGATTGCAAAGCCAGGAGACAGCATTCATCATATAGAGGTTTTTAACATGTATTTAATACCCATTACTGCACAGAATTCAGCATTGAGTTTTACTGCAACAACTCAGAAGTGAAATGTGTCTTCACTCAAAATTTTTTTCACTTTTTATTACACCTGTACAATTTTATGCTTTATAAATATTACTCTCTCAGAGAAGAAATATACTACTGATATTGAAGTATAAAGTCTTAGATCCACTATCCACACCACAAAAGGGTTTTGTTTTTCTGCAAGCACTCTCAATGGCAGCTAAAGAGCAGAAAAGTTCCAGGTATGCTGTCAGCTGTACATTGATTCTGACATAGCTTTCCCACCAGTGTTTGGATTTGAGGGATATTCTCTGAGGTATCATCATCCAGTCTTATAGAAACACTCTCACTTCCCACACAAGTAGCATTTCTTAATAGCTAGTCCAATTTATTATCAGGTCAGCCTCAGCTGCTGTAGTTTTGTTTGGGAAGATGTCAGATAAACCATGAGTCATAAGAGAGATATTATACAATGCTGGGAAAAAAAACCCAACACAACAGGATGAAGGGGAAAAAAAGAACAAAAATGCTTAATCTCTGTGGAAAACTTTTGAAGCATCTTGGAACAGTTCCAGTCCTGATACAAAATGGATTATGGAATAGTTTTGTGCACAAACTTACTGCTGAAGTAATTGTTTTCTGACCTTTTCTTACTCCAAGCAGGAGGCACAGGGTGTTTTTAAAAGGTATCTTTGTAGAAGATGCAAGAGAGCAGGTACTATAAGAATACTTGACATTCAGCTCCATAAAGCTTCAGCTATAGGCAGCTCCCTTAGCTGTCCATACTGTACCACTAGCCTACGGTAAAATAAGAATCCAATGTCCAGTGATTGTGGAACTCTAGTCTTCCCCCTGAGTTTCCTCTCTAGTTTTTTTACTGTCCACACATAACTGTTCTGTTTTCAGCCATTCCACATGCTTACTTTTCCATTCCTTGAATCCCAGCTGCCCTGTACTGCAGACATGCCTCTCCCGCCCTCACAAAGATCTTTCTCCCTAAAACAAATGGATGAAAAAAAACCCCAAAATTATTATCTGCCACTGATCCCACCCACTGAAATATTTCACTAACTACACTTCTGGTGAACAATCAATGTACAGCAGAAATGACATGAGAGAAAGGGAAATCACAAACACTGAAGCTCCAAATATGCAATTTGCTGCTCATATGACACAGAAGGAAAGGCACTGAAATCCTCACACTGGCTGTGCAGTTTGATCATACTTATACAGGATTTACACCAAATAGACAGTTGCAAAGATGTGACAGAATGATTTTTATCAAATCAAGGAACTTAATATAAAGAAGTTTCATAGAGAAAGAATAAAAAATTAACCTTAAAAAATACATATTAATTGTATATCTGAAACATTTACATGTACAGTGGGCATCAAACATGCTGCAACCAGCAACTTTAGTTATCAAAACTACATCACTCTGGTTGTTTGCTTTATACATGAAACACATGCATAGAGGAAATTCAGGAAACCTATTGCAAGATGACACTGAAATATTTTAATACCTATGTCAAGTCTCAGCCGATCATCAGTGCTGCATTCATTGCTTTGGCACATTATTTCACCTGTGGATATTAGTTTCTAAGTTCCAATCAAGTTCATAGGCAGGGGTACCTCTCACTAGACCAGGCTTCTCAAAACCCCATCTCATCTGGCCCTGAATGCTTCTAGGGATGGGGCATGCACAACTTCCCTGGGAAACCTGTGCCAGTGTCTCATCACCCTCATAGTAAGAGATCTCTTCCTAATATCTAATCTAAACCTACTCTCTTTTAGTTTGAAACCATTTCCTCTTGTCCTGTCATTACATGGTCTTGTAAAGAGTCTCTCTCCATATTTCTTGCAGCTCCCTTCAGGTACTGGAAGGCCAGCATTAGGTCACCCCAAAGCATTCTCTTCCCCAGGGTGGTCAGTCCCAGTTCTCTCAGCCTTTCCTCACAGGAGAGGTGCTCCATCCCTCTGATCATCTTAGGGGCAGTCCTTCTACTGGTCAATATCCTTCCTGTGCTCAGGACCCCAGAGCTGGACACAGCCATCCAGGTGGGGTCTTGTCCTTGGTGAAGCCATGCTTGATGTCTCAGATCACCTCCTGATCCTCCCTGTGTCTTAGCACAGCTTTTAGAAGGATCTGTTCCATGATCTTCACAGGCACAGAGGGAAAGTTGTCAGGTTCTCATTTCTACTCTTTTTGAAGATGGGTAAAATCTTTTACTCTTTCCAGTCCCCTGAGATTTTGCCTGACTGGCACAACTTCTCAAGTATCAGAGAGGGCAGCTTGTCAACTACATCAGGGAATTTCCTCAGGACTCTGGGATGCAGCTCATCAAGTCCCACAGACTTACATATATTCAGGTTCCTCAGGTGATCATGAACCTGATATTTACTTACTTAGAGTTGGGAGTACTTAGACACCCCCCAGTCCCATCCTGCTGTCCATCCCCTTGAGAGCTGTGGGAAGATAGGCTGCCACTGAAGACTGAGGCAAAAAAAAAAAAAAAAAATTGAGTATCTCAAAATTCCTTCTCCTTATCCATAGTTACCAGTTTTCCAGCACTGTTTATGGGGGGCATGGGGGGGGGTGGTTTCACCTTTTTTGACCTTCCTTTCCTCCCTTCCTTCCTTCAGGTTATCATACGTGAAGAAGACCTTCCTATTCTTTATGTCCCTTGCAAATTTCAGGTCAGCATTGCCTTGGCCTTCCTCACCGCATCCCTACACAACCGAACCTATGGATCTGTATACCCTTCCCAGGGTCCTTGTTTTCACTGTCTGCATTTGCTTCTCTTCCTTTAGTTAGACCAGAAATTCCTTACTCAGCCATGCCAGTCTCTTGCCTTCTTTGCCTGAATTCCTGCTCCTGAGGATTGCCAGCTCTTGTGCTCTGTGGAAGAACTTCCTTTAAGATCTGCAAGCTCTGTTCTGCTCTCTCCTCCCTGAGAACAATTTTCCAGGGGATCCTATTGACTATCTCCTTGAAGAGTTAAATTCTGCAATTCATTCTTAAGCACAAGGGCCTAATTTTATTTCTTAGCTGATCCACATTCTTCAGGATTGTAGTGTCTGACTCCTCCCTCTTTACAGGGGCACCATTACCAGGAATCTCTGTTACAGTCAAAATAACTCTGTGTTCATTGAACTTTAAATTGCGTAATAAGGATGTACAGTCTCTAATGGCTGTTGTCAATTTTGCCAGTTACTATTAGCAACAGGGAGACCTTGTAAGTATTCTTTGATGTTCAAGATGATGATAGAGAAGATCTTATTTTCTTGGACAGTACCACCATTATGTGAATCTCTGAATTCATTATTTTAAAGACACAAGTCACACTGCTATTGGCTGATGTAGGTATTAGAGACACATTAAAAGTCTTTATGTCTGAAGACTGTTCAGGAAGAACAGTCCAGCTCTGTTTTGCAAGCTCCAGCTTTGTGCTGCAAGATGCTGTGTTTGTACCTGGGCAAACCTAACCCTTCACTTAAAAAATTGTAGATATATCTCTGTACACAGTTTAGCTTCAACTACACTGGCTATACAAACTTTGGTGGACTTAAAGAATATTAGCTTTGAGCCTTTTTCATCAGGACACAGTTCTTTCTCCATCACAGATGGTGGTGGGTACTCTAACTCTTGGATTTGCTACTGATTCATCTGAAGTTCACCACACTGCTATCATCTAACACTACAAAACTCGCAGGTTTTTTAGAGCTTTGTAAGTCTCATGTAAAGACTTTTCAGAGAGTAGCTATAAAATAAAATTAAAAACAGGAGTAGATGCTTAAATGTCATTCTGTAACAGCCAATTAAAGACATATGCAGCATCTGAAACTAGGTTCAAGGACAGTTCTATAATGCTTTTCCAATCTATAATGTCATTATACAAATCTTGAACTGTAAGTGAAGTCACCAATAACATTGTTTCTATGAAACACAGGCTAAAATGTTACCTTTTCTTACTTATGAAATGAAAGATGGATTTACTGGGAAGTGCAAGCAAAAATCATTGAACAGATCTGTAAAGGCAATAAAAACAACATCAAAAAATGCACATAAAAAAGAAAAGCATCTAGTATCGAGTGAGAACAATCAAAACAAAAAAATTTAAACTACTGTAGAAACAGAAAACTGAAGAGAAATTTCTGGATGTAAGAATAAAACAATTGGCATGAAACAAAAAGAACGCCAGTGCATGCAGAGATTTTTCAGCTATGCAAATCTACAATGGAAAAGAATAGGTGAAACTGCAATGTAAGCATGGAGCTGTGCTGCTCCTGTTCATCAGCATAAAAAATACCAGTTCAGGTGGTTTGAACACGAGGAAGAAAGGTCACAGAAAGTGCAGAAAATTACAGCTGGTGCTTTTTAGATATGGAGGCAATACAATCAGGATCTCTGCTAGATTAAGAGATTATGCATAATTATCTAGACTCTGTGATAATTTACATTTCAGCTGAACCGGACAGGTGGAAGAATTTTAAGTACTTTCATTTCAAAGCAAATTTTTTGGGGTGAATTGTACCTCTCTTTATAAATTGAAGTTCTGTACTCCAACTCACAGTTCTGTAAGAAGATAAATCCACCTTTGTAGCAGGCATCTACATGCCTTGGTTAGTGAGGAGGAATTGGCTGGAATTCAGCAATAGCTCCAAGCAGCCTGACCTGGGACCCGCAGCGCCACGGACACGACCCAGTCACACCTGCCTACAGAAAGATGTGGTGCTTGTTCTTTCAGGAGTTAACAGAATACTTTCAAAAGTATGGGAGAGCTGCAGAGCTGAATCTTGCACATGCTCCACACTCCAGTTTTCGTCTGTGACTGCGTTAAGGTTTCCAGAGAGGTAGCAGTGGAATGAAAATGATTCTATTAAGTAGAAAATAAAAGGGAAGGTATGTGTTGACAGAGAGTCAGGAATAAGGGGTATTATTATTTAAAAGAATCTCTAGGTCTCTGGAATCAGAATCTGCCTACCACAGAGAGCAGGATCTTTTTGTGCTACTACTACTGTAGCACAAACACATACAACAGAGTACATGTTGGAGAAACAGCAATTATTTTATTCTTTTAACTTGGACCTAAAAGGAATAAATACCGTGTTAAAATGCTTTATAATGCTCTTAATGGAACTCTCATCCTCTCCTAGTAACCACTTCAACCAAATTTCAAATAACTACTTTTCCTCAGTCTAACACTAACACACCATTTTTTTCTGAGCAGTATCTATTGCTACTGGGCAAGGATTATATCCCAAGCAAATATTCAATGTCCTGAATGGATTCAACATTGTTTCTGTTTCAGATTTATGTCCGTGTGCACTGGTGGCTGAATAACGGCAAGAAAAGGTGTTTGTCATTACAACAGTGTCTTTTTGCATTACTAATGTTAGAACTTTTGCATAGAGAAATTACCAAAGTAATTGCTGTAGCTGCACTGGATGTATAATCAAAAAAACCAGTACATACAACATATGTTTTTCCCTTTCCTTTCCACTACATACATTTTTCCTTTTGAGTATGAAATTAAATCTAACTCTTTCCCACTATACAAATGTTTTGTTGTTTTTCTTCTTATGGTGGAAGACATCTTTCTGGCAATAAAAACTATTTTTCAAGACCATGAACTGGAAGAGTATTTCAACATCTGCAATCTTACCTTCATCTTAGGACTTGACAATGGTTTTAGCAATGCATTTTAACTGATTTCAGAGACTTCCCACAAGCAGAGTAATTATGTATGAGTTGGATGGAAAGTCTCCAGGTCAAAGAAACAAGTGTTATCTTTTGAAAGGACATAGACTAGAACAAACTAAGTTATGCAAGAGCTGTCCAGTTTCAGGTCTGGAAAATAAATGTTGTGGTTCCACTTTGCTACACTAATACAAAAAATTGAGAGGAAAGTGAAGGCCACAACCAATGCTCCCCTGACCTACTGACAAGTAAAAAGACACCTTTGTAACAAAATGATGCAGTGCCTCCACACACCACATCCACCAACACCACTGTTTTCCTGTACTAGCATTCTGTTCCAATTCTGAAGTGTCTAATAGCATTTTATTACTTAACGCTGAATAGCTCCAGTTTCATTTATAAATACTAAGGTTAGAACTTGTTTATGTATTTTGGTAATTAAATATACAGTTGGATTAATTTTCCTAAATCATATTAGCTTTAATGAGAATTAATTGTCCAGTTGTTGGAATAAGTCTAGCAAATGCTGGCACTGTTACCAATTAACTCAGCAAGGGTCAGTTCTATCCACAGGTAAAACATAAGGAAGTCTATGAGAGAAATTGCAAAAGTAAACAATATATTTTGAATTCTGCAGTGTAAACAAAAGATTAGAACATGCTTCTGGCAAATACCAATCTGTTTGCATAGCAGAGAAACCTTGGATCTATATACAATATTGCTGAATAAAAAAACCACAAAATGTCAAGTCATTAGCAAGTGATTTCATTTTATGAAACTGGCCCAGAGGGAACATAAGTTTAAAACAGTGCCTTGCTCTGTAAATTTTGAATCAGGTTATTGACATACTTGTACATTAATATATCATGCAAAACAAATTCATGTCACAAATAGCCATGAAATTATACTACACTACCTCATTCTATTTCTAACAAAGCCCAGGCAAAAACCTGCACTGAATCTTTTTGACACAGTAGAACACACAGTTCTGGAGATATTAATAAACAAAACCCATTTGAAAAAAACATTTTGTTATTATTTAATTGAGAATTTATAAAAATTGTCAAAGAAACTGTTTTTTTTCTGATGCCACAAATTCCTGGACCTGTAACAGCTAAAGTTTGTTTATAAGATGCTATGTCACTCAGTGCTCCCAGCAACATCCCTGGGAGTTAGAAGACTAATTCCCTGAACATGGTCAGTTTTGTTTTAAAGTAGGGCAGTGGACTGCTCTGCAGCAGGCCAGGAGCACCACTACTTTTAGCTCCACCTACACAATTCATCTTGATACAAGTTGGTGACTTACAGATCAAACTCTGTTAACCTCATTACCAGTACTGAGTTATTTAAGCACCTTGAGGCAGGCCATTTAATTACCTTAATAACTCATATAACAATATATTCACAGATCGTATGTCATCCTAGGTTAGATTCATTGGTTTGTTTTACATCCACTTTAGAGAACACAAAATCATCCCAAAACATAGTCTTCCTGAAGTAATTTCTTCAAACATGGAAGCTTCAATTCAACTTACTGAAACAATTTTCCATATTTTATTCCTGTAAATACTATAAATTAATATTGCTTCTGTAGCAGTGTAAGAATGAAAACAATTGTGTTTTCCTGAAGTACAAAATGAGAAACATAACTCAATTTTGTTCCTACCACTATTTTTAAAAAAGAGAAATAACTATGATCACATTATATACAGAATGTACTTACTCTGCTTACAGACACCCACTGTGACTGCTGATGACAAAAAAGTTGAAACAGACAAGCATTTTTTGTTTCTTTATAGTATTGACTTTTAGTCATCTTCTCTTTATTTCAAACAGATTCTTGCTTCAATAAACTTTCATTCCTTGTTCTTACTTTATAAAAATTTTCTAACAGATAACAGGGATGCTGAATTCTGAGCCCTAAAGAGGTTTTAAATTCTGCTTTGTTTTCTGCAGGAAGTATCTGCTCTCTCATAGCTCTCTGGCATAGCACTGAGCAGAGCACTTTAATCAATTGCAAAATGCTTTCAAGCTGTGGTGCCTTTTTGGCACTGTCCTGAGACAGTGATTTGACAGCCTGCTATTTCTCAGCTTTCCTACTGCAATTCAGCAAGGCTCAGAGGGACTTCCAAAAGCCCCAGTTATACATAATACAGCTCATCAGCTCCTCACCAGGAACAGCAAGTCAGGTCTGCTCTCTCTCTTCTGCTGAAGTTTTCAACTATCTTTAAGATGAAATCACTGTCTTGTGATATTATCAGTGATGGAAGTCCCTCCCATCTCCCTCATAATTATGCACAGTTTCAGAGGGGTCATACATGTCACAAGGAAGTCGGTTTTCTGAAAAAAACATATAGAATACAGTAAGCTCTTGCTCTAGAGCTCTACACATTGCAAAACAATAATGTGGCCCATTGAGGTTGAGAATTAATCTACCAGGCCTGAATCTCATGTGATGTGTCTCCTACACAGTGCAGTGCAATGCTGCTCATGCAGATACAAAGCAGAGAAGGTAAGTGGGCATTGGGAGTCTCTGAAGTAAATATTGTCCCAGGATGGATGCTTCATACCTTCAAAATAGTGAGAAAGCAGGTACAGATGACCAGAAATCAGTTTTGTCAACAATTTCTTCTTTTATCAACAATTTTCCATGCTCTTAGATAAATTACTACTAAAAACACATCTTCTTCACAGGTAGTCTTAGAATCATAGATTCAATTAGGTTGGAAAAAATACCAACATCAAGCCCAAACCAGTTAACCTGGTTGTGCCAAGTCCACCACTGCACCATGCCCCTAAGTACCACATCCACATGACTTTCAAACACCTCTGGGGATGGTGATTCAACCCAGGCAGACTTTTTCAATGTCTCATCATCCTTTCTGTGAACGGGTTTTTCCTAATATCCAATCCAAACCAGACCTCTTCTGGTAGAACTCGAGGCTGTTCCCGCTTGCCCTGTTTCTGGTTGCCTGTGAGAAGAGTCTGGCCCTCACCACAGCACATCCTCCTTTCAGGCAGTTGTAGAGAGCAATAGGGTTTTCCCTGAGCCTCCTCCAGTCCAGGCTAAACACCCCCAGCTCCTTCAGCCACTCCTCAGAGGACCTGAGCTCCAGACCCTTCAGCAGCTCCACTGCCCTTGTTTTCTCTGAATTATTCAAAATAAGTAACATGGGATTGCTGGGTGCAGCACACAGCACATGCCTACATAGACATGCAACCTCAACATTACCCGTTGTGCCATGAAAAAGGTTTACCAGCTTTTAAATAGAAGTCATTACCTGATCATTAATAAATAATTTGTGCTTTAAATTTACTGTGTGGCTTTGTTAAAAGCATTTTGAAATTTGAAAGAAGTATTTCACACAAGAGTTAAGATACAGATAAATTCTTCCAAAATAAGGACTTCTTACAAAATGAGGTATCCTCAAGCAGCTATAAAATAAAATAAAAAAAAAAAAAAAAAAAAGAAAATTCTGGAACTGCAGAATACTTTGAAGAACTACAGGATACTTTGCATTATCATGCTAGAATCATTATCAGAGAACTACACTGACTTCCTGTCAGTAAATATAATTTATTTATGCGCAAGTTTTTTTCCACTGTTGTACTCCAGCATTATTCTAGGCTGTTTAACAAGCTTCCTGAGCCATTTAGAAACATTCAGGAAAATTTCAGAACATTTTATTTCAATAAATTAACTTAAAATAACAACAACAACAACAAAAAGGCTAAAAAACCAACCAACTGAAAAAAACCCTACAGTATTCCTTTCAAGAAATAATGAACTTTTTATCCCCAAAAAGCATAGGAACAATGCATAGCAATACATTCCTATACTTACCCATTTCCACATTTTGCATTGCAGATTGATGTTCTTTTTGGCTTATGAGACAGGTTTCTTTTATGCTGGTTCAGCTGGATTTACAGTTTAGAAAAAAAATTAAAGTTATTACCTCCAAATCCAAGGGACAGTCTTGTGATGAAAAAAAAACCAAATATAGAACTTTATTTAAGTATTAAAAAAAAAAAAAAACAAACCACACACCAAGAGTGGATAGTCCTGACAAAATATAATATTGGAATCAATATTGGAATATCAAAATTGTAATCCTTCTATCACAGATACCTTTACACATGGGCCATTACTGTCTTTCAGATATGTACAAATGCCAAAGAGAAAGGAACACAGCAGTCACATCTGCCACCAGTCAAAAGAAAAATCCAACTATCATCTTTTAGAGTAAACATAATGAACATAATGTAGTCCTTGCTCACCTTCCACACTCTCAAGTACTGTATACCTTAGAGAAGATTTTCTTCAAATACAGAAATTACTGATCTACCTTGAAGGTAAGAAGTCAAACATATCAGGACAACTGACATGACATGACTAGGTCCAAGTTCAGCAAAGAAGTAAGGGTGATTAGATAATTTAATATGCCAGATATACCACTATTATCATCTGACTGCTCACACTGTCTTGTGAGATAACAAACATGCAGCATGTAACTGGCCTATGCAGTGCATGAGAATCTTCTGTGCTGATCACGAGAAGCTCTCCTGGGACCAGATTTATCCCTTAGTTTGAATAAATAAACAAAAATGAAAAGCAAGTAGTGGAAGGTGCTGGATCACAAGCAAGATTGTCCCCTCTGTGATTGTTTGCATTAGAGACCAAACTGACTAGGCCAAAGGAGAAGCTGGTACTGACAGTTCTTGGACAGCAGCACCACCATAAATTGCCAGGGTCTCCTTCATTTCCCTTGGGGAAAAGCTGCCACACCCAATCTGTCCCTACACTACATAATGTGAAACCTAACTCTTCCCCAAATTCTTCCTCCCTTCCTGTCTGGCATTTCCCAGGTGTTTTGCTTAGCACACAAAACTTTATTGAATGTCATGGCCCACAGTGCATTGCCACCCTGCCCCCTGCCCCTCAAGACTGTTTCTGGGGACTAGAGCAAATGCCCCATCATCCTCCCTCTGAGTAGTCAGGGTCACCATGTACAAGGACAAGAGACCCTGGGTGCCTGACACCTCAACAGAGCAAGAACAGAACGTCCTCGCACTGGTTTCCCTGAGAAGCAGGTGCCACCACATTCTTAAAAGGGAGGACAGTTTTTACACTAACCTCCTCCTGCCATCTGAAAGCCAATGTAATATTTACATTCAAGTACTGAGGTCATTGCCTGTCAAAACATCTCACTTTACACGGATGTCAGTGCAGCTTGATGTGTACGCCTGTGAAAGTACAGGCACAAGTGAACTGTTAACTTCTTGCTAGCTGTGCATTAATGTGCAGGAACTCCCATATTTACCAGAAATCCAGACACGTGAACAACATACAAAACAAGTAGTTTATGTAAGTTGTTCTTTTTTGACCAGAAATTGGTTTCAATACTGAGTAAGTGGATCTAAGAGGCTGTAAGATTATTAAGGTGATGTTGCCTGGATACAATTTTTTCCTATTTCATTCCTAAGCAACTTTATAAAAAATCTAGGTTAGCGAGGTTTCAGTCGTCCAACTGGAAAGTAAAAATTCCTTAACATTCAGAGAAGTAATGCAGCAGTTGCCTTAACTTGAAGATACGAATTCTTTGATTTATATAAATGTATAAAAAATTTAAATTAAATAAATATTTTAAATTTATAATAGTATATAATTTTATAATAGTATGTAACCATAATGAATGTATCTTTAATAATAAATTGCATTTCTAATAAGTTACTTGCAATCTAGAATTATTTCTGAAATACTGTCTCTATTGTTAAAATACTATGTAACTGTATTTTAGAGACATAAAAACATAAACTAAACCACATAAACCACATGCATAAAATTGTTTTGAAGATAAAGGTTTTATAGATGCATTCAAAAATACAAGAAATGGCACACTTAGATTTTCTAAGTAACTTTAATTTAGCTCCTAATATGCTCTCTGCGTATATCTTTAAGGTATATAAACTTTTACTATTTTAAAACTAGTTGCAGTTTCATTATCATTTTCTCATTCACTATAGAGAATGGGCAGCATTACTTTAAAAAACCCATGGGTTTTATTTTGTTTCTGCTCTACTGTGCAATCTGTACAGAACTGTCTTACAATAAAACCATAACCTGCATAAAGACTAAATTCTTCATAATATCATTTCTAACCATGTTAATTATTACCTGAGAACATGTTTGAATTTATTTTGATAAAAACTCTGTAGAAAACCCTATTTTTTAAAATGTTTGCTAAATACAATTCTGGTATTATTTTAATCTGGTATTTATAGATTGACAAACACAGATGATCATAAACACCTTTGCTGTTATGTACAAAGCTTAAACCCTGCTCACAGAATTAATTTTTTTTTTAGTACAGTAGTAGCGACAGGGGCTGCAGAATTTCACTCAGACAATTCTAACTGCATTGCTGAATACTGATGGTGCTCAAGAGAACATCACTCATCTAAATATTGCCTTGGTGAGCCCCACATGTCCTCAGGGAAAACACATCTTCAGAAAACGCGTCGTAGTTTAATTCTGAAATACTTAAAGATAGGTATCACAAGACATCTCAATTATTCCAAATTAGTGCAGTGAGAATTATGCAGTTAAAGATCAGTACAATTCAGATGGGGTTAAAACATGTCTATTTACTTGTTTTACAAAATTACCAGTTCTAAATACAAAGGATGATCAGAACAGAAAACAGAGAAACAGAAAGAAAAAAATACCTGAGAAATAAGCAAAATGGAGGAAATAAAGAAAAGAAGAAAAGTGAGCAGAATGTGAGAAGAGAACTGAAAATAGAAACCAATAAAAAGAATAACTCACAAAACAAGCCCTGTTTAATAGACCTTATTTGCACAACAGTGTCTTTATCTACTGTTTGATGGAACAATCACAGCAGTGACAACTAGTTTCCTGAATTGCAGCTTGCAGCTAATTTGTTGCATGATCTAGAAAAAGTAGTCTGTAATGAAGTCATAAGTAATTTTACCATACACATCAATATTTCATCCAGTCACATGCAGTGTACGTCCAGCCACACAGCGACAGACCCTGCACTGCACCCCCAAGAGTGAAGGTTGTCATGGCTACTGCTACTTCAAAAGTCTTGACTTCTTATGACTAACATCTTATGTTTAAAAATAGTATTGTGACAAAATATATAAGAGATAAAAAATACATCTTTGGGCATGGTGCTATGAAAACACTGTAAAAAAATAGTTCTTTTTTTTTTTTTTTTTTTATTTTAGACCACTCACAGTCATACAGTATAAAAAACTTACTTGGATTATTTTTACATACATCTAACAAAAGCACTCTTTAATGTCGTTAAAGAGACACAATTTCTAAAATCATGATGGAACACAGGGAAATTAATGTATATTTTTAATAAGATGCCCTCTAAATTGAAAATTACCACAATTAAAATAGGTGGTACTGAACAATCTGGTTGAGGTAACAATTTCTTACACATACAAAAACATCTGATTGATTTTTTTTTAATGCCATGCTGAGACTTAATGAGCTTGTGAAAATCTTGCTCAATTGAGAGCAACAAAATCACAACTAAAGTAAAGCTAAAGGGGAAAAAAAAAGGAAAAAATATATTTCCTCAACTATGTTGCTTTCACTTCATAGAATGGGAGTACTTTATTCTATTTTTGGCACGAGGACTCAGCTCTGCTTACGCAAGATGAGTCATGGGGATGTCTCCCTTATGGAACTGCCAATTTTGGAGCCTTCGTTACCTTTTAATGGCATACGTAAAAGCTTGCCACTCACTACAACACTGAGGTACATTACTCTATCCTAGGTCTTGACCCTGATTTACCTTCAACTCTTTTCAATGCACAATTCTTCCTCTTAAAGATATTATTAGTGCATACACAGTCAGTAAAATGAGGGTTTAGAATCTGAGAGTTCAATTCCCAGCTGAAGTTCTGTGAAACTCCATCTCCTGTGATACCAATTTCAGCTGCACTATTTCTGTATCAGTTGAACTCTAACAAAGTCTCAGTTGGAGAGAACCTAAACCCACTTTTTAGGTTAGGCTGGTTACTATTTATGTTTTTTTATTCTTGTTCCTTGCTGAAATTTTTCCTTGCCTTACCTGCTGAAGGCATGTTCTGCAGAACAATGAGTAAGAGCTGTGCAGAAGCATTTCTGTGAGTTTTGGGGGGCTACCTGTGAGTATTAAAGGAAAGGTCAAGACATTTCTTCTCTGCTTCCTGGTCTGCAGTGTTTTCCAAACCAAAATCAAAAGGATTATCTAGCTCTAAGAAGAGTCTGTCTACCATATGTGGCTGCAGTATTTATAACATTTAATGGGATTTTAAACTAGCTGAGTTAGAATTATTTAAACCAAACCAAAACAAGCTTTTCTTAAAAGAGAGTATGTTCCAGAAATATTGTGGATCTGTGACTATACATATATATAATTTGCAGCAAGTTTATATAAATAATTATTACTCAATGGATGCACAGCACAAAACTACCAATCTCTACAGTAAAAATTATCTTTGTTATAGAGATATTGAACATCAACTTGCAGAAAAGCCAGAGAGATACCACTCAAAAAAAAGAAGATGGGCAATTTGAGGTGAAAACAAATCACCTGTGGTCAAGGTTTTGTTAAATTTGGTAGATCCATGTTGGACTTTACAGGAAGGTCTACCAGAACTATCTAACTTCAGCATTAAAGGGCTGAAAAGCAAGCTGCGCTTCTGCATATGATTAATGATATGATTAATGGAATGATTAACCCAAAAAAGCAGTATGCTTTTTAAAAAATGTTTGTACTAGTTGCTTTTTAAAGCTGTGGAGATTTGAAACTATCGCATGCAGAAGCTATGTTTCCTTTCTTGTTTTGTTTTCTTCTGATTTAGGAGACAATGCCCCAAAGGTGCAGCAAAGGTTTATTTCTTCATTGGTTTAAGACTCTTAGCATCTTGTATCTTGATAAATTTTAATACTTACACAATTTAATTTCTGATCAGGATGTTGCAGTTACCAACTGTATCAAAAGGGCAGCCTGTTCAGCATACATCTAGCTTCAGATAGATGAGGTTCAATAAAAGCTAGCCTTGTAAATGCTCCTGATACAAATAGCAAAAAAGAATCCTAAGACCTCACTTCAACTGCTACTCCTGACTTTGGATGAAGGCAAAGGGTACAAAGCAAAGTTGATTTTGGCCTCTAATGTTTTTCACAACTTCAACAGCACTGTGCCAAGTTCATTCATTATCTTAACGATCATGTGGTATTTGCTCCTCCCATCAGTGCAGAACACCTTCAGATGCTATTGAAATACTGTAATAGTGAGTTAAAGCGTTACTTTGTAAGAATATGGAGCACAGGTCGTGAGTGATAGATCACAGGAGGAAGAGGACAGCAGAGAAACTGGGTCCCGACACCCCATGGGAATACTGAGATATGGAACTCAGGCCTCCAAAGATTGAATTTGCCTTTACTACAGTTACCCTTAGCAACGGCAGTGTGATTATGCAGTTCCATCTGGTCCTAGTGAGAGCAACTGCCCTGCAATGTCCCCTTACACTGTCTGGCTTGGGTGCTACTGTAAAGTGCAATACAAGTTTCTGGGTCCCAAATGTCCTACTGCAGCAGTAATATCTTAGCTGCTTTTTAAATCTCCTGAGACCATATCAACATAGAGATACTGTCATTCTCAGGATACCACCCAAACAAATATGAACAAGGCACCCAAAACCAAACCCACATCTTCGGGACACATAAACTAACTCAGATACTCACTGTGTAACAGATCAGAGGAGTGTGCATCCTAATTAGCTGTGAATGTCCTGACAAGGAAGCGCCATCAACAAAATAGTTTTTCTTTCCAGATGCAATAAATCTGGACAAAAATGTGCCAGTTCATACCGGCTATTATTGGTGGTAAAGCTGTGGGTAGATATGCACTTACTCCACGAAATGTGCATTTTCTTGCTAGTATGCACAACTACATTATCTTGTATTAAAAATGTCAAGAATTCAACTGAGGCAAACTGTCTCAGAAAGAGATCATTTTGGCCATGGTCCCCTTGCTCATTAAAGAAAAAATCCTACCACAAAGCAAAGTGGTGCAGCAGCTGGAATTCACAGACAGGAGCAGAATGCTAGCAAACATGCAGCCCAGGCAAACTGCTGTCATTCTCATCTAAACCCAGAGTCAGCTTCAAGGATGCTGACTGCTATTCAGCTGAGTTTTCAGCCAGCCAGCAATTTGAAATACATATTGAAATGTGTCCTGGCCATCTAGGTAAGCCATCTGCAGTCTGCAAGTGTAGGGCACTGTGCTTTGCATCTCTCAAAGGTCTTGTACTTACACTGGTGTGATATAGCTCCCAAGCATGTCTTGCTCAAAGGAGATCTGATGTCATCACCTCCTCTCTGAAGGATGAAAGATAAAATACCTGTTTCACGATTATTTCTTAATGGGTCCATATGGAAATATGCCACTCATCATAATAGCCAGCCAAAATGGAAGCCAGTGCTTGAAGAACAAATGTAATTCATTTAAGATATATAATACAAAACCACAACACCAGATATTCTTTCCATACCTACTCACTTGCATTTAAAAGACGAGACAGAAGATGCTTTTCAAATTTCCCATAAATTTCCTTTTATTCTGGAGTAACACACACTCAAAATACAGTGCAACAAGGGAAAAACAACCACTTTAAGGACGCAATGTACAACAGCAAGATGTGAAAAAGCACCACTTTCTCAGTCCTCAATTATTTTCAGAAGACAGGTATTTTAATTTTTCCTTGAAAGGAAACAGATGAAGTCTTTCTGCTAAAGACAGATCCAAAAGAAACTGAATACTTATCAGGACTCCCTGACTGCATAACATTATCTGCACACCATGCTCTCCTTGATATTCCATGTGATAAAATTACTCAATTGACTTGTTTTGGAATATTTGGTCTCTTTAAAAAAAAAGCAAAAATTTAGTTTCTGATAGCAGGTGTTAATACTCTCCAGTGATCTGCAGAAACAGAGACACAGTCTTCAGCTACACAGCACTATGTCTTCATCATAAGGCAATTCCTACGATCATAGTCTGTCTCTGCCATGCTCAAGTAGCACAATCTGTAATGGGGGGTGGACATTACTCATGTTCAATTTCAAAGAGACTGATTTCTTAATGAGTTTTCAGTGCCACCTATTACTTCATTTCAAATTCATTGATCCAGCTCATGATAATTAAAAAAAAACAGAGACAAGAGAGTGGTCTTTCTTTCACTGTTTGAATGGTTATTTTTAGAAAGTTTTAAGGTAGGAACCAGGTTCAGAAGTCATAAACATTAGAAAGAATCATCCAAGTTGGACATATTTTATTGCTTCTGTTTGTTATGGATGATACACGAATAATCAAATGTAAGGTTAGGTACTTGCAAATTCTATTTTTTTTTAAGCAGGTAGGGAGATAACTGGGTGTCAAGAGCCATTCATTGCTCTGGTTCTGTCAGGGACATGAAGTTTCACAAAGTGCAGTTTCCTTCTTGGAAGATATTTCTTAGAATTATATTCACTGAGTGATTAAACTAAATAAACATAAAAACTATTACAGAATTTAAATAGCACCTTGACATTTTTAACACAAGCTGTTCACTTACACGCAACGTCTGTTTATTTGGAAAGGAACAAATGCGTTTGGACATTTTACCAGGGATCTTGACTAATACAGATGTAAGTAGCTGTGAGATAATCACACCTCCACTTGCATTCTTATGTCTGTCCCATTCCTCTGAAAACAGATTTTATGAGGCCCGTGGTAGTCTTTAAATAAAACTTCTGTAAAAGTGATTCTGTCTGGTGCTAAGTTTATGCAGCTTAACTGAAACAGTGATAAATGTGCAGGTTGTCTATGTGATCATGACAACAGCATCAGAACAGAAAAGCTCAATTTTTTAACAAAACCAGGAATTAGTAACAGTACTTCCCTTTTCTTTCCTTCTCCATATGCAATCTCTTTAAACTGATGGTTGAAACATTATTAGCAACATCGATTTCCCTTTTAAGGTCTTTACAAGTCCAGGAGGGTAAAACTAGCATGCTAGTAATCTTTTTGTCATTAACCTATTCTGCTTTTTAAGTCTACAGATGAAAGTGTAAAAGCAATAACTACATAAGAAGCATTTTCCCTGCCTGTACATCAGCAGCAATGATATACTTTTGCTAAGCAAACCATGTTTATTAGGGTTTTCTACATACACATAAATTAATCTCAGTAAGGCTGTGTCCAAAATCCTGAGAGAGCTCTGCATGACCCATTTTCCCACTAAAAGCATTAAAAAAATAGCTTTTTATTTTATTCATTTAAAATACATATCCCATAAAATGATACTTGCACAGGAGAGCCAAATAAATAGCCTATACCATTGCCTCAGTTTCCTTATCTTTGAAAAGAGATAAAAATCTTTCAGACACTGTCACAGGAGGCACTATAAGAGAAAAGTGCTATTGCTCTATGAAAGAGAATTGGTTTAATGAAATCTCCCAGCCTCCTTTGATCCATTTTCTCCATGTTTCCCCTCATTTTTTTAAAAACAGCCTGTACAAAAGTGATTGCATGTGATTTCTAGAACTTTGCAAAGTGGTGCAGCACTTTCAGAAAAAGAGGAAAAGCGGTCGAGTTCTACTTCTGAGGCCTTGTTATATGAGCATGATAGAAGAGCCTAGGAAAGATACATATATTCTTTGTTTGACTGTTTGACAGACAGGGTACCTTTTGTGTCACAGGACCTGGACACACTGATGCATATTCTGTAAACTGACTTCCCTCCTTGTCCCCCTGTCCTGCTCATACACAGCAGCAGATGTCTCCAGAACATGTTTGACCTTATTGCTCTAAATGCACAGGTTTAACTGTAGCCAGCTGGCCTAGGACACAGTCAGCACTTAAATATTGTTGTGAGGAAGCCAAAACGTTACACTTCCTTCCCCCACACTCCAATCCTCCTTTTCTTACAGTACTTACTACTAAAATCTGCTTGCCTTACCCCTACAAACACCATTAGGCCCTAGTGTCCTGTGAAATAAATTGTTTATAATGTTTTGCTGAAGAGGAAAATGTACTGATTCACTCATCTGGAGACCACTTGAAGCTCCACTAACACCCACATGCACCAGAATGAGTTCAATTTTCAAACTACATTTTTTTGTTTGTTCTTCCCGCGTGTTATCTTCCGCCTACCACCAGGGTTCTGTTGCATTTGCAGCTTTCCAAACTCCCAGAGAATGTTTAAGGGAAGGGAGTACAGAAAAAAAGTTTTCATTAACTGTGCACAGTTATGGTTTATGTTAGGTTTTTAATTATAACACTAACCCTTAAGACCCTTAGCAGAGTCTCGGTTCGGATTAAATTAAAATATGGTTTCGCAAAATTTATATGGCAGCGAAATAACTTAAGCCAGAGATCTTACAAACGTTGACTTTCTGCCCTACTCTCAGTCCCTAGACAAATCTTCCAAATCCGATACCGGAGAAACCAGGTAGGAGAAGCTCACATCTCACAGCCGTGTTTCCAGTTACTCAAAAGATCACTTTGTTTGTAAGATCTGATTCAGAAATAAGGTATAATATTCCCACTCTGGTGACTGAAAGACTGCTAACAAAAACAGGAGGCACAGACAATGAACATTACTAGTCTTAAAAGGAATTCTCCCATTTTCTGAATGCGTGTTTCAGGCCCTGGTAAAAGAAGTGGTACAAGGAATCCACCACAAAATGAAAGATGACATTCCCAAGGTGAGCATGAGACCAAATCTTCTTACTGCATGGAAAGCATGAAGCATTGACTAATTCAGTCAGGTAAGAGTCAAGCTTTTTAAACCCTGTTCTTCTGAATTATAAGCAAAGTGCACAGCTAATAAATGGCCTAAAGCTTAGAATTAAGTTGGTTTGTTGTAAAAACAGAACCAAAGTCACTGACAGACTGTAGTCAATAAACTAAAGACTAGGTGGGACAAGGTTTTAAAAGCTGGTAAATTTTGCAGGCATTCTGGCCTGGGAGAAGGCAGAATAGAGATTTTCAGGATTTAAATTTTAAAATTTTAGAGACATCTTTCAGCTACATCTGCTTTCAGATACAGCCGCAAAGGCAAATGGCCTCAAAACATGTAACATTACTGTATGTCCGTATGTACGGCAGAAGAGAATCTGTCTGAATTTATCAAAATAAGTCTGACATTTTTTAGTGAGAAAAATCACTGCATTTAGGATGCCAAAAAAATCCAAACTATAAAAGACAACTTTAGCTACCTTACAAACTCAAACTACAACTGCACTGTAAGCATCTCCTAATACTGACATGCGGCACCTTCACAAAACCTAGCCAAGAAGTCCTATTATGTAGAGAATTTCAAGATCCTTCCATACCCTCAGAGAAGGGTAAACCTATGCAGGAATAAAACTGGCTTATAAATTAATGATCTGATGTGCCTGATCCCTGATGTGCCTCAAATAAAAAATAACAGATGGCTCTTTTCATTACTGATCTTTGTCCCCATGAATGCCTAAGCACAAGCTCTTCAGTCAAAGAAAATAAGACTGACCTTACTCTAAGTAGTACCCAAACATCAGCTGTCAGGCAACTGTGGCTGACTCATCTTCTGACTGGAGGAAGCAAAAGTGACATGATTTCACCCAAAGGAAGTGATGACCGATTGTCCAAGACCAGTGCAAACTCATCCAAACAGATGAGGAAAAATCAAAGGGGAGCCAGCCTAGTAATTGAGACAGGATTTTTTTCTGTTCTTATTCCTCAATACCAAAACATCCAGAGTATCTATTACTTCAGGTCTCATTGAATTTGTATTATAAAACATTCTGTTTTATCAAATTCCTATGAAATCCTAAATTTTTGGTTTATGCTTAAGTGGACAGTTTGCTCTATTAGCAGTTTGAAAGCAGAATTTTTACCACCTTATATGGTAAAAGAATTTAGATGAGAAAGAGAAAACTTAGATGGAGAAAGAATAATAAGCATTTAAGCCTTGAAATGGAAAATATAACAATTTAAGAAGCTTCACTGCTATGAGGCCATTACAATGTATCTTCTAGTGAGAAATTCAGACTGAAGAAATGGTATAATAAGCAGATGAGTGTCAGATACAGGAATGAATAGGTGTGATAATTTATTTTAAGTAACCCAAAGGTAAGCATAATCAGAGTGACTCATTATAAGCATAACTACAGACCTATATGCATCCCAGCTAGCAGCTGTCTGCTTAATATAGCAGCAAACAAAAAAACTTGAAAGCTTTCAGTGAGACAAAACATGATAGTTTGTAGTGAGACAATGATTTACTGTGATTTACAACATTTTTATTCCATTTATTTTTTATTTGTTGAAATACTGCCATCAGCCAAGCAATAACCTCCACATCACCTTCTCCACAGCAGAGATTATTTTATTTTTGAGATGATTTTATTTTTATTTTGCTGGATAAAACTCTAAATATCTCAAAACCACACCTTATTTTAGTCCAAAAAGTTAATTACTTCATAATGAGTGATGGATCCTCTGATATAACTTACAAGTATGGTTAAGTCATGTTCCCTCCTAACAGAGTAGCTATGGCAAAAATTTTCTTATTGTAGAGTGCAGAGATCTGTTCTGGAATACCCTTAATGTTTCAGACTTTTTCCTCCTTTTTCTTAACTCAAAATAAACATCTACCAAAATCTCTGAATGGTAGAAAGTGTGGATCTCAAGAAGCCTAGAAAAGACTACATCAGATGATACGAGGATGTTTTGCATCTGTAAACTTCACAACACTGCAGTAAAAATGTCTATTTTTTCCTTGCTTTTCAATTATGATTTCTGTCTGAACAAAAAGCCCAATGAAATAACTGTGTCTCCAATGCCCCTTTAAAAAATAAACAAACAAGAAAACAAACCCAAAACCAAAACAAACAACAAACAAAACAACAACAACAAAACTCCTACAAAATTAAAAAATAATGATAAAAAGCACAAAAGGTTTTTCTGTAGTTCTCGAGAAATACAAAGAGGCTCAGGCTTAGTTGTATAAGCAGTTAAAATTACTTATCTAGCAGATAAACCTTGCTGTATTCCCTAAAGTTTGCACATTATCATTGCATTGTGTTATATAGTGAGGAATTTCCTTAGAATTGCTTCTGTCTATATTTTTCTTTGCAGAAAGTGGTAAAAGACTCATTTTAGAGGTACAGTGGACGACATCCAAGTAGTAATGCAAAAAAGATTTCATGATGAACGATTGTCATCGAACTATTTTTACAAGTGGGAAAGTGGGGCAAAAGGTGGATGATTTGGTTTGCTCTTGGATATAAAAGTCAGGAGCATGTTAATAATAGATTCAGATATTAAGTGCTGGGAAGAAATTTTTCCCATTAGCTGAGGTTCTTTGTTACCTGTGTCTGAATAAAGCAACAAATAGATCTCATGGCAGACTTCAAATCACTTCATCTGGGCAATTTAAATAATTCTGTACTCAAAATAAGACTACATCCCCTCAAAATACCCAGGTTCCAGCAATCAAACATGCTTCCAAACACTGGAATACACTTGACCTGAGTATGGGAATGCAAAGGTGATAGATACACACATTGACTTTTTGACTTTTGCAGGTAAATCCAAAGCCACTGTGTAAAAGAAAAAAATGGGCTAGTCTCTTTTTATGTCTCCCTTTCTGTTAGTGTGCAGAAGATAAATGCAGAAATTACAGGATGGCAGACATTGAAAGACATCTACATTACACACTATTTTAGCAGCTATTATGTTTTAGGAAAGCAGACATGACACAGTCATTACTTGCCTGCATATATTGAGAAACAAATCAGCAGCAAGGAAAAGAAAATACAGTAAAATACTATGAAAATACTATGTCATAAAAGTGGTGTTTCCACCACATTATCAGGTGATTTAAACTCAGAGCTGCGTGCTCTTGGCTAAATAAATTGTCCACAGTTTTTCTCAGTTACTAACTGGCAAGGTTTTACTGAAACAAATTTATCTGCTTCCTCTATAAAGATTGATAAAAGGCATTACTCTGCAAAAAGAAAAAAAATTATTAGCACTTTAATTCAAAGGACTTCATTAAGAAGTAACATCTACATAATTTTCAAAGTATCATCTTCATCTTTCCTTGTCTTGAATTTAATAGAACTAGTAGACTTGAGGAATGAAGCTACTTTTCCTGTCTGATAATTACCTTAAAATTTTCTTATTAGCATCAAATCAAATATGGTCATATCTTTACACTTTTCTAGGTAGAAATCTTGAAAAAGGTATTATGGTGTCCTCAAGAAATAAAATCTAAGAGCCTCATACAGCCCCACCTTCTCTGGAAGGCCCTTTAACCACAGTAACTCACAGCATACCAGACCATACCCATTTTCAACAGCTTAGTCCCACAAGAGAACTTAGCCTATGGAGGAAAAAACACGTCTGAAATATACCTCCTGGAGTTAAATTCCCTGAAATTTTCTGATCATAATTTTTTATATTTAATATAAGAAGTTAAAATTTTACTTAAGAAGCTGACAGTTCCTGTCAAAGTGAAGATTACCTAGTAGTTTTATTTTTAGGAAAAATAAAAAACTTAAGCAGAAATGGAGTTTTACCACAAGCATGTCAACTCTGCTTGTTTAATCCCATCTACCAGCTTGACTGAAGATGGGGTCTGTGAATTAATTTCCAGAGAAGAGCAGACCCTCCACTAAGTGAGAAAAACAGAATCCTGCACTCCCACCAGCCCAAAAGTTCAAAATACAACCTCTATTCAAATGCTGAGGGAGGGAAAAAACCCCAAAACAACGAATATTTCTTAAAGAAAGTTGTTTGTGTCTATAAAAGAGACACATCCCAAGCTCTATAATCACCATGTATTCCACCAAGTAAAGAACAAAAACTCTACTACCGTAAAGTGGAAAACCTGTATGGGTCATGATCTTCTAACTTCCCCTCTGGCTATGGTTTTAATTAAGAGAAACAGAAATTAGACTCCTAGAAAATAAGAAGGGAAAACATCCTCTTGTGGTCCTGATTTATATGCAGGTTAAAAATTTAACAGAGTAGAAGAGTCAGACTTTGCCAACAACTAGAAATCATCGCGAACTGATAAGGGACTGACACGCAATCCATACAGTTCCTGCTATAAAACATAATTTCAAAATGAAGCTCCATTGAGAAATCTAAAATGAAGACCAACCATAGGAAAAATCCTTTCAAAATATTAACAGACAGGAATTTAGGAAGACTACAAAAGCCATTCTAAAGGAATGTTCTTTTAAACTGCATATTCTGCAGGTGAGATATGACGTGGTTGGAGGAACATTATTCATACATATGGCAGGTTCCACAGACTCAAAAATAAAAACAAAAGAAATTTATACATTTTTAAGTATAGAAAGCATGCAAAATTATTCTAAAACACGGACTTTCTGGAATTCCCCAAAATCTATGCTTTAGTTTAAAAAAGAATCATAGAAATTATTTGGAGACAATGTTCCATTTTGATACCAGTTGACACAGAGAACCAGAGAGGGAAGGGAATGTCATCTTTAAGACATTAGTTTTCCAGGAATTTTGCTTTTGGCTAGTTGCAGGGATTTCAAAGTTTATCCTTTCTTTTTTCATCTTCTTTTTTTTTTTTCTTTTATATTTTTAAAATAAGCACAGTTTTTAAAAGTTTAATCTCTAAAAAAAAAAAAAAAAAAAAAGTACCCATGAAGAAGGCACATAAAGAAAAGCTTTCAAGATGAGTGGCAAAAGCATTACACATCAAAATTAAAAGGCAGTTGAATCAAATTCACCTATTTGGCCCAAATCAGTAAACAAAAATTAATTTTTCCAGTACTGTGAGGCACATATCAGAGTTTTGCAATTTCCTTTCACAGCCATGGATAATCCCCAGGAAGCCTTTGCCGAACACATGCTTATTCCAGAAGCTGCAGCAGTTAAATAACCAGCTAAGACAGCTGGGTTCAATTTAGGTTGCGGATTACTCATACACGCAAAAAGATAACCACTGTAAGGCCGGTGAAAGCCTCAACTGCTGCCATTACTGAACCCGTTGCTATGTCCAGCTTGAGTAATGTTTAGAACATTAAGGAAATATTTCTAAAAGCCTACTGTTTTCCAGTGGAAAAAAGATATTATTTCTAAATTACTTTATCAAAAGTAATTACTATTCTTAACATCCATTTTAATCTCTCTTAAGGAGATTAAAAGCATAGAAATTTTACATTCTCAACTTTTGTAGAGCACACCTTGTCTATATTTTACTCCATAACTGATTATGGAGTTATTTCCCATCTAAAATCTTTATACACAGGGAATGCACTTTGTGAAGGAACAATTGTTATAGACAATGGTGTAATTTTTTTTCTTATTTAGATCAAAAATGTGTTCTGGTAGGAAATGGGTTTACTCGAGACACATCCCAAGCTCTGTAATCATCATGTATTCTATCAAGTAAAATACATGCCTCCAAATCTATGTACCTCCATTTTCTAGCTCTCTCAATTTTAATGCGTATCTCATCCTTTCCTATAAGAAATCTCAAGTGGTTAGACACTGGCTTACACAAAAACAGCAGAAGATTCACTGCCATATTTTCAGTGGGATATTTGAAAAAAAAATCTTTATTCAAAGTACAAGTCCTAGAGTTTGCTATGAGTCCATCAGCTTTTTATTAAAATCTTCTCATTTCTGATTTTAGCGAGATTTTTCCTTCAGCATCTGAACACAGTAAGCAAGATACCATATTCTGCTGAAACAGCTTATGGTAAAATGTGTTCATTGATTACTCATACTTGGTTCCAAATATTTTCCACATGTCTGTCTTCACTAGACATTTTAATATATTGAGAGTCCACTTTAGTATGTAGTCTACATCCTGTCACAGGTAACTCCTCAGAATATTTTGACATGGAAAAGTCAAAGGAAAGAAAGAAAAAGTGGCAATACTGTTGCAAGGCTATCCAACTTCTTTATTACAGTTTAATTTATCTGTAGAAATTATTTACAAATGCTGGAGTGACTGATAAAACTATTGCATGGCTAAAGCAATAGCTCCACAGAAAAATTTGGCTCCTGTAACTTGATCAAAGCCTACTTAATGGCACCTTTTCTTATATGGACAGAACATTTTTGTGACATCTTGAGCTTCTTCTTTAACTTTTCACATCTTCACTGCTTACTCATCTTTTATCTTGTCATGATAGCTACTTTTGGAAGATCTTATTTGTAAATCTTATATCCTCATGCTTGCAAACTGATAACTTGTATTCAGAGCATCAATTAATAAGCCAGTACCCTAAGAATCAGAGTACAGAGTTCATGACCAGTTAGAATGTCACTTTAGTGCAGTTGCAGTTTGCAAAGTTTTGATGTATTCAGAAATGGAAACAAATAGTCTTTCCTGTATAAATTAGTTTCTGGGTCTGAATCTGAAAATCATCTAAATTACAGAATGATAATAATTTTTATCACAAATTCTTATTTTTCATGTTTGAATTCTAGTAGCACTTCTCTGGAAACTATGATTTTAATAGCATCTGCATAACAGAAGCTTCACAACACAGGAACGTTCTCTTTCAGACAGAAAGTAGTATATTCATAACATAAATAATCACTTAAATCACATCACAGAAAGCTCACAGGTAAGCCTTCAAAGGTAAGCAATTCACTTCTATTTAAATATTGTACTTTCCCAATGCATACAGGCATTACAGCTATCAAAATTTTGTCTGTCAAAACCTGATGAAAAGAACTTCTACAAGACCTGAAAGCTTTTGAAACACTATTCACCATCTATAAGTAGCTGCAAGAAGGGCCACTGCTCTATCATTGCTCATGGCTGCAATGGAAATAATCCTGGGAGAAATAAATGTTTGCTGCACACAGGTAATTTGTAGACTATTGGTTAATTGACTGCATTACAGTTGTGGATTCTCAAATTTTTTGATCTTCCACAATAGTCACATTGGTATTGTGATCGGTGGCTGAAGCATCATTTTCTACTAGATCAGGAACAGGAGAAATTACTCAAGCGAATGGCAAGAGCCACCAGATTCAAAAGGACATTGTTAAGGTTGATACTTGTATTATCACAGGACCAATTAGGATGGAAAAAACCTCTGAGATCATTGTCCAACCTCTAATTGAACACCACTATGTCAACTAGATCATGGCACTGAATGTCACATTCAGTCTTTCCTTACACACCCGCAGGGATAGTGACTCCATCAACTCCCTGGGCGGCCCATTCAATATCTGATCACCCTTTCTGTGAAGAATTTCTTCCTGATGCCCTACCTAAACTTCCCCTGGTGTACCTTAGAACTACATTCTTTCACCCTGTCACTAATTGCCTGGAAAAAGAGGCTGACCCCCACTCAGGCAGTAGTTAGAGAGACAAGGTCGCCCCTGAGTCTAGTTTTCTCCAGGCTAAACAATTCCAGCTCCCTCAGCCGTTACTCACAGGACCTGTGCTCCAAACCAGCTCCATTTCCCTTCTCTGGATACACTCCTGTATCTCAGTGTCCATCCTGAACTCAGAGGCCCAAAACTGAACACAAGATTGGAGGTGTGGCCTCACCAGTGCCAAGGACAGGGGGATAATGCCTTATCTGCTCCTGCTGGCCACACTGTTGCTGGCACAGGCCAGGGCCAGGATGCCATTGGCCTTCTTGGCCCCCTGGGCACTGCTGGCTCACGTTCAGCTGCTGTCACCAGCACCCCCAGGTCCTTTTCTGCTGGGCCACTTTCCTGTCATTCTGCCCCAGCCTGGAGTTGTTGTGGCCCAAGAGCAGATCTCAGCACTTGGCCTTGGCGCTGGTCTCCAGCCTAAACAGGTCCCCTCACAGAGCCTTCCAGCCCTACAGCAGATCAACGCTACTGCCCAGCTTGGTGTCATCTGTGAATTTATTGAGGACACACTCACTCTCCTCATCCAGATCACCAAAGGAGATATTAATCAGGACTGGGCCCAACATTGATCCCTAGGAAATGCTGCCAGCGCCTGGATGCCAACTGAATGCAGACTGAATTCACCAGCACCCTCTAGGGCTGGCCATCCAGCCTGGTCACCTTAAAAAAATGAAGGCTGCACCTGTCATTTTCCAGGACAGTGCTGTGGGAGACAGTGTCAAAGACATTGCTGAAGGCCAGGCAGACAACATCCACAATATCCACAGCCTCTTCCTCATCATCATTATAGTACTGCTAGGTCATAAGATGTTGTGTTAACAAGAAACGTATTTCAGAAACAGTGATATTACAAAAGGTATACAATCATAAGGCAGTTTGTATCAACTTGAAGAAAAACACATATTGAAAAACATTTCCATATACAAGTTTCTTTCAGGAAAAATATCTTAAACAATCTTACCTATTGTTCTCTTTCCATACCTATTATTTTCTTTCTTTTAATAAGGAGCAAAAGTCTTCTAAGCAGCCTTTGAGTACCTTAAGGAAATACTAAAGTTGCCTTAAAAACTAGTGCTTCACAAAGAAAATGAGATATATAAACTGCAGAAGGAATACAAAGTTTATAAATACCTACAACAATATCTGGTTTGAGTTCACATTTATTAAACAGATTTTTTAACTGTCAAAGAGCAGTGCTTATAAAGCACAAAGAAAACAGCTTAAAAATTCAGTCAGGGTTAAATTTCAATAATAATCTTTAAGTTCAGCTTTCCGAGAATTCAGCTGCTTGAGGTTTTTATTACTGAATACTGTGTCAGCTTTTGGTAACAAAGACGATTTTAAATATTTTAAAATGGGTCTCACCAAGGTACATGAAAGTTTAGAAATGGCAAAACACTGATAACAACTATTTCATTTTCACTTTTCACTTTCTATGTATGTAACATTATAGCTTAAAAAATAAAAAAGGAAAAAAGGACTTATTCCAGATGCCTTGGCTTCTTAAGAGTTGTCCTTAGCACCTTTTATAAAGACCATGGAAATGGATGAGCTGTTTCTAAACAAATGGATAAATATGGGCCATGGCAATAGTGCTACAGCACAAGCCCTGCACAGCCAGCCCAGGACCAACCAAGACCGCAGCCTGTGTTTGTGGAGCATTACATAACCTACAGATAAACCATATAGAGCTTATCATGCCCTGTGACTAAATACAATCTTAACATCCTATCAGAAAAATCAAGAGAATAAAAGTAGCTTGTGCTGCTTTGTGATCTGACAATAAATCAGTTCAGGAGGGAAGGGGACAAGGCTGCCCAATAATGGCTCATAAGCCAGAATTTCTCCGGTCAGGAAACCTCCTGCACGCTATCTGCTGCCCATGCCTCCTGGGACACTGCATTATATAACCACTGTAATACTCTTAAATGAACTGGAAAAGGCCAGGCACAGGGTGAAGTGTGTCTCCTGTGCCCCCCTTCTCCCTCAGCGCTCGTAACTGATGGTAACTGAAATTTGTTAAGTGGGGGCCTGAACCGATGCTGTGCTGAAGTCACTAAGCAGCTCCCAGCTGCCAGGCAATGCAGTGCCACTCCCCATCAATCAGCCCCTGCTCCCTGCTGCCTCACCTCACAAACACGGGCAAAACTGCAGTGCAAGACACAGGAAATAAAGCTTATACAGGCACAGACATTGCAGGCACCAGAGGTGTCATCTTTAAAACTTTCCTAGCAATGCTGATGTGCTGCTCAACACTCTAAAAATGGACCAATGTGGGTCTTCGAGAAATGAGTTTAAAATATTTCAGAATGGTTGCTGTAACTCCTAGCAGGAGAAAATATGTTAATTAGGCTACTGACACAGCCTGAACAGCATATCTGACTGTCTGGAGATAAGGATGCTGACAAACTCTTTACAGCAGAAATATGTTTTAAGAACAGCTCATCAGGAATTGAATGACTTGTGCCTCTTAGAAACACAATGGCAATTTTTTTTCTGTTGTCAGCATCCTGGCTTGAGCCAGCCACAAAGAGTACAAATTTTTTTTGAAGGGATGAACAGAATGAATCAGCTCTGATCCAATAATAATGGCTCCTTCCTATCCTCTATCTCTGCATCATGCAAACTGACAATAAACCCAGACAGGGGGCCTACAGATCCAAGATTAACCTAAACCCTCTTGCACCTTTAGCGACGGATGTTCCTCATTTAGTCACCCAACAGTCAGCCACAACAGTAATCACCATTTAAGCAGGAGTCAGAGCCAAGGTTTCTGGCTGAGACTGTAATAAGTCTTTCTGTTTAGATGCATATAAAATTAATTGACCACTTAACACTGATAAAGTGATATTTTCATTTCAAAATGTAGTCTTGAATGTGGTGTTCATCCATTTATAGCCAGAAAGGCAAAGAGAGGCAAAGTAATGCAAAGAACTCCTTTCACTTTAGTGACATCTTGCTGGAACCAGATAACTGCAAATTCCCAAATGCTTCTGCTTTCAAGCAGATCAAGAGATAGCAAAGATAAGGCCCTGTAGATGTTTTCTCTGTATCCTGAAAATTCCATGTCTGAACAGCAAAGTGTTTTTAACTTTCTATGCCTTTGCAAGAGTGTGAAGTTAGAATGGAAAATAATATTGAACAACTCACTTACACTGACCACGTCACTGTTTCCCTCAGGAAGCCCCAATTCACACAGCTGTCCAAAGCACTAGCCACACTTGTAGTTAGCTCCAGTTTGTTACAACATTATTATGTCTAGATAGACTTCTCAAAAAGTTTGACTTTTCTTCTCTTAGTGCATGATGTTTCCTGCTAATCAGTACTTTTTCACCGCCTCCTCATGATTAGTGTCAAGGGAGTTCAAAGGAAAGATGGAGCAGAGAAAAACAAGAAAGCAGCTCCTTGAGTGTCCCTCTTTTAGTGGACATTCTAAATGTATCTGAATGGAAAAGTAATGTAAAATAATGTTCTGCTGGAAGGAAGGAAAAAGTAGACTAAAGACAAACTTCTCCACAGAGAACTTTTCCTTAGGCTGAAATAAACAAAAGCAAGAGCTGAAAGTAAGCAAAGCTTCTTTGAAGGAGAGGTCACAGGGGAGCAATATGATCTGGGACTCCAATACATAGCACATTCTATTCTGAAAACCACGGATTTGATGGGAGTGCCAGAACAGGCATCACTGTTCCAATGTCACTGATGTCTGCACAAGCAAGCAGAAAACAAAAAACAGTGGAAGACTCAATTTTCAGATCAGCAATGTTCTGGGGAATCCTAGAAGAAAAGTGTTCTTGAAATGTACCACAGACAGGAATCATTAGCATAATGGTGCAAGTTTAAAGCCAGTATTGGCTTTTCTGCTGAATATCTTTTGCGGTGATTTCTCAATTGCCAAAGCCCAAAATAAAAAGCTCATATGTTCATAGTCTTGTCCATAAAGCCAAAAATCAATGTACATTACTTTACTGTCTCTTTGAAAACTCCTGTGACAAATGTGGTAACCTTTTCTAGTGTTCCTCTACCTTTGGACTGCAATAAATCAGAGCTCATTTCACTTTTACTTCACTGGTAATTCCTTTACTTGGCATAGCAAGTACCTAAATCTCAAGTATGCACACTGAGAATCAGGTATTTTGAATATGACTGAAATGTCAAATGGAATTTTATATATATAGTTCAATTACAAAGTCATTACTCTTTTATGTTGTTGAACATTCAAAATTCCCTGCAAAATATTTCCATTTATGTCTTAATTAGATATGCCATTCCTACAAAACACAGTTATCTTGAATCTCCCATCCAGATCTATCTGCTTTCTTCAGATTTCCTCTGAAGAATTTTCCTCTGCATAGTGGAGCCTTGAACAATCCCTTTGACAGTGCTTGATTCTGCAAAGTACTCAAAGGAAGTTTACATTAATTTACCAAATTAAGTTGGATTGGGCCTGTTGCAGAGTAAAATGTACAACAGTCACTGTGGCTTAGCTGTGCTGTGGCATTTTGATAATGAGCATCACTGACTGTCTCAAAGGTATGTGTCAGAACTTTAGCCATCATCACATTACAAAGGCACTCTTATCACACAAAAGAAGACTCTTATTGAAAGACTAATTGTTATCAATACAGTTTGGACTATACAGTCAAAACTATTCACCACACATTACTCATTTCTTAACTAATTGTTAACTACCATTTCCTAAAGTTACTTGCGTGAATGGAACACTAAGGGGATTATTGTGGTGTGTCAGAAGTTCCTATAAAAACTGCATCCCTATTTGGAAATGCATCAGCATTTTTCCCCCCTCAAAACAACTGAAAAAAATGTATTTTTTAATCTCAGCATTTGTGTTTAGAATGTTTGTGTTGCCCTTTTAGTCACCTTAGAATGGAAACATAAATTTTAAAAAGGTCTTTTTTCCATTCCTATGAAAAAGCCATTATTTACATGAAAGGGCTTACTCAGTATCTCTTTTTTAGTAGAATTAAATCCCTAGTTCTCCTATTTGCACAACTAGAGAGCTTCCCCACGAGGCGCTGAGAAGAAGGATAGTAAATACTGTTATTTAGTTTGAAATCCAGTGAGGCTTAACTTACCAGCCTTGTCCACTAATCCTCACTGTTCTGCTCATCATTAACCTCATTTGTCTCCTGACAAGTGTTTTCCAGAATGATACTCCATGAAGCCTTCTCCTTCTTTTCTCCCAATGGTGATTCAGCAGCCACTTGCATCCCTAATGGTGAGGGGGTGCCTCACTTGGACTCTGAAGCAAAACTGATTTTGCTGATGGCAGCAGCATGAAGGCAAAGGTACAGATGATATAGTCCTCTTTGCAAATGTGGAAAAGAGACAGAAATTTTCAGCAGGTAAGCTTCTTTTCTCTTAAAACACTACACCCTACACCCCTACTTGCTCACAGGTAGGCTGCGTCACTGGAGATCATTCTTGCTTTCAGAGCCTTTCACTTATAAGTTACCTCTTCTACTCTAAGAAACTGAAGTTGCTTAAGAAAGAAGAGCAGAAAATTGGTGAAACATTGGCTTACAAACTGCTTGAAACACAAACAGAAATTTCTGCTCCGCTCCAATAAAATTCTTGTACAGATTTTATTCTACATCCTCTACATCTCATTGATAGATATTGCAGTTTATCAATAATTTTCAAAAATTTTGTGAAAATTTGTATTTCTTAGCAAAACTGCTACATTCTATAGATGGTGTTAAAACATTACTCCTGTATCATGGGATTAGTCACTAGCAAGAATCATCTCTACAAGACAAATCAGCCAATGGCTCCACCAGAAAAAGAAACACTGAATAAGGAACTTAACAGTCAACTTGTATTTCATACAGACATAAAAAAACCATGCTTAATCTCGTGTACATATCTGTGCTTTAAATATACCACAAGATAACAAGGCTTGATCTATGGTTCAATTATCACTAAGTAGTGAAAGTGTCATAAACCTTTCTGTATAACTTTTCTGTCAGAACCATAGACAGTTATTTCTATTACAATCACAATAGCTGGCATCATTACTGGATACATTATTTCATGTCCTTACCAAATTTTGAAAGTATTTGGATGTTGAATGTTCTTTAACACGTCTGAAGTAGCTTAAGAACCACTTACTGGAGAATTCAAGTTCAAAGAAAATCAATGCGCAGAACTTGAGTCAGAAAAATAATGTATTTTCTTTCCCCAATTACGTAAAACAGAAGTTCCTATTATGCGTTATAATAAATTAATAATAAAAATTAGGATACTAAGAACTTAAAACGTCCGCATGTTTTCTGTAGTTGGAATTAATTAAGCTAGAGAAAGTGCCTATACATAAATCGTTGATATGTTATGTATAAATATCTAGCCACAAGCTTCTACATTGTTGCACCTGTTATGCTTCATTGTTTTATCCTAGCCTTAAATCAAAACCTTAAACCTAAATGAGAAATCTGAAAGCATAACAGAATGTTTCGGAAAGCTTCCTCTTTTGTTAACTGCACAGTACCCGATGCCCAGGCCCTGCATCCTCCAAGAACCTGAGGATCTGTGCTGATCCCCATGACACAGGCTGGCACTACAGCACTCAGCAGCCTCCTGCAGCCTGGTCTCGTAACTCATTATTGCTTCAGGCTCTTTGGCCAGCACGTGTAACACTATGTGACTACACTCTTGTCCTTCCTTTTTCACACCCTCCATTCAGGCAGATCTATACTGCATACTTGCCCTAACACAGTTAAGTGTTAGCTGGGAACTGACCTGACTCTGGATCAGAAGACCTCTGCCAAAAGAAGCCATTCACACAGAAGCAGCAAAGCAAGTTCTTCTTCTACAGTTGATTTTACTTGTAAGAGCTTCATAATGGCTTTAATCCCAGCATGTTTTTAATACAGCAATCACAGTTATTTATCAGTGCCACATGCTAATATTTCCATACTGGTACAGTGATCCTTCATTTGCTAGAGCCTCCCCTTTCCTCTGTCACTGAACAAAACCCTACAGACAGAGCATCGGCAGCTGTCTGTCTCTCAGCGCAGAAAATAAATGAAATACTTTTGTTTTTATAAAACTACTTCATAGGGGTCAAGATTATCACCCAGCACAGGTGAGTCATCTCTGCAGTGTTAGACATAGGAAAACAATTCACAGAGTAGAACTATAAGAAGTGAGATTTAATGCAAATTTTATAGACAACTCAGGAAAACTTTATTTCACAGTCTTAAGTACTGAATAAAGAAGTTTCACGCTCTGTTGTGAATAGAAATAGTTAAAACATGTTATATAATGGAGAGGATGCAATGTACAGCACTTAATGAAAGATTCATTATGCATGATTGAAATACCATCTCTCAGAGTAGCCTGCCGGACAAAATGTCCAGCACACAGCTAGGAAAGTCTATAACACGCTGGGTGAGAAATTGACTGATGGGTAGATGGGTACTAAATCACATCACATCAGGCTAGCAGACAGTTACCAGTAGGCTTCATGGGGCTCAGTTTTAGGGCCAGTGCTCTTTGATGTTTTTATTTGAAATTACCTGGACACAGAAATTGAAAGTCTGTTAAGTACTTTGCTGATGTTACCAAAGGAGGAAAACCTGTGAACTTCCTCAGAGGTGGAGAGGCCTTACAGAGAGATATGGATAAAACTAGAGAGGTGGGCAATCATCAGCTACATGAAACTGAACAAGAGCAAGTGATGGATTTTCTACCTGTGATGGGGTAATCCAGGTTGTATGTACAAGCTGGGGGACAAGAGCCTGGAAAGTAGCCTCATGGAAAAACAAGAGGGAGTTTGGATAGATGGCAAGTTGAATATGAGCCACCACTGTCCTGCCAGCCAGTAAGGCAACTGGAGTGTTCTGGGGTGCCTCAGGCACAGCATCACCAGCTGGGCAAGAGAAATGATTGTCCCTCTTTGTGCTGGTGCAGCCTCACCTCAAGTTCTGTGTGCAGCTCTGGGAGCTAAGCTCAAGGAGCGTGTCCAGAGGGAGGTGACCAAGGGGGTGCAAGATCTTCAGAGAGACTTACAGTGAGCGGCTGATGTCACTTATTGGGAAGGTCATTATCCCAATGCCAACACTGGGAAGAAAAGACCACATAATTACACTTAGTCTATGGAGGAATTCACTTTGATTATGAAATGTCTGTGATTTTTAAACTTTTAAATCCTGCAATTTTAATTATTATTTTCATAAAAGCTTCAGAACTTGGAGGCAAACAATTTACTTGAAAATATCTACTTAATGGAGTTTTAAACTAAACATTTAGCCCCTGCATTTCTTGAAAGGTTTGGAATTGTCAAAACACAAAGTTTCAAATCAAGAACAATGCAAACTCAGTCTGGTATATTTTTTTAAATCATGCTTTTAATTCAGCTTCTCAGTATCATAATGGCCCTCCTAAAGATTTTAAAATGTTCACAGCTGATTACACTATATATGTAAAAATAGTACTGCTTGTCTCATTAAACTACCATGATTTTCTACTTGGATATAAAACATAAAATATTAATTATCGCTTCAGAAGGCACTTTCATCCCTCAATTTGAATGCTCAAGCTTAAGATTGCTACAAAAAGCTTGATGATACCTTTTCTATTAGTATCCACATCTGCCCTTGTGTTTATGTTTGCAGCACACATATATACAGTGGCTGCACCATTTTCAAGTATTCTGCTCTGGTCAGATGGTAACAATAGCTAGTCATTTTCTCTGACGTACCACTTCATCGCCTAAAGAGGAACTTCGGATTACTGGGGTACGGTGTCTATATCTAAATATCTCCTATGCTGATACATAAATAATATGGACATACACACAAAATAACCTATCTCCTTTGTCTGAGTGCTACATTCACATTCCTGATAGCTGGGACTGCTTGATACATAATCATATACAGATATGTGAATAGGGATGCTCCATAATAATTTCACTGCTAGTTCCACAAGGACAAGTGAAGCAGAAGAACATGAAATGAAAAAGGCTTGCATGTCTACGGGGAGACTCTAATTGGATTCAAGAATTTCAAATTCATCTCCAAATGCAGAAAAGCGAAGACTGACTCACAGGTCTTTCCATAGAGAATGAATATGTGAAATTAGCAGGAAAAATTCAGGTTATGTGGGTAGAAGAAATGCTATAAACCCAAATACATTTGTAGTGTAAAAAAGCAAGTAAAAGTAATGTATTTATATGGCTCCTAAGAGTTTCACAGTGCCTGAGAGAGGGTGAGGACCAGAACAGAGGAAGAGCATTTGCCACATACACATCACTCCAGAAGCAGACAAACACAAAGTCATCTGAACACAGGCAGAACTGGGTTAGTCCCAGGGGGACAGCAGCTTTTCATGATGTCACTCAAGAAATCAAAATATAAAACTGTGCATACCACGTTAGTGTACATGTATGTTCAGTCTGAAGGAAGTGTATAAAGTGTCTGTCACCATCTAGTTTTGTCCTCACCGCAGTAAGGACACAGGTAGAGGGCTGTAGGATTCCACTGGGATGCACCAATCTTTACAGTCCCTTGCAGCAGTTTGAAGGCAAAGCAATCTCTGTGTTGTTATTTAGATGTATGATCTTGGATCTTGCCGTGTGCAACTCTGTTGAACAATCCGCCGAAAAAATACAACACAGGTTATTCAGGTTGTGATCTACTCCTTGGACAACTCTGTGTTACTGATTAGTTCATACTAAAGGATGAAATCACTTGTAACACCGCTCAGTGATGTCATTAGTTCTTGTGGGAATAAAAGTTGTAACAGCCCTAGAAACACAGGTTACCAGAAGGAACAGAGCTCTCACAAAGGCTGTTTGCGTAAGTGCAGATAAGCATTCTTTCTGCAGCATGACAGTAAAGTACACCAATGATGACATTTGCCTTAGGAAGATCTAAAGAGAAAAAAGCCAGACTATCCACTTTACATGATGGCTCTCTGTAACAAAGAGGGCTTTCTGAAAACTTCAAAAGTCCATGCAGCATGGAAGTTTTGCCATGCACATGCCCCTACCAAGCAAGACTGCAGAGATCACAATGACTCTACAGAACCAGACAGAAACATAATGACATGAGCAAAGCTATGATTAAATAGGGGGTACACCAATCAGTTTAAATATAGAATGGCTCTCACCCACATATATTAGCAAAACTATAAATTCCCTGATTGATTCAATTATTATTCATGAGAAACGGTATTTATTACAATTTATCAAGCTTTTGTGTGAACTTCAGGAAGTGTAGCTGAATAGCCCAGATTTAAAAAAGATGATGAATTATGATCAACTCATTATCAGTGCTTAAAATTTACCTTTCCAATACCATTCCAATACTTTCTTCATTTAAATCTTCAACGCTTCAAAGAAATTAAATAAAATACCTTAAAATTAACATAAATATACATATTTACATATATATACACATACACATATATATATGAACATATACATATAAATATATACACGCACACACACACATATATATATATATATATATATATACACATATACATCTTTCTCCTACCACTCATCAAAAAAAGACTGAGGTGGAAACAAAGAATTTGAAGGTGACCAAAATTCATGGCACATGGCTCTGATGAAGTGCATTGCTTTACTGGAAGTATCTGGAAAGATAAGCCTCCAGAAGCCAGGGGGCATCATATTCTTGACTCTTCAGAGGGATGCAGAATCCAGCGTCTCCCCACACTCACCTAAAATGAGTGAGCTACAATGAGCTTCGCCTGTTGAGTGTGGATTATAGTCCTCAGATCTTCCAGTCCCACTGATTACTTGATCAACAGCAAAACCAAAGTTTTCATGTCAAGGAGAAATCACAAGTCTATCTTTGTCTCCAAAGTGAGGTTTTAAAACCAGGTATTTCAAACCTGACAATAAACAGGTATGGCAGTACCATTACTCACTAGAACTGCACACTAAATTAGCAAGTTAGATCTATGCAGTATGTATCTTCAGCAAGAGCAGCATCAGCCAAGATCATACACCACTCTAGTCATTGGGTTCTGGTTGCATGGTAGCAATGGCTCAGATCAGAAAATACAAAAAAAAATACAAAGCAAAAAAAGCAGAATAAATAGACATTTGCCATCAGGGACACGTTTACAACAGCTACCCTCTTTGGCATACCCAGAGATCACGAATTCACAGTTTCCTCATGAGTTTACAGCTGCTTTTCCTCTATCACATCTTTTGCACAGTGGTGAGACAAAAGTGCTGCAAAGCAGGGAGAGGAATTCTGAGCAAAGCTTGCACTGCCAGTGCAGATCCCTTGGTTACTACAACCATTCACTGCCTGGCTTATGTCTGGGTGCACAGAAAGAAAGTGGTTAAGGATCCTTCACCTTCTTAGTGAAGGCCGTCTATGGCAGACATCAAAACTCATGATGGAGCACAGAAGTGGTTCATCACCAGCCTCCTGGTTTGCGTTACTCAAACCTTGGAGATGTGAACAATCAGGGCTGCAGCAGGGTACCCAGTAGCTCAGATTTCCAGAAGATGACACTCCTAGATGGCAACTCAGCAGTGCTACCAAGATCACCAGAGATCACAGGGCGTGTTTCAGGAGTTCCATCCTCATCTCTTTAAAGTCCCGTGTTTTCTGTGTCTCAAAAAGGACAATCTAGTTCTTTAAAATGAGATAAAGGTAAAGAAACCTGCTCTGCCACATCCGTTAATTTATTACATCATTTCTTAAAATGCCCTCTTGATTCATAAATTCACATGATTTCTTTTCTGTGTGGATGATGTTACTTTTCTTCTGACATCTTCCACCACCTTGCTTGCAAAGGAAGTTAGTAGTAGTCAATCAATTTACTAAATTTAAAACTCAAGTCAACCCATCAGCTGAACAGAGAGCTCTTCACAACTGTCTGAAAAAAAACTTTAAATATTCACATGACATAGAAAAACCTATCTAAAACTGGAATATTTCCTGCAATTTTCACAAGCTTTTTGCACTGTGTGACTTTCCAATATAGACACTGCCTCAGAAGTTTAGGTCAGCTGCTACTTCACTCTGTCTGAAAGAAAGCAAGAGGGAGGGGCACAATCACACACTGTCAAAGATCTAGAACACATTTCAAACTGGAACAGCTCTCGAAGGAGGTAAACTTGAAGACAAAATGGCTCAGAGGAATTACTGATGGTTCTTTGCAGTGCCTGTCATTTGTCTGCTGTTATGTGTGGTTTCCCCCTCAAAACTCTTAAGTCTTATAACCATGTAGTTATAACGAAACCCTAGGTTTTTCTCTTGCGTTACTAATTTTAAAACACCTGGATTCTGTAATTTCTCCTTAATTTTTGGGATTATAGGCTGCTAAAACACTGTTATTAATAATAATAATGAAAATCTTGGATAAAAATTATTTCTGAATGTTTAAGATAAATGAGCAAAAATATGCAGATCAGCAGAATTTAGTCTGCAGAATGTTTTTTGCTGCTGAGTAAAGGCATATAGCACATGCATTAGTGAATGTTTCATACTAAAAACAAGGTCACCTCCATAGTACATTTGTATAAAGTCTCCTTTGCAAACAAAATACTGGGAAAATTTTTGTAAATCCTGACTATGCACTGCTTGCTTGCAAAACCTGTGATAATACATAAATGCTTTCTGCTTTCCTTAAATGATTTATACATCTTTTAAAATATTACATTAAAGAATTAAGAGCTACACTGCATTGTTTTATAATTTAGAGCAATAGTTAATGCCAGGACTCTTGCTGTTTAAAAACAAATAAGGTACCAAAACAAAACCCAACCTTTTCCAGCCTGCTAACCAAACACATTACTTCAGTAGAGCCAAGGACTCACAATAATAGAAACAATAAATTAATTGCTTAAGTCTCAGTTCCTTGATCACCCTGACCTGCTGCAGAGGAAACTAGGCCCACAAATCCTACCAGAAATTCCTCAGATATAGAAGAATGGCACAGAAAATGAGCAAAAAGTCACTTTTCCTGCCCTCCTGGTCACTTGGCAGCAGAGATGTGGGAAAAGAAATGGTTGCAGAAGAGGGCACTGCAGAGCTTTGCTTGTTGGCTCAGGCTCAGGAGGGCTGTGGCAGGAAACCAAAGTATCTGTAAACACACTTTAATTTATCTTTTTGTCCTGCCACTTCCACTCTTCCCTGGGACTTTCTGTCAGACTTAGGTTCCTCTGTGATATGACAGAACAGAATTCCTATACCTTTCTCTCAAGTCTTCTCTGTAGCTTAGCACAGGCACCAGAAATCATTACTACTTTCTTCTTCAATGTATAGCAAGAAATCTCAAAAGCAAAAACAGGGCAACAGCATTTTAAAGCACTCTTATTTCTGACCTGGGAATACTAAGGAGCAAGCTGGCATTATCTTGTCCATATTTGTTAATGCTTCTAAAGCCTTAATATTTCACATCTTAAACCTATAACCACAGACCCAGTCACTTTCAAGGGACATACCAAACACCTGATGACTTCAGATAGTGATACAGCCACGGGGTGGTGTGGTACCATGACTAAATTCATGACCTTGCAATAGCGAATAGGAGAAAAAAATCCCATTCTCTTCTGTTAAGTCCTCAGTGTAGTGTTAATAAAATTACTAAAACACAGCATACAAAGATAACACCTGATCCCACTCTCCCCACTTACTGCAGCTCCCTGCTACCTGCTCCATCACATGCTCCAAAGGGCTTCCAAGAGCCCTAAATTCCTATCCCAGAGCCCTCTGGCTCAGCCATCCAGAAGGCTGTCACTTATACTCCTGATCTGATCTTCATTCTTTAACAAACAGCTCATTTGACATCCATGGCTTCTCCCTCAGCTGCTTAATTTACCTTCCCAACTTTAATTTTACTGCAAGAAAATTAATATAGCATTTAAAGGAAATGCAATTTACTGTAACAATACTTTCCAAAGGTTTTAAAGAAATATCAGGAGGAAATCAGGGGAAAAAAGTCTACAGCAGTCAATCTGTTTATAGATCAAGAAGTTTCCCTGAGCACACATATAGTTAATCTGCAAACAGAAATGAGAAAAATATGGAACTAGAATAGACTGTTTTATTGCAGCTTCATTAAATTTTCAAATCTCTCTTGCTCCAATGTGCTGTGGAAGGAAAGAGAGAAAGAGTCTTTTACAAAGAGCAAGATATAACAGCACCATATCTGTATGTCTCTAGAGAAGCTTTCAAAGCTGCTCAGGAAGACAGCCTACATTTTATAAAAGTTGCTAGAAATCTTATATAGCTGATTTAAATACATAATTTGGGAAGTGGTCTTGTTCTTAAGATGAGAAGGGTAAATGAGCAATTATCCTATCAGCCCAAAAGACATAAGTGTAAGGTCAGCCATTAGGCACCGCATAAATTTTCTCGTATAGTCTGGCAGACATTTTCAAATAGAAGTCCGTCGACACTTCGACTTGTTTTAATCTCAAAAACTTATTTTTATTCTTAGAATAGACTCTGGAGTAGAACCAGCAAGCTCCAGTCAGAAGCTCAACCCAAGCATGCTCGTCTCCTTTCTTGGCTAATACATTCAGGCTGTGCATCAAGAAACAAGACAGCTAAACACCAGCTCTGCCCTCGAGACTCTCTGGGCCTCAAGAGCCACAACTGCACACATGTCCAGAGACTTATGTTCTTCTGTCAAAAAGATCATATGTGGTTTAGTCACTTAGCAGCACAGAGCAGAAGGATAGCTCCTTTTTTGCAGATATACTGAAACTCACCTCAAGAGTCTGCAACAATGCTTTCTCATGTTGAATTACAAGGCTCATTCCCCTCCTTATGGTTATGGACAAGGAAGACACACTGGGACCTTGCCTTTCATCTCAAAAAGCTATACATCTGCATAGCCAGTATGTGTTAGTGCACTTTGCAGCCCGGCCGGGTACTGGGGTCACCGGGAGCCCCTGGGCCGCAGCTCGGAGCACGCTGGCCCGGCGCTCGGAGCTCGGCTCTGCCCGCGAGGGCCGGGGCCTGCACCGCACTGCTCCAATGAGTCACCGGCCTGATGCAGCGACTTGGCTGATCCAGCAGAAACCTAGCAGAACCTTTGGCAGCCAGCGCTGGGGAAACTTTCCACACACAAAATATAAAGGCTCTGTCAGTCTACTCAGAACAGCAAACTCTCCCTAGGGAAAGAAAAAAGCACTAAGTCATGGAAAGCTTATTTTTCAGTGGCTGTCCAGCAGTTCTGGTTAAAAGACCATCCTGAAATCAGAGCAGCAGAGGACAATTGCCTCTTCCTTATTCTTTCTCCCTGTGAGACAGGAAATCTGTAACAGCTGGGGTTGTCAGCTTAGAAACAATGTTACCTTTTTCCCTCGTTAGTGACATTTGATTCCACCTATACTGACGGACACCATTAAATTCATGTTGACTTCATTAACCCATTGGTGATACTTAAGCTGTGTGTGTTTTGGGAACAGTTATCTTTGCTCCTGGGCTGGAACAGTACACGTTATCACTGCGTCCAGATCAGGAACAGGAATCCTGGAGCTAGCCGGATAATGAAGCAGGAAACAGCAAGTGTTAGCTTCCTTCAGGAACATCTGCCATTCCTTCTCCCTCCAGTCAGTCACCACCCGTACATACCAGACCAGACAGTGCACCTCTGCTCAGTTTTCAAGGATCCCTGTTGTGGACCTCTCCAGTCTTTCATCCTCACTCATCTTCCTTTCTAGTATTTTACTTCTGCCCAAGTCTACTGTTAAATAAAAAAATAGGATACTTTCCAGAAGCTGTAGAGCTTTTGTTATTCTATTTCAAGTGTTACAGATTTTTGGCTATAAAAGAGCAGCCTTCCTAAAACATGCCAGTTCAGGCCTTTGAAAAGTCACAGGTCCAAAACCACCCTGACTTACACATTCTGAATGACAATATTATAAAACAAAAAAACCCCTTATTATTCTTTTGGTATTTTATATGTTTTGATGTCATACATATTTTTGACTCTCTCTAGCAAGAAAATTCCATTGCTACCATGCAAAGCTTAACTTTTGTTCCTGTATGCCTTTTTTTGCAGCACCTTACATAGGTGAAACAAAACAGAAAGAGTCTAATAGAGGAAAAAAATATTTTTTCTGCATTGAAAAGCTAAAGATTTATATAAGTTACCTAAGCTTCCCTCAGCTTTCAGCTGAGACAATTACACCTTCAAAAATTCATATTTTGCCTATTTATACTTATGGCAGTCTAGAAGAAAGGTATATTACGTTTACAACTTGCAGCAGTCACATCCACTTCCGAGAGTGGTGAATTCGTCTCATATTTGGCAATACGTTTTTCAGCAATTTTGTAAGAAAGGAAGATTCCCTGCCAGCCTCAGAATACTATGTGCATATTTAAAACCCAAATCTAGACTACAAATAATAACATAAGATCCAACCACTCTTCCTGAAAGACAAACTTCCATTTGTTAATACTAGTGAAAGGCTCCTTGGATGATGGAGTCTAGCCAGTAAATGTGCACTCATGGTTATTGTGCACATCAAGGCACATTTCCACATTCAAACATTCTGATTCCTAAAAATGTTTGCATTTGGTTAGAACATTCTTCATGCCTCAGCTCTGTTTTAAAAGTTCTTAATTCCTTTCATAACAGTAGAAAATAAAACTAAATTCCATCCATTACTGACCAGTGCAAGAAATGGGATGAAGCAACCAACAGTTTTAGCTAACTGCGTTTGGATGACAAAGATAACATTCCCAGGGGGAAAAAAATTATATGGTGAAACAGTAGAGAAAAATACACTAGTTGGTTGTCTCTCATGCTTTAGCCAGTTCTGTGCAAACACTTTCATTGCAGTGGAAGGATAGGCCTTAGTCTGATGCCCTCAATTCCCTTTTCAAAAAAACCCAGTTAAGTTGAAAAGCTGTTCCTCTACAAGCAGAAAGAAACCCATCCATTGCAGAGTTACACTTGTAAAATTGCAGCATTTCCAATTCAGCCCTTAGATTACGATGCCATAACTTTCCAAGGCAGACAAGCTCTAAGTGACTCATCTGGAAAGGCAAACACCATTTATTTTTGACATTTATACCTTATGAATTATTAATTGGTTTTCTGCATCTAGATTGATTTTGCATGAAAAGGAATTTCTGGCACAGACCTTAAAGCTGAAAAGTGTACAGATTGGAAAAGAACTCAGCAGTAATATCTATCTGTCTAAGTGTTGCTTAAAAGAGCAAATCCTGTTAGTCTACTGAAAGTCATAAAAGACTAAATGAACATTTGCAGGAAAATTTTCTTTCTAGAGAAAAAAACCCCAGTTTTTATCTCTAACGAAACTTGCTCTCCTTTCAACCTGTTTCCTGCACTCTTTCGCAAAGATGCAGAACAAAGTGATGTCTAGTGCTTAATGGCATTTTAAATTGAAAGATAAACAGTATCTCTGGTGTTTCTTCACAACAGCCACTGAATTTCATATCCCAAAGGTGAAAAACAAGCTCTATATCAAAATGTTTAGATAAACTCTTCACATGCAGACATTTTGCAGCCAATAGAAACTGGAAATTAGGCAATCAAAAAGAGTAACAATTGATGTATAAATAACACAAGTTATTAAAAACATCAAACTGAAATCCACAAAAAATATGATGGAGGCAGAGGGGAATATAAATATTTTAACAGTCTGCTGCCATAGAATTGTGGAGGAAAAGGCAGGGAAAACCAGTAATTTTTCTCTATTTTAAAATTTCTGCTTACAAAGAATTCAGCATAGCAACCCCTTTTGACAGTGATAACAAATCCAAGGAACACAAGACCAAAACACAGCCTGATGAAAATCACATAAATGCTGACAAGGATCTCAGCTAGTGGGACCTATCTACTCTGAAATAGATATGCATTCCATTCTCCAGCCTTCCTCTAGTAAGAGGTGCAATCGCCAAATGAGAATTTCTTGTTCTTTCAGAAGGTCCTCTGGCATCACACCAAACCACAAGGTTATGCTGCTGCTGCCTCAGCAGCACCTTTGCTGGGATCAAATAACACTCCCTTTCTGTGGAGAAATGATGATGGGAAAAGAAGGTGAGCGCAAACTGCTGCACTCAGTGTGAACCATATGACGCTGCAACAACTACGTCAGTCCAATTTCAGTCTACAGAATAAAAAAAAATTTAAATATGTTTATTTATAAAGATACGTCCTCCATCACGGACACAAGAACATTATCACTATTACATCAAGTGCAAATACATACCCACAGATCACTCTCTACAGGTCCATCACAGTGATTTCCATCTACAGACAAACTGAAAATATGCTGAATTTCAAACAACCACTTATAATTTTTAATTTTCTACCATGCAGGTCTGTAGAGCCTCTGTAAAGGGAAATTTTATGAAAAATGTAAGCACAGTAAATAGCTATTTCTTTTTTCTCTGCTTGGGGAGCGAAAAATTAATTAATTTTAACTTCTGGCACTTCTATGACAGATTGGATGGATTCCTGTGATGTGCTATAACCTCAGATTATAAAAACGCTACTATTTTGTCTCCAAGATTAAGTGCAGGATTAGATAAGCACTGAAAGCAAGGTAATTGTGCTGTGGCAAACATCATCGCAATAATGCCACACTGTAGCTCAATTTTCCTTCGTCTGATTATCTACATATACTTAAGAAAGGATAAGCACCACCATTGTCCATCAGGAGCCACTGCCTGAGAAGAAAATCAGAGCCACAGAAGTTTCTGGAAAGCAGCAGAAGGAAGACCTTTTAGTTCTAAGGTAAGAGGTTTGGAGGATGTTTTGGCTGTCCCTGAACATACCACAGACTTTCCCTGGTAAGAGGGCCATGAGTCAGGGCACATCCCACTAAATGCTGCCCATACAGCTTCTCTTCACATGTTCTCACAGAACAGCAGCAGCTCCTTGGGGCCCACAAAGCAGATTTTCAACTCTGTCCCTCTTGTCGAGCTTTTAAAAGCCAAAGACTTCACTGGTACACTACTAGGTCATGAGAGTCAATGTTCCAGCTCCTCAAGCCTCTATCCTTCACAAGAAATATGTCAGACCAACTCGGCACCTCCCTTCCATTTGCAATTAGGAGCTACGTAAAAGTACAGAATTTTCTGCACAGTAACCTCTGCAAAATCTTCTTCAATTAGAATTGGTTATGCTGCTCCAGCACTTTATGCAGCATGCTATCAATCAGTATGCTAGTCATGAGGACACATTTAAAACTCAAAGACAGTTTTGCATGAGTGACCAAGAGCGTCCAGTTCTTCCTTGCTATGCAATAATTCCAGTTAAGATGGGAGTCAAGATATGAAACAAAAATTTGGTGCATGCTGTGTTTTGAACACAGCATCTATGGGTATTCTTTGCCTCCAGACATCACTGGGAGAAAACTTAGAGATGGGTGTCATTTAGTGCTCCAACTTTTATATACATATATAAAAATGGAAAGTGTATCAATCAGTTGGAAAGCTACTACAGGAACTTTCCAGATGTTTGAGAAATCTTAAAAAAAAAAAAGTCATGATCTTTTTAGTACAAAAAGCAGCAGTTCCTCCAATCCGATTTAGAAATAGGGTTTAAAACTGGCGCAGACTGTTTAAGCCATCAGCAACTCAGAAGGGTTACACAGTATCCAACTAAAGAGCAATTTAGATTAAAGTCAATTTTCACCCTTTCAATTATGTAATATCAATAAAAGGACGCACGGGAATCATGCCAAATGTGAATAATGTATCTGGCAATCAGCTAGAGCACACAAAGAGAAGGAATTTCCCTACCTGCTGCGGAAATAATCCCCTCTGCAGCTGAGTATTGTTTTCTAAAAATAGTCTTTATTTCCAGATCAAAATTTTGCTCCCTTTCCTTAATCCCAAAAGGTAGTGCTCCACACTGAGAGAAGCCAACAGCCTGCCAGCGGGGCCTGCCTCTCAAACAGAGGTTTCTAGCAGCCTGTCTGGGCTCTATCCTCAGAGCCACACCACCCTGCAAACTACCCTCGTTCCACCATCCTCACACTGCTCACAAGTTTCTACACTACATGAGAAGGGAGATCTTTAAGTTCCACAAAAGCAACACACGGTGCAGCGTTTGCACTAAGAAAAATATAACGCCGCCCAGCTTTCCAGGCGAATTCCCACATGTACCTTTGCATGTGAGGAAACATGGAAGGAGAAAAGCAGACCCACTGCTACAGATTCAACCACAGTCAGCTGGAAAAGACAGGTGATGGCCTATCACTGGAAAAGCAAACACAGCTGCCACAGAACACTGCAGGACAGTCAGGAACATGTTATGAATACAGAGTGTGCTAGCGATTACGGAAAATATTAATATCAACAGAGAACAGTAAAAATTGGTTAGTTGCAGTTTGTTTAGTAAGTGGACTGAGTCATACATTACAGAGAAAAACATTTTACATACTTCTGACCAAGGAATTAAAAAAAAACATTCTGGCAGATGAACCCAAATATTCTCTTTTTCACATGAGAACCTGTGTAGACAGGCTCTGAATTAGCACAGAAGGCCTAGGAAGACCACAGAACTTTGTGGACAACAGCATAGCTAGGCAGGAGTCTCATTTGCTTCTTATTCACCAGCAGTCATTCTCTTACTGTGCCATTCACAGGTTGCCTTGTTAAAGACAGAAGCATAGTAGTTTCCACCTAAAGTAATGGCATCTAACAATCTACTGACAATGATGAATGGAGTGGAAGTCATTTCTTCAGATGTTTCTTCCAATATCAAACATTTTTTTCTCATTTTTTCAAACATATACATAGAAATGTGTAAATTGGGTTATTTGGTCTGGGTATTGAGACAAAGTTAATCACGAAAGCAGAATGCAGTGGTAGAAAATAAACCATACTGCAGGCTTTTGGTTCAAATCACCACATTAATATTTAAACACTATTTAAATGTCAGTCACATTTATTCAGTTGTTTCAAATGGAACATCAGATGTGGTCATTCCCAGAATTTGTGTTAAGCTCTTTCCCTAAGAAATTATTACTTTCTGAAAGCTGTTTTGACTGTGCCTCACAAGAGCCATATTATGCAATGAATGCAGTCATGTGGAAACAAAGCTCACGCTATTTTAAAACAAATGTGTTTAAATGCCCCAGACTGTCAAATCTGTATCACCCAAAGTGACTGTGGTAGTTTTATAACTGTACATAAACCTGGAGGAAGCCATATTCTGTCAGTCACACTGGCACAACACTACTGGCAAAGGAGTCTGCATGCCTAAAGAAAAAGGGACCATTTGGTGGCACAGCACTTTGTTGCCCATTTCTGGAAAAAACATTTTAGCTCTTCCCAGCTTCAGGATGTATGACAGATCTGCAGCACCATGTTAACATTCAAATGGGGTAATTTCTCCTTCTTAGGTGCTCTGTCAATATTAGAAGTAAATGAACAACCTAACCTGCTCCACATGGTCAGTCTAACATCTGTATTAATGCAATTCTCTATTAATACCAGGGCTTCCAGACTCACCCTGCTTTTACAAACTCAGGAAGATTTCTCTAAACTTTATTTATCTGCTGCACAGAGGTAAACCCATTAGTTTTTCTGAAAGGCAAAAGGGTGAACACTCGACTCATTCCAGAAGGTACAAAGTGTCCTCCTGCTCGTCAATGTCTCACTGCTGCTGCAGGTGTTCCATGAAAGTTGCCAGGCATTAAGTTCTTCAGCACAACTGCTAAACTGGCAGTACTTCATGCAGGTTAGCTTGACATTTCACAAGTCAGAAAACAATAAAGGAAATGAAATAAAGTTTTTGCATTGTATAAAACAATCTAGATGTGCTCTTGATATGACCTAGGACTCTATTAAACAGCACATCATATAAATAAACATGAGTAAGAACCAAATGAATAATTTAGAATTTTTAAACACTTCCTATTTGTCTGTTCCTATCTGGAAAGCTTCATTCATGCCAGCAATGTCAATCTGTATTTCACCTGGTGTTTAACCGCTAGTCAAAAGGATTACTCCCTGGAGCAAGGTCAGCACAACTATGTCGCAGATTTCTCACTCATAATGCACACAATCCAATAAGCAGATCACTCTTCAACATACTTGTGAGTGATTCTCATACATGAATGTGTCTTCATGGCCTGCATGAAAACAAACTGCGAAAGTCAAGGCTGGGGCCAAAAATCCCTGGGTCATCAGATGTCAGGCTGCTAAATCTGGCATCAGAGACTTAAATGTTTTTGTTCCAGACAGCTAAAACTCTTCCTTCCTTCTAAATGACAGTACTGCTGACAATCAGTGTGAGAGTGTCATCTGAAGGACAAAACAGCAGGCACAGACCTTTCACACCATGCTCCCTCAAAAAAAGATGTTTACCTCTGCTGCTGCAGATGCATTCTCATTAGCTTACAAAAATGGAGAACTGAAATTTCTAATACTAAAAAGTGAACTTCATCTTGCCTGCTTCTTAAAACATGGACAGCAGAGACACTGAAATTCTTATTTTCAGTATCAGAAAATAAGAATTGCCATAATGATGATTCCTAGGCTGCTCATAGCACCAAGGGCAGCAGGGGAAGAAACAGCAAAGTAAGCAGCAGCAGATGGGCACTGCTGGATGGGCTCAGGCACACTTACCTGCTCCTTATGCCATCTGTTTTGAGTGCAGACGTTTTCTTGCAAGGCTTATTTTACCAATGATGCAGAACAATGTGGCATGAAAGGTGAGACACAGTGTTATTCAATGTCTTCATGCACCCACTCAGGACTTGGTATAAAACCATTGCATTCAGAGTTATAGTGTGTACTGGTGCAGCTACAAGGTATGGAAAATCAGAATTTAGACAAATATTTGGATTAAGGATCATTTTTCGGGCGAATATTTCCCCATAGTGCTCAAGAGATGAGAAGCATGAGAAGGGGAAACACATGGGTGTTGAAAAGTCAAAAAGTGGAATGTATCTTGTGTGCCTGGATCTACAGATTGCTTGCAGTGACCAAGACTCCTAGCTGAGGATGCCTGCAATGGCAAGCAATTGGAAATAACTGGAGATTTAGTATTTAGTTACAAACAAAACAAAACTTGAAAAAACAACCAAACAAAACAAAAACACACAAACAACAACAACCAAAAAACCCCCAAAACACACACACACAAAAATCCATAAAAACCCCAAAATCACAAAAAAACCCCCACCTACACTGCACAGGTCTTGGTGTCAGCTCTCTAGATCTAAATTAATTCCTCTGACTTACATGAAATCATTTTAGATTTAGCCCTAAAGCACACTAAGTCACTAAGTCAGAATTTGTACCCTCGCAGACTCTAACACACAGATTTTGTATTATGAAACAACTCAACTACTGGTGAAACACTCACCCTGACCTTCCTGCAATATCACACCATGCCTAAAGCAACAGAACCAAACCTCATTACTCGGATTTCAGCTGCGGTCTAGACCCACGAAACAAAAAGGTCACGTTTATTGCCGTTTTCCCATAGTCAGGCTAAAACAAACAGCGCCTACGCAACACGGCGCACAGACCTCGGCAGGGAAGGTCCGACCCGGGGCGGGTACTTGCGGCAGCGGCTGCCCCGCGGCTCCCAGCGCGGCGGTCAGGGCACCCCGGGAGCCGCTGCCCGCTGCCGCAACGCGCCCCGAGCCCCGAGCGGGGAGGCGCGGCGAGCGCGGCCCTCGGCAGATGGACACCCCTGCAGACCCCCGCCCTCCGCGCACATCCATCCCTGCGCGCACCCGGCCAGACACACGGCGCCCCGCACGCTCGCTCATCGCGCACGGCCGGGCACAGCATCCGCGCAGACCCACTCGCCCCGCTCTCACTCGAGTGAAGACCCGCGCACAAACCCGTGCATGCCCACGCACACGCCGGCCGCAGCCGAGCGCGCTCCGCGCCTGGGGAGAGCGCTCGGTACCTGCGTGGCTTTGTGGAACTGCTTCTTCAGCCCGGCCACAGACATGGCGAGGGCAGCGCGGAGCAGCGGAGCCGAGCGGAGCGGAGCGGAGCGGAGCCGAGCCGAGCCGAGCCGAGCCGAGCCGAGCCGAGCCGAGCCGAGCCGAGCCGAGCCGAGCCGAGCCGCCGGGGCGCTCTGCCTGCCCGCACCGCACCGCACCGCGCCCGGCGCAGGCTGTCAGACGGCGGCGGCGGCGCGGGAGCGCTGTGACGTCAGGGCGGGACGCGCCGCCCCCGCCCCGCAGGTGCGCCGGCTGAGGCCCCGCGGGGCTCCGGGGCCGCCGCAGCGCCGCCACCGCCGCCTCACGGCCGCCGGCCCGGGACCCGCACCCGCCCCCTCCTGTGGCCGACGGCGCTCGCACCCGCGCGGACAGAGCGCTCGTCCGGCGCGGACACCCCCGGGATGGGCACCCGGCCCCCGCCGCCGCGGTCCCGGCCACGGGCGTGGGTCTTCTCCGCGCTGCGCGGAGCTCGGTCTCGCCTCAGCAGCCTTCCCGGCGGGGATCGGGATACTCGTCCCCGCGGGATATCATCCGCGGCAATGAACCCGAAAAAAAATTGGCGGAGCAGTAACGGGGGCAAGAGAGGAAAGCAGAGAGAATGTCAATGTTGGCCGATTTTCTGAAAAGACGTTTCTGCCCAGGCCAGTTTATTTGGGCCTGATCGTGCCTCGCTGAAGCACAGTTGGTAGTCAAACCGTGGCTAATTGGGATTCTCTCAACAAGCGCTGTTTTCTTCTCCCGTCAGATTGTCAGTGATGCATAGAAAAGCACTTCTAAATTTTGCCTGTTCCAGCCTTCTGGTGTGGCTGTTGGCTGGAGAGTAAAAGCCTAGAACCCAGATAAAAGTCATGTACTTTAGCAGTTCAGTGTTGCAAATACTAGCAGAGCAATAATTAGCAATTATTAGGCTCTGCCAGCAAAAGACTAAACAACATGAGCAATGTGATCCAAACACAATGATCCTTCTCTGCAGGCTGAACCAGTCACTGCATATGTGTGCTGCAAATTAGCACAACGGAGATGCACACTCACAGCTCCTCAGCTGTTTGAAGGCAGCCATGCTACATTGGCATTTGATTCCATCACAACAAACACTCATCGCTCAAGCTAGTTAGCATTTTCAGAAGCACCTAAAGCTGTTTATAAACCCTGTGAGGGCTTGCCATGGTGCTCCACGCAGGGTTGTTGCACCTAACCAAGCTGCACTGCTGCAGTCTCGAGGCACGTGTACCATCTCAGCCTTACCAGATATGGGTAAAGGGATGATAGCACACCTCTGGGTGCCCAGAGGCAGAGCCAGGCCTCCAGATCACTGACACAGTGCCCTTCTTGGAAGTTACTTGCGGCAAAGAAAAGGATCTGAAATGGAAGTCCTGTGGGCACTTTTGGAAGCATTATCAAAGTTGTTCATTGTCAAGAAAGGCAAAATAAGAATACCTTTCTTCTCACTGGAGGGTGGGAGATGGTAACAACCTTATCCTGAGCACAAGTAGGAGGCACTGCTTTCTGGCCTAGTCCCAGGGCCCCACAGAAACACTTCCATCCACTCTAGTAGTAATACTGTTTTAAAGGACGAAAAATAAGACCATATGGAGATACTAGGCAGAGAGTGGGAGTCTCTTGTGCCAGCCATTGTGCTTTTCATAGAAAACTCCCATTGTACCTAGTACTTGGGAACGGGCGCTTCAGTCTGGAAACACAGTGAGAGGTAAAAAGTAAACCTATGATAAATGCAACATAATTTTGAATTATTTTTATAAAATTAAGAGTATATTTGTATGTTACTAAATAGCTGTCTTTCAGTGTTTATATATTACTAGATAACTGGCTTTTTCAGGTAACATTTCAGGATCTAACTTTTGTTGGCTATTTCAAAAGAGTACATTCCTGTCCACTACAAATTTAATGTGAAAATGTTATAAATAAATAATAAATAAATGGACATTTAAATGTCTGCCAAATTCAGTATCCAGGTGATGAGCTGGAGATATAAAGTATCCCTCATTTTCAAGGGTATTAGAAACCCCGCTGCTCCCACTGCCTGTTGATTAAAATGATACCTGGCTATAAATCATTACCTAAATCGTAGTTGAATGCCCTGACTCAGCAATATTATTGTCTGTGTATTCTCACAGCTTTATCTGATACTTCTACTTCTGCTCACACTTCTTTTCTTTTTCTTCTAGAATATCTATATTCCTGGGAGTGGAAATTTTTATTAATCTTTGTTAAAGCATAGTTCCTGTGTATCAGTGTCAATGGACTTAAAACCCCTTTATATAAACTAAATAGTGACATTTCTTGGAAAAAGAGAAATTAATTTAGTGACTGCTCTTTGGTATATCATGTCATTTGTGATTTCTTCTCTTGGAGGAATCTAAATAATACTTTGAAATCTGCTTTACTGAGACAACTTCTGGTTTTAATAAACTATAGCAAACAACAAATGTTTGCCTACAATGTATCACATCTGATTCTAAAATATTTTTATGTAATTATGAGATCTATATCTGTAAGTCCAAATCCTATTTTAAAATGAATAATTATGATAGGCTAAACACTTCTTTTTATTTCATATGGAAAGAAAAATTCTAACAATAACCTAAGAATACTGCCATTGTTGCAGCTGCAAGAAATAATCAAGTGCAGGAAAGACAAAGACTTTTGTAGGTGCAAGCCTAATCCTTTTGTTTCATGGACTTATGCCATAAGGTTGTGAATCACTATAGTTCTTACATAACATAAAGTTGAATCTGCAAATTTAGAACTGCATTCTCATTCTGACAGTCATTTAGTGAAATGATTCATTAAATGAAAAATGGAAATATTCACTTCAATAGGCCTTCAAGAATTTGATTCATCTTTCAATTAATACAGCCTTTTTCAAATTTTTTTCTCTTAAAAAATCAGGTAGGTAATATTTCAACTGCACAAAGTCATGTAAAGCATAATAAAATCCACTTGATAAGATGCCTATCAAAATAAAATAAAATGCAAAAAGTACAATTAAAACATTAGTAAAAAGTGTTTGCAAAACCAAAAAACTAATTCCAGGAGAAGATGGCATGGATGCTAAGTCCTTGCAGAAATTGCTGTGGAAGCAAATCACTCTGTTCATCACTCTGGTAATAAAATCACATTGAAAACCAAAGGTAAATATAATAAACCTAAAAAAGGAAACCAGACAGCATCATGAATACAAAATTTTCCAGGTAAGTAACACCAAAAAAACCCTTAATATTCTTAGAGCATTCATTCATATTTTACTGGGGAAGAATTTGGATATTTATTAATACCCAAATTAAATTACATCTTAAGTTACATAATAGCCGTATTGAGTTCTGTATGGTGCTATGTCAAAAATTGTACATGAAATATTTTTTTATATTTTCACTATACTTGAGTAAGACAGAAAAACATCCTTATTGACAGGAAAGGCTCCACAAAAGGTTTGGTTAACCACCCACAACTGATCAGGAACTGTGTATCTCAGTCAGAAATTATGCCAGAAATTAAAAATCAGAACCCTCATTTGAAATCTAATCTGGGCCCCACTACTACACGTCAGAGGCAAAGACATCTAAATCCAATCGGTGTAAAACAGCAGGAAATTAATAATTGCATGAAGATGAAAATAATGCTTACTTCTAAAAATGGTGAAAGATGGCCATGTAAGTGTGAGACATAAAGGAAGCAAACAAAAAAAATCTGTTATTATCTCTTTAAAAAATTAATTCCTTCACTGATTAGGCAATATTTTGTCAACTTATTAAGATAAAAATGTGCACAAAACATAGGCAATAAGTTACAAGCAAGGGAAGATGGAAACGCCTAACAAGGAATGAATCAAGGCAGAAAAATATCAATAACCCCTAGCATTTTTTTTGAATTACAAGAACCCTTTAATTTCATTTCACACAAACCAATAAAATTAAGAAGGATTAACAGTGTTGTTCTTATCAGTTAAGTACTATTACTCTTCTAACCACAGTAGATATAGATTGAATAGCTGAATTTTTGTGTGTTTCAAGCATGACATAGATTATCCAGGTTTGGTAGATTCACCCTTCCCAGTCATCTATTTCCAGCCTCATGAATTTACAATGTCTTTTTTTTTCTTAATAGATGATCAAGAGATGAGATTTCCTACAATGTCCAAGAGTTCTTCTTTATAAAGGTAGAAAAATCTTGACACAATACCATTGCTCTCATGGTATTCTTCCTCAAACACTGTTCATTAAAGCTCCACAGGTTCTTTTGTCTGAATGATCAAAAGAAAACAAGGTCTGTGTTGTTTTCCATCTACCCTAGTAACAAGCACTTTTTTGTTTGTTTTAATTGATGAGAGCCTTTTCTGACTGGATACTTTTTTAAATAAAATCATTGCTGAGCTCTGTCCTGCCTGTTACCAAAGATACATATTTACTTCTAGTCCATGTTGTATGAGGTGTGCTATTAATCCTGCTGTCCTGTGTGAATGTCGTACCATGTCCATTATGATTAGATACTTGAAAAATACAGGACATTGCAATAATGAATTTTGTCTTTCTGGTTAACCACCAGCAGTAAGCTAGTAAATTCTTGTTAATTGCTCCATTAGTTAGGAAAAGAGCATGGACTGGTTCTTTTCAAGCTTCAGATTTCCTTTAATTTCAATTTTGCAAGAAGTTAAATAAGTAGTTAAATCTCTCATTTACTGAATACTGCCTAGTCTGGATAATAAATAGATCTTTAAGAATCTCATCTAAAAGTAATTTTCAGCCACCTTCATTTCTTTAAACAGGAATTATTAGCTATGTTTTGTAGGAGCAGCCACTTCAGCATAACAGCCAAGAAATATCAGAAAAATACCTGCAGACAAGGCAGAGTCTTTGGCCAATAATTTTAGCACCAGTTTACAGCTAGGGCACCTAGCAGCACAGAATAAGCTGGATCAATTTCAGAGATGCTGGATGACCTTACACAGTTGCTTATGTACTTGATGCATTGTCTAGGCATTGTTGTCTTACTAGGCCAGAAGTTCTGTGGATTTTGTGAGTGGATTTTGAAAGTGGATTTTGGACATCTTCACCTTGTTTCTAGTGCAGACAAGATGCATGCACACATATGCCCGTGTTTGTGTGCATACAGAAGAGCAAGAAGCATGCCTTAGGTGATCAGCTAACTTAGATTTCTGAATCAAAAATTTTGATCAGGAGAACGGTTAGACTAAATTGCTCATGTTCTGTCCCTTGTCTCTTTGCAACAGATGATGAGCTACTAAGCTGCTGTGGTGGTTTGACCAGGAAGAAGTGGGAATTCTGGGATGTTGTGGTCAAACCAATGGGTGCTTGGATTTTGATATTGGCACCTGGTGTAGCCAGTGAGATTTTGGACACACCTCCGAGAACACACAGGGGTTAAAAGCAGAGCTTCGGCCCTGGTAGTCTCTCTTGGGACTTCGAGGGAGGTCGGAGCTCTCCCCTGTCCAGCCGCTGCTGCTGGGCGGGGGAGGGGCAGCCATGTGGTAGGCCTGGGCCTGGACAGAGATGGGGGTGAGGAGGCCTTGGAGAATGGAAGGGTGGAGGAGCCCCAAGAGACATCGGGCAGCCATTCCCCCCCCCGCCCCCCCCCCCCTTGGAGACAGACAGAGAGAGAGAGAAAGTGTGCAGCCTGTGTCATTACCTTGAAATTCAGTAAACATGTGCTGGCAGCAGGCAACCCAGCTGAGGAGATGGGGGGGGGGGGTGCAGCCAGGAGTCCAGCCGCCTGGAGGAGTTTTTAACCCTTTTTGGACAATGAAAACCTTACAGAACATTAACCCTTCCTAGACGAGGGATAAGAGTGGAGGAGGACAAAGGAAATGAGCGAGTGATGGAGGTCTGGACCAGAGAGAGAGAGAGTGAGAGATGTTGAAAGAATGGAGAAGATGGAGTGGCATTTTATGCTGGACTCTTTCGTGTAGCCATGGACAGAGCCATGTTTCCATGTGATACAGAGACTGAGTCCAGGGGGAGAAATGTCCCAGTGCCAGAGAAGATTCAGTGTGGGGACCCCTCGGCCCCAGGGGGTATATAAAATATGGGGGGGATAGATGTCCCAAAGGTGGGAAGGTGAGATACTGTGCTTTTCTGGAACTGGACAAAGCATCCTTAAAAAGACAACCCTGGAAGCAGTCCTGATCCCTGTTCGGTGGTGAGAGCACCGGAACAAGGACGGAAAAGGCCACCACGACACATGGAAGGACTCCCTCTCCTCTTGAGGAGCTGAAAGTTGAGCATTCTAAAGGGTGGTGCTGGACCCAGAACTGCTGATTTTGGAGGATGTATTGTACTGGGAATTTAGGGGGGAGGAGGGGGAGGGTGTTTTTTTCTGAGGTTTTCATTTTCCTCGTGTTTTTTTTTTCTTTTGTGTGTAGTTTAGTAATTGTTTGTGTGTAGCTTAGTTAATAAACTTTTCTTTATGTTTAAGTTGGAGCCTGCTTTGCTTATTCCTGGCCACATCTCACAGCAGACACCTGAGAGTAGGTGTACTCATGGGGGCTCTGGCTTTGCCAGGCCCAAACCATAACAGCTGCACAGATGCCAGCGCGGCCACATCCCCAGCTCCAGGGAAACCCAGCACATGAAAAGGTAAGCATAATTTGTTCTTCATTAAATTAATGAGTGCTCCTTCTGATCTCTGTGTTGGTAAGCAGTTCCCCGCAACGCCATATCAGCAAGATTGTCATAAACAAAGCACTGCAGAAAGGATAGACATATTTCAATGACTTAATCTAATGTGGGCATAGTGAGATATTTCATCTGTTTGCTTATTTACAGCTTTATTACATATAGATGTACAACAACGACATGTTCAGATACAGATCATACTGAGCGAGAAGTTGTTGCAATTATATTCATGTTGAAAAATTCTAACTCAGGTTTTCAATTCGGTGTTGTAATTCCAGTTTACTGAAATGACTTTTTATATTTACTTTTATTTTTAATCCCAGTGGAGATGTTTCTAAGTATTTAAAATTTCAGATACTTTTAGCCCACTGTCTTTGTCTCATTATGATGCACAAGCAGCTAACACAAGCCGATGCATACCTTCTAAAGAAGATTCTGGCTCTTGAGACTATTAGGCCTGAGAATCAGTGATGGGCCATTTCTTCTCAGCTTGCTAGAAAAAACATCTTAGGGCACTAGAAGTGCCTTCTAGAGGGACCTGGACAACCTTGAGAAGTGGATCCAAGGTAAATAATCTAATGAGATTTAACAAGACCAAGTGCAAAGTGCTGCACCTCAGTCAGGGCAACCTCTGGTGTCAACGCAGCTGGGGATGAACAGATCAGAGCAGCCCTACCCAGGGGGGCTTTGGGTGCTGAGGGATGAGAGGCTGGACATGACCCAGACAGCCAACTGTGTCCATCTAAAGCAGGGTGGGCAGCAGGGCCAGGGAGGGGATTCTGCCCCTCCGCTCTGCTCTGGTGAGACCCCACCTGCAGGGCTGCATCAGCTCTGGGGTCCCAGCACAGCAAGGACATGGAACTGTTGGAGAGAGTCCAGAAAGGGCCGCCAAGTTGATCAGAAGGATGGAGTGCCTCTTGTATGAGGGAAGACTGAGAGAATTGGCATTGTTCAGCCAGGAGAAGAAAAGGTTTTGAAGTGAGCTAACTGCAGTCTTCCAAGTACAGGAAGGGAACCTACAAGAAACATGGAGATTGTTTACAAGAGCATGTAGTGAGAGGACTAAGGGAAATAGCCTCAAACTGCGAGTAGATTTAGATTAGGTATTTAAGAGAAATTCTTTGCTATGAGGGTGGTGGGACACTGGCACAGCTTTCCCAGAGAAGTTTTGGATGCCCCATTACTGCAGGTTCCAAGTTCAGGTTGGACTGGGCTCTGAGCAACCTGGTCTAGCAAAAGGTTTCCCTGCCCATGGCAGGGGATTTGGAGCTAGATGATTTTTAAAGTCCTTTCCAATCCAAACAGAATCTATGATTCTGCTCACTTTTCAAATTTCTTTTCTTTTATGGAGACATACCTTGTTTAGTAAGGACAAAACACTACAGCCAAGTTGTGTTGGGAGGGAATCACAGAAATACTAAATGAAACTGCAGAATCCTCCAATGTATCCTTTTTTAGGGGTTTCATTACAGTGAAAATAATATTCAGAGATTCAAATAACCGGTGCATGTTGGAGAATTTTGCTCAGACATGGCTTATACAGTTTTGTTCAGACATGCCATAATCATATACAACTGATTGAAAAGTAAAAGGCAGCTGTAAGCTGTAAATTCTCAAAGCCTGTTCCTGTAAACAACAAAATTCTCAGGCACGTTTCTGTAAACAGCAGAAGTTCTCAGGTTGTTTTTTAATAACAAGTAAATATCTTGTCCTTGGATAGTTATGGGAAAGCAAAGTGACAAACATGGAGGCCTTGAGAACAGTTCATAACAGGATGAGACAAACAAGTCTTGGTCTCAATAACAAACCACAGGTATTGAAAACAAAAGGAGGGATTGGTGTGCGGTCTGTAACCAATGATGAGCTCGGGTTTTGCAATATGTATGAACTTAATTAACACGGTTATAAAATGTGCATGTTGGATCAATAAATCGGAGTTCGATGCTGATCAGAGGATGGGTCGTCTCCCTTCGCTTTCTACAAGTGCAGTCAGCATGAAACAAACAAAGTTTTACAACAAATGATATTCGAATATGAGCTTTAAATCACAAAGAGATCTTTCAGGTTTGCAGCAGTCACTGAAGCAATGAATTCTGATTCATTGATGTGCCATTAACGTCTGTCATGACAATTTCTTGCCCAGATATTTGTGTTTCAATTACCCAAAATCTGTGTGATATTTGGGCACCAACTGGACTTACTATACTATCGAATATACAGTTAACATCAGTCTTGTGCCCAGTTGTTCATCTTGCTGTCCATGGATTTAGAGGCTACCCCATCTGTGCTTATTTGGTGTACTAAGAAGAATTATCTGCCACCCTTGACAGAGATTAGCAACAAAGTTCACAGATATTGTGAGCTATTCCCAGTGGTCCTTACTGAAAGAACAATGCTAAGACACTAAAGCAAGTCCATGGCTCCACAAGCTTGAAATAAACATGAGTTTGACCTAATTGCAGAAAGATAATTTCTGAGACTTTTGAATGGATCAAAAAGGCCAGACAATGGACACAAAAAAAACAATGCAAGAGTGATTGGTGTACTCAAATGCTTCAGCTGAAATAAGATGATCCTTGAATATCTGGATTTTGACCTGTTGCTTTGGATGTTGCATCCAGATCCCTGTTCCTCCATTCTGAGCTTGTGTTGTTTATTTCTTTCCACCAGTAATGTAAAGATCAAGAGCTTCACTAAAAATCTTGCAATAATTATCACCTAATAATAATACTGCACCATGTACCTGATCCGTGGTAAGAACTGTGCCAGGGACTTCAATCAAAAACACGTGCCTTCAGTTCTCTAGCCTTGATGTTCAAGCTGGAAAGAAAGAAGCCTTTGTTACTCAGCATACATCATGCCCTCATTAAGTGGACTCTTTTACACTCTCTAGGCTTGCTACTGTACAAGCACCACTGGTAATATGAGCATAGAAGGTTCCAGGTTCCCAGCCTTATGTTTCCATCCCCTCAGTGAGTAAGAGAAGCTGAAACAGGGAGAGCATCCAAGCCACAGCTTGGCATCACCCACACAGCCTTCACTTTATAGATTCTTTTCTGTTAATTAAGTAACCGGTACACTTCTGTCAGCTATCAAGATGATTCATATTCTGTCTCTTCCCTACACAAGAGGGGCTTTCAGAATTCCCATGTAGTTTTTTTGTCCATCATTTGTATGACTGGGCTTGAGTTGTAACAGAGTTTGTACAGTTGTACAGAAAGTGCCTAATCGACTGCCGACATCTCCAGTGGATAAAGTGAAGTCATACAATTAATGAAATTGCCTTATTTTAATTGATTAGGAACCACTATTTAGACTAACCTCAAGGCTTAAACTAGAGAGAAGAAGAAAAAGGAATTAATTTTCTGCTTCTACAAACACAAAATAGATAACAAACAAGTCCCTCTGCTCCACTGACTATAAAAAACCCAAAAACCAGTCTTACCCTGCAGATACAAAGATTACTTGTCTATTTTTTGTTGCTTGTGCTTCTTTGTTGCAGGGCCTTTCAGGCATTTTCCCAAAAAACATGACAAAGTAACTCACAAAACGGTAGTGGGATTATCAGGCTGTATTTTCTCACAACCTTTTCTATACCTGCATGAGGAGCTCAATGCAACCTCAGGAGGCAAGACAAGGTGAAACCAGCAAAGTTCCTGGTGTTTCTTCTAAGCTTGCACTGCATTGTAGGCAAGACCAAGCATCATAACAGCAGGCAGCAGATGCCTGTCAGAGCACAATATCTTTTCAGAAAGGATCAAGTCTTCAGCCTTTCAGCATTTAAAATGCAATAAATGTAAACACCCCACAAGAAGTAGGAGCAGAATATCAATGAGAAAAGAATAAATCTTGAGCCCTCTCCAAACTCCTCAACTCATCTCTCTTTCTGAGTAGCCTAAAGGGGCCATCAGTGTTGCCTAGACAATATTTTATAATATTACATCATCTCTGGGATTCTGCGATCGTTTCTTTGAAGCACTGGCTAGCTCTTTTAATTCCTTCCTGTCTACATTCTAGCCAAAAGCTACAGGTTTTTTTGTTTCCTGTTTTATCTCCAACATATAGACCCACAACAATCGTCTTTATCCTAGAGAGTGATACTGCTATTTCTGAGAACAATTCAGAAAATAACTAGTTCTCATGGATATGCTTATGCCAGAGCTTTAATATCCAACTGTTGCAGGAATTCACAACCATTTCCCCTGTTATTTGAAAACTATGCATTTTTTTCCTCACACCATTATCACATTTCTCTGTTCCTTTGTAGTCTTGTGTATGATATTTGAACCACCAAGCTTTGCACAAAAACAAAAGAAAATTAGGGGGAAAAGTGTCTTTTACAAGACATTGGTGCATTATACACTCCCAGGAGACAGTATTTAGCAAATTCATGAGCATTTTCCCAGTTTTTTCAATAAAAGTAGCCTTCCTCTACATTGTGTTCAAGTGTGATGTCACAAAGCTAAAACCACATTATATTTTTAGAACAACTCTGATTTACATGAAACTGGTGCAGTATATGAGGCTATGGAAATCCCTAAGGTGGAACAAAATGAACTTTGAACTAAATGAACTTTCTTGATTCCTGTTGCAAATTGCATTGAAAACAAGAAAAAACAAATTGTAAATATTGAGGAATAATAATCTCCTCACCCAAGTCTAGATACATACAACAGAGACATAGAATCATAACATGGGCTGAAAAGAACCTTAAAGATAATTCTTTCCCAAAGCTCCTGCCATGGGCAGCAATCCCTTTCCATAGTTCAGGTTGCTCAGAACCACAGCCAGCCTGGCCCAACACTGCCAGGGATGTGCCATCCACAGTTTCTCTGGGCAGCCTGTTCCAGGGCCTCATCACCCTCACAGTAAAGAATTTCTTCCTAACATCTAATCTACAACAGCCACTCCCCCTTGTCATACCTACTACATGCCCTGGTCAGAAGGCCCCCCAGCTCTCTTGTAACCCACCTTACAGGGACTTTCCAGTTCCTTCAGGAACTGGGAAGTTACTAAAAGGCCTCCATGGAGCCTTTTGTTCTCTGGGCTGAATCCCTTCCTCGCAGGACAGGCATTCCAGTCTTCTGGTCAGCTTGGTGGCTCTCCTCTGTACTCACTCCAACAGATGTCCTTTACTCCATGTCCTTTCCAAGCCAGAGGCACCAGAGCTGAATTAAGAGACTGCTCCAGGTGGGGTCTCCCCAGAGCAGAGGGACAGAGTTCCCTCTCTGGCCCTGCTACCCACACTGCTGTCCATACAGCCCAGGACACAGCTGGTTTTCTGAGCTGTGAGTGCTCATTTACAGGTCATATTCAGTTTTGTGCTCATCAAAAGCCCAAGTCCTCTGCAGAGCTTCTCTCAACCCACTTATTTCCCAGTCTTAATTTGTGTTTGGGTTTGCCCCAACAGGTGCAGTTTCTTACACTTGTCCTTGTTGAACTTCATGAGGTCCACGTGGGCCCACCTCTCAAGCCTATCACTGTACACCTGGATGGCATCTCTTCCCTCTAAAGTATCAATTACATCATTCAGCTTGGTGTCATCTGCAAAGTCACTAAGGATACATCTAACCTATCTCTGTATCTCTCTATTTAATTAACTAACTATCTCTATTTAATTAAGAGATAAATCTACTTCGAAATCAGAAGTTAGCTGATTCATCTGTCTGTTTTCGAATGACAGGACTACCTTCCATTCTGTCAATAGTCTCTAAAGGATAACTAGATTGTCACCTTAGATGGGGACCCTTTAGTAATTAAATGCCTAAAATTAGGCATTTTGCTACTTCTAGTATTGCTGGGTGTTATACATAGTAGAGATAATTAATGATATATAAGTAGATATGTGTGTGTATAAAATATTGTGGAAATTATACCTTTGACCACTCTGGCTGGGAGCAGAGTTCTAATTGTAACCAGTTCCTGGACAGTGTTATCAGGCCTGTTACCATATGAATGGGACAGCCCCGGACAATCATGGATGATTTCCCTGGCATCTACACCTGGGAGATAACATCTAGGCCTTCCTGGAACATGAATAATGGAATGTCTCAAGAATCTCACAAGACCCACACCTGGACTTGATTATATCTGCAGCACTCAGGGACTGATATCACTCTTACATGTGAATGCAGCTTCTGCCTGGGTACTCAGACACTCTGGATTTGTCTTTGTCTATTCCTGCACATGTATGGATCCCGCTCTGCATGTGAAGAAACGTATAGAAACGTGTGGTCATCTTTGCCCCAGGCAGAATAAACTGTATATAAGCTGGCTGCTGGAAGCACTTGGGGTGAGCTCCTGGGGAAATGCTGTCACTCTGTTGGCCAGAACCCTAGTTCACCCAGCGTTTGCACCCAGGGCTGGTGCTGTCTTGGCTGTGGTGGCTTTTTTTTCACAAAACTTCTATTTTTGTCATTGATCTAATAAATCAATGTTAAATTTTTTCATAAATTTGGCTACCAATTTGATAATTTATAACACTGGGGGCAGAGTAGAAGAGTAGAGTCTTGTGTAGAGGGAGGGAAGTACATTCGTTTATTGTATTAAAAATACAAAAGATATGCAGAAGACAGAGTGTTACAATGGGATAGATATAGTCAGATATTTCCACTTCTTACTAACTGAAGGTTGTGTAACTAAACCAGTCGTTGACACTCACATAGCAGAAAATGTTAGGTTTTCAAGACACAGAATTCACTGCTTACCTGTTAAGTCCACAGGATTTTCCCAATGCTATTGTTTTCCTAAAGAGAATGCAAACTGCTATAAAGAGATTATTTAATACATTACAAAAATAACCTGAAACCTCATCATGATGGAGGGGAAAAGAAAGAGACTGAAGAGCTAATTATGGAAATAGAGGCAGAAACATTTTGAGTTGCCTCTCTCATAATATTTGAGGAATCCTTGTAATTTGAAATTTCCTATCCCCTTTTCATTAACATTTCCTTTTTTTTTTAGTTTGCATCTAATTAAGATACTGTTAATAATTTCCCAGTAGAAGACTGCAGGTGATTGTTGAAAAAAATCACTTGTTTGGTGTTTTTTCACTTATAAGTGACCTTTATTTTTTGTTGAATAGTAAGTTTAGAGGGGCAGGTCTTGGAAGCTGTCTTCTAAAAGAAAAAAACTCTTGAAATAAGGCAATAACTTAAAAATTTATGACACTTTTTGAAGCAAGAACCTTTTTCTAATCATGTATTTTCCTCATGGTTTCAAAGAAAGATCATTTGTGCGTTTATTATGTTTGCAATATAACCTCTTTGCTAGTAATGCCACATTCACTGCAATCAGTCAATTTGTCTTTTAAATGTAGCAGCAATTTACACTGAGGCTTCGCTAAACTGCCAAAACAATACCCCAGATTCAATACATATATGCTGGTATAAACATTTGGCATTTTTAAAAAATAATTTTGGTGGATTTAGTATATGGTAGAGATAATTCATGCTATTTATGTATAAAATATTGTAAAATCCAAGCTATGTCTTTGACCACCCCAGCTGGGAGAAGAGTTTTATGTTTATTCAATTAGTTCCCGGACAACATTAAGATAATATTAAGTGTCGTTAACATATGAATGAAACCTTCTCGGGCCATGATCACTGACTTCCCTAGAATGTCAGAACCACTCAGGAGGGATCTCCACCTACCGGCACCACTCTGCTACATGTGAATACGGACTCTTCCAAAGTGTTCAGACAACCATCTGGACACCTGGACTCAACTTTTGTCTATCCCTGCGCATGTATGGCCCCAGTTCTGCATGTGAAGGGACACAAAGGAACATTTGGTCATCTCTGCCTCAGGCAGAATAAACTGTGTATAAGCTCACTGCGTGAAGCAGCCGGGGTGAACCCATGGGGCAGCCCTGACGCTTTGTCAGACGGATCTGGGTTCACCCAGCGCCGACACCCGGGGTTGATGCTGCCTTGGCTGTGGTGGCTTTTTCTTGAAATTCTATGTTGTTAACGATCCAAAAAATCATTGCTAAATTTTCTTATACACTTGGTTTCCTATTTGATAATTTATAACAGTGGAAACTATTCTGTAAATATTTTCTAAAGGAAATATTATGTGGGAGTGAGGAAGGAGAGATCTGGATAACATGGGAGGAGGAAGGAAGGAGAGATCTGGATAACATGGGAGGTATCTCGTCTCCCAGGTAAACAAACAGAGGCATGCTTTGCTGAAGTCCCAAAGAAACTTCCATAAGACATGTATGTAAACAGAAAATTAAACTGTAATATTTTGAAAATGCACACAGACCATATTTTATAGGTAGGTTGTTAGAACAAAGTATAACATTGGTAAAATCAGGCAGGTTTTTGGCCATAACTTCTGCAGAAGGCTTCTTTTTCCAAGTATTCCAGTCTGGAGATCCAATATAAGGGGATATCTTTCCCTGCAGACTTGAAGAACCTTCTAAAAGATTATTTTAAACTTTCAGGGGTGCAGTCCTTGCTCAGTACATTAACTATAACGTATTGCTGACATTCTGCCCTGAACTCTCCTACTACTTCTTGGTCTATCCTTAAATTAATCATCCATATTAAAAGTAAGATGTATTTTAAGAATCCCTATTTTTGCGCACAGTTTCATTTGCAAACTGAACCAGACCTGCTGCAAAGGAGATAGAAATTGTGCAGAATCACTTTTATCTCCCAAAATTTCATTTGGTTTCATGAAGTTAAATGTAAAAAACCGAGAAACAAAAACAACCAACCGAAAAAAAACTCCACAGATTTTTCAATAAATTAATCCAAGTATTAAAAATTTATTCTTTATATTCTTTGAAGAAGAACAATGAAAAAGAATAAGAAGACTTGCCTTAGGCCTGCTATAAAGAGAAATGCTAAATGCTCCTTTCCATCTATTGTTTAGTCTTTCAGAGCCCCCTAGGGTCTTCAGAACTGCTAAAAGCAGAACTGCTCTGCACTTGCCTCTGTCATAATGCTTTAAAACTGGAAACTGACCCTGGATCACAGGTCATGTAGCACAGTGCTGTCATCACACCATTCTCACGAATGTAATTTTAAATACTTCAGCAACATTAGTGAATACAAGACAAAACAGACCACCTGCTCCTAGATGTTGACGGAATGCCGAGTCTAAGCTGATAGTCAGAAACAAACAATTGAAGGAAGCACTTACTGCTTTCCCATTCAACATCCAAGACTTCAGACAGTGCCAAACTATAAATATCTTCAGTTCAAGCTGCTTAAGGCCAGTGGATTAGCATTAACAGTAAAAAAACCTCAGTGCATTAAACTCTCTTATCATCACAATTGCTAGACAAGTTTGGAAAGCAAAAACCAGTATAGAATAACTGTCACAGAGCAATTAAGTACTGAAACTGTATATTGTGATTCTGTGCTCCAAGAACATTAGGCTAAAAATTTTCAGCTTTGTTCTTACAGTTATTAACAAACCCTTATTTTAGATCACTTCCAAAATCTGGACATCGTGCATTCAAAAGTTATTCATAGCATATGGGAAAAGACCAAGTACAAATGTTATTCTATGGAGTACTTAGAAGAGGCCCAAATCCAAATCTTTCCAATTCCTATTCTGTGTGATTGATCTACTACATTATTTTTGTCACATTTAGATAGTTTCAGTTATGCCACTGTAGAAAGAGGATAAAAATGCGCATCATATCAGATACCCAACTTGTATTAATCATTCAAGGAACAGTCTTTCACATACAGACAAAGCAGTCATTGACAAATTCACAACCATGAAATCTGTTTTCCCTTGTGTTTTTCCTCCTGACCCTCATTCAATAAACTATTTTCTAACTGTCTTTTTTTCTTTGTTCTTTCATAATTGTTCTTTCCCTGCATATTTTATCTATTTGGTGCACTGTTACACTTTTTTCTTGATTCTTCTTGCCAGCTATTTTACTCTCCAATGTATATGTTTTACTTTATCTATATGCCATCTTGGATATTTCTGTTTCTTTCTCTTCAGTCATGAGGATGCAGAAGGAAGTTACATGCACCTGGGATGATACCTTTTCTTCTGATGGTAAGTAGAAAGGAAACTAGAAAAATTAATGTCCAAGTCATCAAACAAATATCTTAAAAATAATGGCCTGTGTTATAATGTATGTGCTTCTGTCAGATATGGTTATCAACATATTTTTTAATTCTCAGTATAAAAGCCAATGTATGGAGAGGCTTCAGATGGAAATTCACAGATTACCTTATTTTGGATGAGAGAAAGAGTAGTGAGATATTTTGAATACTACAAAATGTTTTTGTTAAATATAAGAAATAGAATATTATCTCTGTGAGAGTGAGTAATTTCCAAAGGAAAGACAGAATTATAGGATGGTTCCCAAAGCAGTCTCCTCTTTGGTTAGTGCAGTGATCATGATCATAATCTGCCTGAAGTTTCCAGAAAAAAAACTGAGCACTTTGAATCCACTAGGAACTAGTCATTAGGGGATAAGCATCTTTGTTTTCAGCTGGAAATAGAGAAAGAAAACATTTCTATCTGCCTTTTTTAACAATTATATGAAGAATAGTTTTCCTTCATTTTGATTCCCTGTATACTTACAAATTCTGCAGCAGTGTCCTGTGTTCAGATTTCAAATTAAAACATCTGGCTGAGTTAAGAACAGTTACAACATCATTAACTACTCTCAGGGCACACTCTTCCTTTGTGTCATGATCTTTGCAGTGACGGTGTGAATTCTTCATACGTCCCTGGCACTCTAATATCCTTATTAATGCACTCCTTAGGTGTTTTGAAAATGGATTTGACAGGAAGAAAAGTTCTTCTGATAAAAACAGAGGGGTTTTTTGTAAAAAAAAAGTAAAAAGAGTAAAACATTTTGAAACTCTGTGTCACAAAGTACTTTTTAACATTGCTGTAGCAACAATGGGGGGGGTTTGTTCTTGTGTTTGTTTGTTTGTTTCTTTGTTTCTTTGTTTTAATGAAATGATCCAGTCACTATTTTAAGAACTTACTGAAATAGCACTTTGGGTGCTACTTAATCTAAAACTTCCTGGAGACAGCAATTTTCCTATTGAATTTAAGACAGATTTGTCTTTTGTGAACTAGGAGCTCACAGGGCATTTCTACGTGATGCTACATTTGCAGAAGGCACATGAAAGGTTTTGTGATGCTCCTGCTGTACTTTTGCCATTTGTCTTGGCAAGGTTTTGGCTGTTTTTTGACTTTCTGAGGAACAGTCAGCAGCTGTCCCTGTGTGACAGAGCCAGTGCCAGCCCACTGGTGACAGTGGCAGCACCTCTGAGATAACTTGTTTAAGAAGTGGTGGGAAGAGGAGCAGAGCAGGGAGTGAAATCAAACTGTGCAACAGCAGCTGCAGCTGGAGAGAGGAGTGAGAGCCTGTGAGAGAAGGTGCCCTGCAGACACGAAGGTCAGTGGAGAAAAGGGGCAGGAGGTGCTCTGGGCACCGGAGCTGAGATTCCCTGCAGCCCATGGTGCAGACCACGATGAGGCAGCTGTGCTCCAGGGTGGAGGAGATACTCAGCTAGAACCGATGCAAAAGCCCACACCAAAGCTGTGACCCCATGGGAAGGAGCCCAGCCTGGAGCAGGTATGCAGCATGATTGTTGACCCCGCAGGGAACTCATGCTGGCCCAGCCTGCTCTTGAAGGATGGCAAATCATGAGGGACTCACACTGAGAAGTTGGTGAGAAACTGCAGCCTGTGGTAAGAATCCATGTTGAAAAAGTTCATAGAGAACTGTTTCCCATGGGGAGGACACCACACTGGAGGAAGGGAAGAGACAGGAGGAAGGAGCCATACAGAAGAGTTTTGAACTAACCACAATCTCCATTTCAGTGCACCTGTGCTACTCTTGGGGAGAGGTAAAGTGGGGAAAAGTTGAGCCTGGGAAGAAGGGAGGGATGGGGTGAACGTGTTTTAAGATTTTTTTTTTTTGTTTCTTATTATCCTACTCTGACTTGACTGGCAACAAATTAAGTCAGTTTCCCTGAGCTGAGTCCATTTTGCCTGTGACAGTAATTGGTGAGTGATCTCTCTCCATCCTGATCCTAATCCATGAGACTTTCTTTATATTTTCTCTCTGCTGTCCAGCTGAAGAGGGGGAGTGATGTAGCAATTTTGGAGGGCACCAGGTATCCACGAAGAGTCAACCCCCAGCACACCATTGCATTGCTGGGAGGTGACCTATAAAATCTGCAATGTAGACATAGCCACAAGGTCTGAATCAGAGGTGGAGCCATCTGCACAATCAAAGGCTAAACTGAGGGCTATGTTTATAAACCTCAGTATTTTAACAATGGAACCTGTTTGCCTGTACTACTTTTTTTTGTCACATACAAACTAATTAGTTTTTTACAGGTTCCTAATTCTGCCTGCAAGATCATCTCCCACTCTCACAGTCTAAACATGCCCAAACAGATTGAAAGATGTTAGGCACACAACAACCAACAAGGACTACTTTGATTTCTGTGTTGCACAAAGTGAAACCTTTATTATATTGAAATCAAAAGATATTTTACATCCATTGTCAAAAGAATCTGGTCCATTTTCTCATTCTTGCCACATAGAAAATCCTGAAATTTAAAAGCTCTGTATTACATCTGAATCTGGATGGGGCATGTTGCTGTAAAAGGTGAACACAAGGTAAATAGATTTCTAGTGAGAAGATTAAGACCTAAAGTTTCTGACACTTCTTCCTCTCCCCAGGCCTGCTATGACAGGCTGGATTTCTGCATCTGTACAACAGTCTGGATCAGGAAACTTACGCAGCTGAAAAAGTGCCAAAGAAAAGAAAAAAGGTGGAGTTTTCATTTATCTAGATAGCTGCTAGCACCAGGCCATAGACAGTAGCAGGACGTGCAGCCAAAGCAGGGAAATAACAGAGAGATCATTGCCTTTAATGGCAGCCAGTTATTTTGTTGGTTTTGGGAAATTGTAAAACCACACTGCCTGGTCATCACAGAGGAAAGAAACCCAAATTGGAAAGATGGAGCAGCTAAAACCCCAAATATAGTTTAAAATCTGTACAGATGAGTACAGATTTTGGAGCTGTAGACATGGCTGTTGGAAAAATTTTAAACAAAACCTCACTTTGCAAGGAGAATAAAGGATGATATTTGGCTTTGAAGCGCATGATAAATTAAATGCCTTTTTGTTGGGCAATGGTAACTGAACTCTATGAAACCAGAGACAATAGTAGTCCATACAAAAAGTGAAATATAAGAAAAAAAATTCTATTTTAAGGAAAGTGCAAAAAAGAGCATGTGGCTAACCTCATTAGAGATGAGGTTAGAAAAAGAAACAGTCTTATGATTTTGAAGGACCAAATAACTATTGAGAGAGCAGATCAGGAGAAGGTTCTGGGACAAGATGTTCAAAGACGTCATGGATCAGGTGAGGCAGGTGAACACAATGAATTTCTGACAGAACAATAAGAGACTGTCAGGGGCAGGAAGTCAGAGCCTGTAATGAAGCTACGCAAGAGTTCACAGCACTCTCTAACTGAGCATCCAATCTGAAAAGAATTAATATCTGAAGAAGACAGGTGCCAAGTTTAACCCTGGTGGGAAGCTGAGTCCCAAGCTGCTGCTCATTCACTGCCACCCTGGGGGGATGAGGGAGAGAATTGGAAGAGTAAAAGTGAGAAAAGTCATGGCTGGAGACAAAAACAGTTTAAAAGGTAAAGCAAAAGCTGTACGCACAAACAAATCAAAGGCAGGAATTCATTCACCACTTCCCATGTAGGCAGGTATTCAGTCATCTCCAGGAAAGCAGGGCCCCATCACATTTGGCAATGACTTGGGAATATCAAATACTGTAACTTCCTCTTGCTCCCTCTTTCTCTCTTAATTCTTACTAACCAAGATAATCAACCAAGAAATAAAATTTGTAAGTTTAGAAACATCAGCCAAGCATGTTCACATATATGTGCTCAGATGAGCTCTGTCAATGGAAAAGGCTGTATAATTGTGGCACTTATGCATCAGACACTGGAGGCAAAAACAGTGTCACAGCAAAACAGAAAGTATGATAAGGCAAATAAAATACATTAAAAAATAAAATAAAATAAAATAAAATAAAATAAAATAAAATAAAATAAAATAATTAAAATAAAATAAAATAAATAAAATTACCCTAATGTAGCAATACCATCAGAATTTAAATAAATTAATTATGTTCTTCACACTTTCTCCTTCTGGTATCTCTAGTATCAAAACCATGCTGTAAATGAACATCACTGTGGGTTGATCAACCAGCAAGGTATACACTGCTGCTTGTGGTTTCCTAAATTCAAAGATCTCAGCATTATCCCATATTCAAAACAAACACGATCATTTATCCTGTGCCTTGAGTTTGATTAGGAATCAACACCTAAATCTTAGTCCTATTCTTCATTAAAAATTGCCTCTTCTTGCTGTTTTCTTGGGTTTACAGTGGGTCATAAAATTTTAATATAAATACTAGTAAGCAGTAAATAATAAGATGGATGATAAACATAACTGTAGTCAAATAATTTTATGTAAGAATTTTTTTTATCAATGAAATCAGATTTTTTCATGAGCAGAGTTAGGACAAATAGCTTGAATGGGCAACTGTACGAAGTCTAGAATATATATAATACTGAGAATACATCTTAATATCAAGTTTAACTCCTAGTAGTTAGCAAGTTATTTATGCTGTTCCTTTTGCTTTAAGATGGTTGTTATGGCAAATGAAGGCTACAAAAAGATGAGCTCATTAGGAAAAGTCAAGGGCAGGCAAGGAAGAATGTACACATGTATATTTCATTAAGCCAATAAAAATGATATATAAACCACTGCAATGTCAGAAACAATTTAAGGCTTCTCAGGGTTGAACTACACTGAAAATTTCATGAGCATCGATCAGGATTATTTTGTGGCACAATCTATAGACACGTTACAATTGATTTATTTTCCTTTCCCTGGTTTGATAGACTTCTGTGTAACCCCTGTGAAGTAAATGCTATTGGATATTTCACAAGAAGGAAGACTTGTTTTTCTATCCATCTACACTTCCTTTTAGACCAAGTAATTGTTTACTTAGGGACATCAGCAGCTGATGAAAAGGTGAGACACTTTTTATTCACTCATAGGAAAGTCACTGTAGTTTTAGCAGAGTTTCAGGATTTTTGACTTCAAAATACAGAGCATAAAGAGGGGCATATTTATTTTGATTTATGTATGTGGCATTTTACACACTATCAAAAAATATTGTGCAGCAAAGAACCACACACAAGAACAATGAGTCTCTATTGTTTTTTCAGTTGGCAGGTTTCAGAAGAATAGACCTTAAAAGTTAACAGCCATTACTTGTCACTGTCAAAATAACTTTTTAAAAGTTTTGAAGGACTAGGAAGTGAAGGAATGAGTCATTGATGTTGGAATTTATTGCTGGATAATATAAAAATTATGTTATGACATGTTTGCATCTCACCTTATGAATTATATAAATATATACATTTTAAAACCATGTTCTATATTCCTGTGCTTTTTTCCTTGGAACTGTTTGTAAGAGACAAGTTCTTAACTACTAAAAAGTGCTTCTAAGTTTATCTCTCTCTTGGATAGTTTTCCCATCCTTATCTTAGCACCTGCATAAACTTCTAATTCTTTGATCACAGATTCGAGCCAATCTCTAGTCCTCTAGGTCAGGGATCTAATGTACAACCTGCCAGCACAGGAGATTGCAAAAACACAGCATGACAGGAGAATTAAAATGTAGGAAAAGCAGCGTGGGTGCCCCAGCGTGGAAAGAGGAACTCCACAGGCTGTCATATCCTATTATGATCTGAGGTCCATGAGGCACTGGAAAACAGAGCTCTGGTTTTTATGTCTGTCTTGGAGTATGACTGGCTCATACCACACCTCTACATGGACACAGTAGTCCTGTTGCCAAATTTCAGGTTTTGGATGTAAGACATAAGCACTACTAGACCTTCTGCTACTTTACATCTATGTATTGGCTTTAATCAGTGAGTTTAAATATTAATTACTAGCCAGATGCTGATGCTAGTACAGTTCCAGATGCTGCTGCCATGTGCCACTCTCCATCACACAAGCTAAAATCTTGCTCATCTCAGTAATTTGTGGAAAATGGTGGCAAAATTAGGCTTTGGTTTGTTTATGTCACCAACACAGAACATCCCCCCTTAGAAGTCATAACTAAGAATGTGTTTTGGAGGCCACTGAAAAGTTGTTACAAAAAAAACTTTGCATAAACAGGAAGCTGGAAGACCTAATCCAGGGAATGATGGCTATAAAAATTATAGTCTTAACATTATTACTGCACTACGCTTGTTGGAGGAAAATGATTTTTTTTTTGTATGAACTGAGCAGTCTCTGATACTTTATGTATCTCTGACAAAATATAGGATCATATTCCAAGGTAGTATAAGCATCAAAATTAACAGTATGTGGTTAAGGACAAAGCTAAAAATTAATCATTAGGGTTTCAAAAAGAACAAGGGACATACATGTATTCCTTGCAATAACAAGAAATACTGTGATTTTTTTTTTAAAGGGAGTTACGTGAAAGACTCAGCCCAGCTCCTGCAGATGGCCTTTGTGTCATAGCAAATGACAAGGAACTTGACAAGTACAAAATAGGAGGGATCCTGCCCTTTTATTGCTCTGCTAGACACAAGACTTCTGAAGACACAGAAATTCTAAGAATAAGAAAAATGGAAAACTTAAAATTATTTCTTCAAAATCACCACAAAATGGAATGTTTTGAGACATTTCCTCTGTAGAATACACAGTGGGTGCAGATTGGAGAGGGCAGGAAGGAGACCCTGACAGGCATCTGATGTTTGCATTGCAGCATCATTCTTCGTTCTTCATCCTTCTCACACAGCTCTGAAGCAAGAGGATATTTAATACCCTCCAGAGGACTTCTAGTGTGCTTAAAATTCAGCACACACTCAGGTCACATCCTCATCTGGATTGCACCATTGCAAATCTTTCATATTAATGAACATTGAAATATCCCTCTTAAATAGAAGGCATATATTCAACTCTCAGCAAACCACATATGTCAGTCAGTAGGTAAGACAGCTTCACAGGAAACCAGACAGAAACTTAGCCCACACTGAGTCAAGACAGAGTTTGCACTCTGCCTTGAAGTCTCAATATAAATTTTTAAATTGTCACTATATCAAGTGCCTGCTAAGTTTCTGTCATAATGCCAGGATAAATTCTGAATCAGACCTCACAGACGACTTACAAATCCTCTTTGCATAGCACCTTAAAGAGATACTATTTTGGGAGAGGTTAATACCATGAAAACTCCTTATCCAGTTAGTTCCATGCAGAATGAAGCTTTGTAATGGAACTTAGCCACTTCCTGAACCCTACTTGGCTCCATAGTGTGTACTTCAGAGCCATCCAGTGTTAGATACGAGGTCATTTACCTAAAAAAAGAATCTGATGCTTTAATACTTCACTTTCTAAGTTACCTCTCCCAGTTTATAGCACATATGTTCAATACACACTAATGAAAAATCTTGTAGAAACATTAGTTTTTAAATTCAATTGCAAAATTGAACGTGATAAACATAGAAAAGGAAGAGGATCACAATGACCTGAGAAATTCTGTGTCCTGAAAAAATAAAAGATCCTTTGACTCCTATTTCTCTTAGTGGCAGCTCATATCAGTTGCAAGCAACATGCTCCCTGTTTGTTCATTTTTTGGAGGAGAAGTCTGTATTATCTGGAGGGAATGGCTGTGTCCATATTAGAAGGCTGAGAACTTACTCTGTGGCCACTTCCTTCCATAGAAAGCCCCACTAAAAACTTCATCTGAAGGAGAGAATTTTATTGGCAAAATATTTAAAGAATTATCACTGCTTATTTTCTCTTTGAACTGACACACCGTGGATTCTCTTCCATGAGGAAGGGACCATGTTACTTCATTTTGCTGTCTTTAAAGATTGTGATCTTCAGTCAGTGTTGAACTGATGTACTAGATTTTTTTACGAGCTCTAGCTCAGACTAACACTTCACAGGCATTCTTATCAAATATAGATTGCTTCTAAAATAATAAATGAATGCAACAATAGCCACAACAATAACATACAAACATTCATTAACTTACAGCCATGGTATCATAACTGTGAAGGCTTGGAAAATCACATTGGAGGCAGAGCATGAGCAAAGAGAGAGCAAGGAATCAAAGCAGAGCTAAGAGAGAAGCAGCCTGATGGGCTGAAGTGGGAAGTGAAACCTGCTCTGCAGGAAAAGCAAGAGGAAGTGTCTCAGCCCAGGCTGAGCTATACCCCAGGGATTCTTGCCTCCAGTCCTGTCTCCTGCTGGCTTTCCTGGGCTGATGCTGGGCGTGAGCCAACACTTCAGTTGCCTGATGATTGCAGGCTGTCACTCAATGCATGGCTGCCAGCAGCCTGCTCACACAGCTCCTGGATCCAGGCCCCGGAGCAGGCTCTGCTCCTGGAGGAAGCACATTTCAGGGCCCAGGGAGCCAAAGGGTGAGCCCAGCTCACACGGTATCTGTGTCAGAACATCAAACTGTCCTGTTCTAAACACACCAGTTCCCGTGCCAGCTGGCAGCCTCACAGGCTTCTTAGGCCTGGGTAAACATGCATGAAAACAGAGAAATGGACAAGACAAATTCCTGTCTTGAGCCAGATGCTCAAGGGTTGGCAGTACGGAGAACACAAAATTGCACTCCCCAAATCAGAAAATTTCTGATATATGTGATATTCTGCTAGTACAACAACTGATTACCTTTTTCATGTATTACTTTTCTTCAAAAGTTAAAAATTCTAATTTGAAAAACAAGCTCAGAATCAGCAGCTTCATTACATGAACATCTCAAATTAAATTTAATAGAGATAGTGATTTACATAAATAAGCAGTGATTTACATAAATAAGCATTCAACCAACCATTCACCCAAGCTTTTCTGGAAGGTCAACATTATTCTCCAATTTGCATTCTTAAAAGGTAGATCATTAAAAAAATCAATATTTTTAGTATAAAATAATTACATTTTCAACTGACACCTTCAAACCTTGATTTTCACATGGATAAGCTGTAGTTAGAGCTCCTGTTGGCTACAGTTATTTCTGATGTGTGGTTATCAATAGAAGAAAAAATCCGTATAGAATAACGGCTAGTCCCTTGAAAAAAAACAGTTTCAAATGTAGAGTTGTAGCTAAGAGGGTAAATGCAGTCTGTGCATGTATAACTAGAGAAAGATCAAAGAGAATAAGGAAATAGTACTTTTTCAATAATTATCATCACATACTGAGGTTATTACTTGACAGATATTTTTAAAAGTTTTTCTGCAGAATAAGCAATGTGCAATGATACATCAAAGATGCATTTTAAGGCTTGAGGTCCACTGATGCCCTTTGTCCCCACATGTACACCATGACTCATAAGTTCTGTCTAGCTCAAAGCCTTCATTACCAGTGTGGAGGGATGTTTTTTTTGACACTCATAAATACCAGGCTTTGAAACTGAATCTAGAAAATGTCAATGGGAAATCTTGAGCTGTGAGAATTCTTGATCATAGAGCTACACTGGTGGGTTTTCTATCACATAATTTCTTCAGCCCAGGTTGAGTACTGTTTTTAAATACAAATTTAAGTGGTTTATGCTAAAAGTTCTGTTTTCCTCCACAACAAACAATCATGAAAGAAATCTGTCATCCCTCAAAATGAAAGATTTGTTGAATTACAGATAGTGTTTTGTGATTCCTTTAACAAGGTAGATTTCCTATACCAGAAAAATGTCAAATCTGCAATAGGTTCAATAGGTCAGAGTCATTTAAACCTCTACTTTAAACTGTCTGATAGAGATTTCCAAGTAGGCTCTTAATCTCATAAGCTTATTCTTTTACAAAGACAGGAGCCTTACATTTCCCCAACCTGTTAAATGTTCTGTAAAGTAACCCTCGCAGAATGCTGGACTTATATGTAGCTGAGCAAGATGTGAATACTTGTTCTCTTATATCAGAAAGCTTGCAATATTCACCTAAAAACCAAGATACTCAGTAAATATCCTCAAAGAACTGGGCCCTTTGCATACCTGGCTCTGGACCCATTTGGAGTTATATTCCCTACAAATACTAGTTACATATCAATTTTAAATCACATAGAGCAATCCAATGGTGATGCACAAACTGTGTACAATGGCACACAACTATGGAAATTAGGTTTTGTTTTCCTTGTTCTGATGTTTGGCTTGGAGTGTAGCTAGATATTAATTCAGTTGTAGAAGTGAAACAGAAAAGAGAAATAACCTAGCTGAAGGTGTGACAGAATAAAAAATTCAGACCTTCCTTCCTCCATAGCTTTTCTGCAATCCTGAAGACAAAAGCCAAAAACTTAACACAGCCAGCAACACAAATTAATTAATTTCTAAGTATGTGATTATAGCAGAAGGCAAGAAGTGTCCCCAGCTCTCTCAATCACTTACTATGCTACAAGATATTTCAAATAGTTACACACTGCAAATTCTCAAATCACAAATTTGAGGAAACCTCACAAATAAATCCTTACTCTATGTATGGGGACATGGACACTACAGAGAAAAAATAATTGTTCAGTGAAATTTCTTTCTTTCAAGAATACAAAAAATGAGATATTACATGGTGGCTATATGAATGCTTTGAGACATTTTAAATCTCTCCCTTAACTCCTCCTGTTAGAGCTTACACTTACACTTCAGTCTCGTTTAGAATACCTAGCCTTGGAAGTTGCAAACCATTCAGACAATGAGGAAGTCCAGAGGCACATGGGGAGATACACACAGTGCCTTCTCTAACAGAATCCTCATACAGAAGAAAATGCATCTCATTTGTATGAGATCTGCATTTAGGAAGACTCATATCTTTATTCCTGTCAAGGTAAATTAGGATTTGTGTGGGTTAAACAGATGGCACTATAGAAACATACTGTGAGAAGTGACTATTGCCAGATACTTTGACTTTAATTTTTACATTTTAGAGTACAAAATCATAGAATGGTTTGGGTTGGAAGGGACCTTAAAGATCATCATTCCAACCTCCTGCCATGTGCAGGGACACCTTCCACAGGTTGCTCACAGCCTCATCCAGCCTGGCCTTGAACAATTCCAGGGATGTGGAATTGTGTTCATCCACAACTTCCCTGGGCAACCTGTGCCAGTACCTCACCATCCTCACAGTAAAGAACTTCCTCCTAGTATCTAACCTTTACATATTCTCCTTCAGCTTTAAGCCATTCCCCTTTGTCCTACTACTACAACATAGCCTTTCTCTCCAGCCTCCTTGTTGGCCCCCTTCAGGCACTGGAAGGCTGCTCTAAGGTTTCCCCAGAGCCTCCTCTTTTCCACATCTAATCACCTCAACTTGGTCGTTCTTCACAGGAAAGGTGCTCCAGCCTCCAGATTATCTTTGCAGCTCTCAGTAATGCCCCTGTCCCTTCAGCAGGTTTAGGGGAATGTTGTTTAATTCACTCTGGGCAATGTGGCAAATTTTAAAATACCAACAAAGTAAGGCACTTCATAAACTTGAACTTAGCAAACTTACAATTAGCCAACTTCAACCTATCCAAACACAACAAGGCACTTCCTGAGGCATTGACTGGAATTTTTTAGTCTGGTTTAGAATATGGTTTGAGAAAAAATAGGAAAAGAAAGAGGGAAAGAAAGAGAAAGAAAGGATAATGGTAGAAAAACATCACCACCTGTGGATCCATCAATGAAACTTCAATGTTGCAATTTTGCTGTCCATTGGTCAAAGTGATGGCCAGTCTTCATTGATCTGCGGTAGGGGAAGACCACAAACCACAAATTTCAGTGGGTTAATATACACTCAAGTTCAGGTGGAACACCCAGGTACTTTCCCTGGGGTGGGGACTTTCACACTGTCTAATGCAATGCTGTGAATCATATTGTAAAACTGTGGATTATGCCCATTCCTCTGCTGGAAGGCCCCAGAAATTACTCTGGGGACATTCTGGGGGTCTCTGATAGTTTACAGCACCTTCTCTCACATCAGTATAATAGAGTCATTTACACTCCATCAGAAGGGATGACACTACTAGAATTAAAAGCTTTATCCCACCCTGCAGGATCTGCTTATCAGCCTCCTCCCTTATCTAGCTGAAATCCCAGCTTCTTGCTAAGCAAAGGTTGATTTGTCGTGGTCCTCTGGTGCTCACACCCCCTGCACACAGGTTGCTTCTTGAGCACTGACAGCAAAGCACCCAGATTGTTTGAGACATTAACCATTCTTGTTTCAGTGTCTCACACCCTCCTGTGGACCTGCTAGTGCGCAATAAAGATTTTTGGAAGTGCTAAACATTTAAACAAGTTCGAACCACTGTACAACTTTGTGTATTTCATATTTAATGAACGTATGCATAAACACACACACACATGCTCTTATGTTTCTATATAGATACATATATAGATACATATATATACGTGTTTCTATATACATACAAATGTTTTATTTATGTATGAATATAAAAGGTGCATTGTTTCAGGGCCTCACCCTTGTGTCACAGTACGTAAGGACCGTAAAGAGCCCATTAATTTCACATGCACAGATGTCAGCTCTGCTGCCCGAGGGACGGGTCTGCCTGACACAGCATCGGGGCCGCGGCAGGGACCAAAGCACTGAGCTCATTTTTTGGGAGAGTTTGCCATCTAGAGGCCATATCAGGCAGCACCGGGAGAGGAAACCACCTTAACAAAACAAAAAACAGATTAAGTGGATTTTCTGGATGTCCGTAGGCATATTTAGTTCTAAAGAGGACTGCCTTTAATATCTTTAATGTTTAGCTTTGTTAGCAGTAACATCTGAAAGTGTTGAGCTTTTCCCCAAATCAGAATCAGTTCTTCACTCAGTGTAATGAGCTTGGTTATAGTGAAAAGAAATTTTAAAAATATTCATAAAATATAAACAAAATAATTAATCTTAATCTTTTTATTGCAATAAAGATCTTTTCAGAGGCCATCTCCTGCTCTGCTGGTGCAAGAAAGTAATAAAAACAAGTATGATCATTGCAGACAGAATTCAACATTTGTGTCAGCAAAAGGCAAAAATTTATTTTCTTTGAAGTATCATCCTTTTTGTTGTCCTTACAAATATCTATCAATCTACATGAATTTTTATTTCTGAAAAATGTTGACTGGTATTGCTGGCTGGGGGTTTATGCACAAATCACAAACGGGACGGGACTGCTGAGGAACGTGCCTTGAGCTGTTTTGTTTTTCAGCATCAGTCTCATTACATGATTATGACAATGGGAAGATGCCATCAGCTCACATCCCAGGCAGCAGACCAAGAACTTGATGTTACAACACACTTTATAAGTTTTTTGACCAATCACACAAAGCAAAAGCACATTGACAGTAGTTCTATCCAACCACTGTAAGCACACGTACCTTTGGTTAAAACAGTGCCTGCTTGTTGTGAATACAATACCTGCTTGTAAGCCTTAAAACACAATGCAAGAGCTCCATTATTAAGCTTAAAACTTCCTAATATATTGCTAGATAAACTTTTCTGTAGCTTAGGGAGTTATTCTAGACAGGGGTTAATACACAGACCATTGTTCTTTTGTCGTTGCTTTTCTACTTTGTAAATAATTTTTCTGCTGATCTATCTCATGGCTACTGCTTAGCTCCAGTAACATTTCTGCTGTCTCTGAGGCCTGCCTTTTGCAGCTTTCCCCAAACCCTCTGATTTTGTGGATTCCCACAGACTGGTATTTCCATTTTCATTTGTTTATGTCAAATTAGAGAAGAAAATAATTTTGGAATGAAAATATCATCTTAATCTTTAAAGGCATTTTAATGGTATTTGGCAAACTTTCCAGCAAAGTTTTAAGAAAGACAGCAATGTTATAGTTTCAGGAGCATTTGTGCATAAATCTGTCTCCAGGTGGATTTAAGGATTTCATTTTGCTCTCTCTTTTCAGATGAAGTAGATAGTAATTTGGTTATGCCATGCTCTTGCTTACTCTGGCATCAAGAGAAGATGTCTTTTTGTACACAGTTGCCCAGGAGATACAGAAAATTTCAAGTGCAGTAAAGCAAGATATTTGAGAAAAACACAGAAGTCTGTAAAACTCCCTCTATTTGAGGCATATTTTCTACATGAATTAGCTGATGCTCCCTGCATTTTCACTATGACAAAAGATCAAGTGTTAAAGATCAGCACCAAGATCAGACTTGCAACAATGGGTGTTTGGCAATGTGGAAATGAAGACAGTGGGGAAAATTTTCAGAGATCTTTGGCCTCCTGAAGCTCTTTTCACTAAACTGCAATACATATTTTGACAAAATTAAGTTCAAATACATCTTGCTGAAATTACTGAACAAAATTAGAGCACAGTTTCCACATGTCTTGATGGATTTATCTTCCCTAATTTTTGTTGTCATTGTTTTATTGGCATTGGAGCCTATGTAAATGTTTAGCTCATGTAAAACCTGAGGCAAACAGTTCCAACAGTTCCATTTCATTTGCGTGTGGGTGGCATCCTTTTGCTTACTTGAATGTATCACCAAACAATTTGATATGATGGCCCTTATTTCTTGGATTGATCAACCATTCCTAAAGCTGCGGCAGTTTTTCATACAGGGACAGTTCCCAGTCTTAATTTACAGGTGTGGGTGGAGTATGTTTGCAGGATTTTCTCTAATTCCAATAAAAATTCCCTCAAGCCCCTGTGTTCACGAGGCTCAACTGAGCAAAAGTTTAGAGATGTCTTCCTTGTGTCAGAGACCCCAAATAGCAAACTCCATAAATTAGAAGATACATGATGACATCCTAGGAAAACACCGGACTGACATGCAGAAAACCTCTGTTTCATGCTTGATTTAAGTGAACTTAGTCCAAATAGATCTTTATTATGATTCCCCACACAATACGGGTCAGATAATGATATCTGTTGTAAAACAAATTGACATCCATAAATGAGACATATATAACGGCTGAACATTATTAACACATGAACTCAGAAACTTGTGTCTTTTTTTTTCTAAAAGACACAAGGTAGGTTCGTCCAGAGGAATTCAAACACTAATATCAAAAATCTGAAGCAGCAGCAATTATTCGTCACTAGTGCCATAGAAATCTTGGTGGAAATAACTGGCTAAAACTGTACACTACTTCCCTAAGGCAAGTAAGAGCTTGCAGCTACTTGCCAGCTGAGAAATAACTGGATCTACTAGTGAAAAAAACCGTAATAGAAAAAACTTTATTTTATTGAATTTTTAAAATGCATTGCACACATTTTGCTCCAGTATGCTCAGAGGTAAGTACAGTTTTTCCTGTATTACTCCACACAGAATACTTTTATTCTATAATAATTCATTTTTTCTAACATAAAAGCACATAGTTTTATGTAGCATATATCATAAAGTTGCGCTTTACAAAGAAGCTAAAATGAATTAGTTCCTTTGTAAATCCTACTTCTACTGTTCTGATTAGTACAATCAGGTGTTACTTAGCTGCTTTTTGTTCTTTCAAAATTGTACAGATGTGTATTAGTCATAACAAAGACGTCCTCTCTCTACAGAGCCTGCACATGTGTTCACTGCCAGTGCATTTAAAGGAAAATAATTTTGAGCTTTGCATTGATTTGCAGCAATTTTTCTCTTCAGGAATCAAATACCACACTGCTTTCTAATAGGAATTTAATTAATTCCTCTTGTTCAACAATTAATTAGTTCATGGTTTCTGTGCATGTATTGAACATGCGTATTGACAGTTCTTTATGAGAAGAGGAAAGACATGAGGAAACAGCACACAATTTAGTCACACTTTGCAAATATAAATCTTAGCAATATCATACAGTTCATGAGGGAACTGTACTCTTCTACCAATTTCTTCTTCTCGTTTAATTTTTCCAGTACAGCATCCGTTAAGTATGAGGCAAAGGGAAACTGAGAAAGAAATGGAGTAGGAAAAATGATCATTAAACTTTAGTTTTTTCTTGTGAAATACATTTATTAAATATCTTTAAACTATCAGATTTCACTTAGTTCTGACAACTACCACACACACATTTCTGATCTTTAAAGTTCATCTGCCTGGTTAGTGTCTGAAAATTTGCTCTCTATCATAAAAATGATAAAAGAGCAGTGTAAAATGAAAAAAGATAAACTCCTTATTGAACAATTCATGCTTTACTGACCATGTTAATGATGTAAACTGCAGTACCAGCATCTCTGTCATTTATCTTCAATCAGCTGATCAATAAAAGGTTACAGTCACCTCTAGGGCATGCAGAAATGGTGGTGTATGAGTGTAAGTTCACTACTCTCAGGAGGATGAGACAGAACTACCAGTATAATTCTCAATGCTATAGCAAATTGCCTTAGACTCACACACAAAACCTTGTAAATAATTAAACAACAACAACAACAAACAACAACAAAAAAACCCCAAAAAACCAAGAACAAAACCCCCCCAAAAAACAAACAAAACCACAAAAAAATCCCTCAAAGCAAAGTAAAATCCCAAACCTCCCACTGCATTAATAGGATAATAGGAATATGACACAAATGTCTGCTTCTCTAAAACATGATACCAAAAAATTGTGGTGACGTATCTACAGAGAAAAATTAAAAACTTCTCTGATATAAAAGATGCATTTGCACAAGCAATGCCTTCAAAGGAGATTTGGTATATAAATATATATATATATATATATATATATATATATAAATATATATATAAAGTGTCATCACTTTAATGCTTAAAGAGGTTTTCTTTCAAAGTCTTGGTATATCAGTGCACTGTTTGCTGGGAAGCATTTTTAGAGGTGGTGCAGAAGAGTGATCATGGCAGCTCCATCCCGAGGGGCCAGTGCTGTGCCAGAGGAGAACAGGACAGTTTCCCTACATTGTTGAAAAGACTCTTATCAGCTTCACAGAACTCTGTCAGCTTCCTGAACACTTGGTGAGACAGTGGTAAGTGAGGGGTCAGTACCACACCAAAAGTAACAGCTCATTCAGGAGGAGAGATAATTTTACATTATAAAGCCACCAGAAATGAATAAGGTAAAATATCGTAGCTGGTGAAACAAGCTGCTGGCCAATCATAATTTTCTGCTTTTCACAACTTTAGTTCAACACTTTTCCATCTAGATCTCCTGTCTAGTTCCACACTTCAGTATTGCTGCTCTAGTTTCATTTTTTCACTTCTCTATGCCATCTGAAAGAGAAAATTGTACTCCAGATAGAGTAGTGCTCGTTTCCTAAATAGACATGAATTGAAAATTATAAAAGAAACAAATAAAAACCCCAGATGTACAGCACATCAAATACAAAATGTAACATTTGAACTGATATACAGACACAAATCTATATACTGATACTTATAATTGCTAACAAGTCAGAAAAAACATCTAAAAAAGGAAAATCTTGTTAATAGAAGGCATGTACTGTGAAGAGATAAAATAGCACCCTAAGTGCTACTCAACAGTCACTTTATAGCTATAGAGAAAGGACAACAATATGTATTATTTCCTTTTTCTACAGGGAAGGGGATTTTCAAGGGCTGGTGCTTGCTGGCCAGACATGTCTCCATCTGTCATAAATAACTTATGTGTATAGTAAGACATTTCTAGAAGACATCTACACCTGCCAGCTTTCTCCTGTGTGCTATCGTGATGACTTTTTGGGGAATAGAGGGCTTAAATTCACTGACCACAAATCTATTTACTTTAAATTAAAACATAATCTTCTCTGAAATTCTGTGACACTTGCTACTATGCTTTAAAAACAGTGACTCCAGCATCCTGTTCACTCTAATTTCTCTCCCTTTTTTTCTAGGTATGTTTAGGACAAGAACACTGTGTCATTATCTCAAAGTCTCTAATTCTTCTTGCCTACCTTGACTACATCAACTTCTGATACATTTCAACTCCTTAATGCCATGCCTGAGATGAATGGCTTTTTATTGATGTCTCTGGCTTGTATCATTCTAAGTACATTTTACTTGCTGCTCACTACTCTCTGTGGCTCCCATGTCATAGCAAAGTGATCTTTCAGGAACTCTTGCCATTCAAGTGATTCTTTTAAATCAAGAGGATTTGAAAGTGGAACATTATGTCATTCTTTCAACATTTGTTGGTTTCAGAGAAAGTGCTGTATGTTTCTCTCTGGTTTTCTTTTCTTGCAGACACCCAGAACTGGATGATCTCTACAGTCTTAATCTTTAATAGAAGCTTGTCAGATTTACTTTTAATGATGGCTCTGTAGCTATCCTGGGAAACCTCCCTTTGCATTTCTCCCCAGATCTTCACAACCATTGAAGTAATCTCTACTCTAAAGCATTCATCCCAGCTTCAAAACCTGCCATATGTGCTTGGGGAAGGCTTTGCAAGTTCAGGGAGTGCTAAGCGCACGCCTAAGGAGTGAAAGCTTGTTTTTACCACTGATCATGAGATATTTTAGTACAGAATGATACTTCTTTCAGATTTTTTACAATTATCTGTGCCACAATCCACTTAACATCAATTGTGGGGTTCCTCAATCCGTACATTATGGTAGGCTTTAACAGAAGTAGTATTTAATTGATCTGTAAGATTTCACAACATCTGAATGTGCAAACTACATCTGGAATAGAAGAATTTTATTTATTTGTCTTCCCAGATTGACAAATTTCTTCTTTATAGTAGGAACACATATGAGTGAAAGGCATATTGCTTACACAACCCATCAGCCAGATATCTGGGTGTATGGATAAATGGAAGGTAATGTGATCCTAAAGAGTCAGAAATAGTGACAGTTAATTCTCCTTCTCTCACCTATTTATTCCAATCCTAAATTTGCTTATTTTGGAGATCCCTTCTGTAGAAAAACAAACTAGTAATATTTATTGACCTTAAACCACATGACTGAGTCTCTGTCAGCACAAGCGCATAAATATACACCAGTCTGCCAGGAAAGCACTATAATGAATGGAAGGCAATGTTTTTGTTCTAATGAGACACAGAATCTCCATTTGCAGAGTGTAGCATTACTTCGGCTTCTGTTTCACAAACTCTAAAATGTGTTAGCATAAATATAAAAGTATTTAGGTTTTGGAATATACAAATTAGTGGTTACAACTATTTTATACCTTCCCATATGGATCATCAGTACAATACATTTTTCCCAACAAAATACTATTCAAACACACTGCAGAGCTGCCTTAGATTGAATTAAGTGAACAACAAAAAATAATATGAAATAAAACTAGGCACTAGAACTAATAATTAAAACATCCTAAAATAACTGAAATAAAGTCAAAATTTAAAAAAAAAGAGAGAGAAATGCTTCACTTTATTGTTGTTGTCTTACTCTTTGCTCTTATTCTGCTTCATGGTGGCTGCATATACATCATTATATAAATACATATGTGCCTGAGTGACCAAGCCAATTTCTCCTAGTTTTCAGTTTAGGATGAGTGATATAATAGAGGTATTCTGTTTTTTTTATCTGATAAAACATAGATTTATGCCATAATGCATTGTCAGTGCACAAGACTAGACTCTTATTCTCATAATGAGAAGAAAATCATGACCTGGTATCGGTGTTACTGGTGCCCAGAATGTGGTTCAGACTGGTGCTGCTTTTTGAGGTGCAGGTACTTGAAACCCCTGGTGATGGTGTCAGTGGTGATTGTGCACAGGTGTTTGTACATGGGTGAATCCTCGTTTCTGGATCTGAGCTGTTGAACAGCACACACAGACTGCAGAGAGACTAATGAAGGCAGAGCAGGCGAGTTACAAGCCGAGAAATTTGAAAGGAAACAACTGTGGCCATCAGTGTCCTTCCCAGATGACAGCAACAGCAATAGGCCCTTAGAAGCCAGTGCAAACCCTAAAAAGGTATTGGGGAAAATCCTTACTGATGATTAGTGAATATATTGTTCTAAACCCTACTATAGAGATCTGTTTCACAAAGAGTGCTGACAGAATAGAGGAAAAGGGACCTTTCTAGAGGTTTTCACTATTGGAATATGACTTTCAGACCCATAATGAAGTCATGTGAGGAAAGATTTTATTAGGCAGCTTTGTTAGTGCGATATGTCATATCCCAAGGAGTGTATGAAGAGGGAGGAAAGGCAAGTGCTGCTGTAAAAACTTAGGCAGATGATTTGTATTTTATTAAAAAATAATTCTTGGAGACTTCAGGCAGTAATGTGGACTACTGGGCTACCATGCTGTACTCACACACAAAATTATTAACAGATTTTTCTGAGACCGTGTGCCTTACAATAAGTCACAGTAAATGAAAGCCAAGGGTAGTATAAGAAATCACATTTAAGTTACATGAGAAGAAGTCATCCTCTTGGCTTAGCCATAAGTTTCCTATGATGGGAAAAAACTAGAAAGATTGCTTTTGTTTGAGTTTTAGGGGGAGTGTTTATGATTATAAGAAGAGAGTGCTACTATAAAAAGCCTGGCTCAATTAATAAGACATACACACTCAGATGTGAGGGATAAAGGGGGTAAAAGCCTCATCACTTGCCTTGCAGGATGTAAATACACACGCATGTTGAGATAACCATACTTATTCCTCCCTAAATAATATAAACCACTAAAAGCTTAAACATCTATAACTTGAGACTCCTCCAAAGTCCAACCAGTTATGTATAATTCGTCTGATGCCTCTACCCCTGTGCAGGTATCAGGTATTTTTGTGCAGTTGTGTGAAAACTCTCCACATACAGCTTCGTCACAGGCCAGAGAACCTTTTACTTTTATCCCAGTGTCAGTTATTGAGACAATTTATTTTTATTCTTTCATTCTTTAGTGAGAACAATCTAGAGTGTTACTGTATAAATACAGAGACAATAGAAAAAAAACTTCTTGGCCATTCAACATGTAGATTTAGACAAGAAGTAATTTTTACCAGCTCTGCAGAGTTTATAATATGACTGCATTTTCCTATTATATGATTCTTGTTTACATAATAACATCACTATGCAGAGATGTCTCTTTCAAATCATAAACCTCTTAGTAGTAGTCTGATTTCTTGACATAGCAGTTGATAAAACAAGGACACTGACTGGTATCTGTGAGTTTCAGGAACACAAGAGTATTTGTCACTAAAATATTAATAATCTTGTAAAGCTGACAGATATGAGACTTTTCCAAGTCATAAGAGTATGGAAAATAAAGGTACAGATGAAGTGAAAACAGATTTGTGGCATCCTTTATCATCACACTTAGGGGAACCTATAAAATGATAGTAAAAAGCAAGCAGTACTTCACTCAGTCCCCCCCAAAATTCTAGTGCAGCAGTAAAATGGTGTATGTCAGTAATAAAAATAAAGTTTCTATGACATTTTAAATGTTATCGTACTGTCACAGTAGAATAAAATTAGCTTGAAGAATGATCTAAAGGGATATGATGCCGTTCATTATGTATAACAGCAATAGCAGCAGTTTCCCAGTGTTCATAAAGGTTTCTCCATTAAATTTACCTCCAGTCAATAATTAGGAGTCCACAAATAAACCTAGGCAATTAAATCAATACTGCTGGGCAATTATGTTTCAAAGTCCTGGCTCAATGGCACAAAAAGACACTATATCAAACTGCAATATTAAGTGATCTGATGCAATTTTCCACTGAACGTTTACTCAGAAAAACAGAAAAGGGCAATCCTGCATCTTTGTTCAAGATGCAAATGGCTAGCACAGTTTGCCAACATGTAACACTTAGCAGGCAGTCGGTTATGAGCAAAACCCTGCAGAAAGCTTAGATTTCACCATGGGCTTTATTAGTTTGCTGATCAGAAATATTACCAAATCTCACTAGAAGAAACCACAACCAAACTCTGCAGGATGTGAGTAAAGCATTTTAAAGGGCACAGAGCAGTTCCATGAGCCGCTCTCAAATACAGATGAAGAAATCTTAACTGTTTCCATCTACATGCCTTAGCATGGACAGAAATGAAAAGCAGAGCTGGCTGCTCCCCAAAACCACTATAATCCTCTTGCAATTCTTAAAATGGTCTGCTTGCCAAAAATTACTTCTACCCTCAGTGTTTCTTCTGAGGAACCCCACAAGATGGAGCAAAAATCACAGAAAATCACTATTAACTTGTACACAAATGTATGTGGCTAAGAACAATGAGGTCTTCTATCCTTATATAACATTTGCAATCTTAATATACCTAGTTTCATTCAACAATTCCTTCACTCTCCATGCCCTGCTTTTTGCTCTCTGTCTATAGCAGATGAAGAAAAGTGATAAAATTCTGCTTATTATTTTTTAGCAATTTACCAAATAACAATGAAAAACAGAACAAGAAGCCTTCATTGTATTTTGGAGCCCATAATATGAACAGGATATTGAAGTTTATATATATTTTTTTAAATTCTTAAAATGGAGGCAATTAAGTGAATATAAATAACTGTGCTTTTAATGCTGAGTTTCACGTAGCATTATGAGGTTTAATTAAAATGCCAGTTTTTTTGACAAAGCCAGTAAAAGCACACTGATATTTCTATTTCCTCTGCTGCAGCAATTAAGCAGTCTTCATGGTAGTAAGTTTCGATAATGAAAGGAAAACCCGTCATTTTTTAAAAATTTGGTCACAGGATACAATCTCAACACAAAAGTTACTGATGGCTAAATACATAAATCTGATGTGTGTGTTTCTTTAAAATGGTTTTCAAAATATTTTCAATCGTTCACATTCTTAACTGATACCAACTACATCACTAATGGACCCATAGTGAATATGCATTATGCACTGGGTTTACAAATCAAGTTTTATTTCTTTCCAGACATCAACTGCCCGTCATTTAAATAAAAGAGAAAACTAAAAATGTAGCAGAAAAGTTTTAAGAGTCAGGGTATGTTGTCAGTGATGTCCAAACAAAAGCTGACTATGGGTAGAAAAGCTGGGCTCTCACCTGCCAATAAACTGCCCTTGATCACTTACAAGAGGGGAGCATCCCAGCAGACTCTGTGTGTATTAAAAAAAAAGACTTGAAAGAGAAGAAAAAGTATCACACAGGTCACAGCAGCAGTCTCAATGGACCCCTCAGGGATTTCTGCTAGTCTCAGACTTGTCATCCTCTATGCAGCTTTCCTCTCTGCCCAGAAAATGTCGATAGGAAAATGTTTGAGGGGCCTCTGGTGGAAATTTTTTCATTCTTTCTGCATTGACAGGATGCCAAATCAATATTTACTTCCCACTAACAAGCTGCTCGAGGTCTCAGTAGAAAATATTGTAGAGAATGCGAGAAGACACGATAATAAACAGCTGTCTGGCTATGAGGAAAACATGAATTGACTGGAAACAGGTCCACAGTAAAAGGTCACAGAAACCCATGAACTCCTCAGGTGTCCATAACAACTAGTAACTTTAAAGGCACACAAAAAAAAAGTCTCTTTTTCCTAGGAGGTATGAGAGAACGGATCATTTTCACTCTAGCAAGCATTATACAGTGTTTCAATAATTCAATTAACACATTTGCCAAAATCTGCGCTGGTTTTCGCCAGCATTGTTTTACTGGTTATGTTAGCTTAAGTTAGCTGTTAAATTAGCTATCACAAATCCTTGATTAACATATCTTGAGTTTTACACAGTAACTCTGATTTTAAGAGAAATACAAAGGGAATGCTACAAAACAAGGATTTCACATTGCTCATTTCAGTATACTTTGAGACCATCAACAGCACCATAATTACAAATACAATGTATTAATTACAACCTAAAATGTTGTAGCTAATCAGAGCAGAAAATTGTAATTCATTGTGGGATTATATAAATTGAGCACCTGCGCTTCAAGAAGTTTCTGTATGCGCCGTAGCCATTTTTTATTTTTTTCAAATTCCATTTTTCCATTTCTGCTGTTTCCTAAAAACATAAAAACATTAGGAGCAATAAAGGAAATGTGTAACTGGGTATACATTAAATATAGAGCATGTGGAAGTCGGAATCACATTTGCAAAATTAGTTATCTGAAGCATACTCATCAAGTATCAGTGCTCTATTAAATTTTTAAACCTACCCGTGTCTGTGGATGCCTCTAGAAATGTGCACAGCATGTTCTTTTCATATGAATATACTGGTGTATGTGTGATCTATGTCTAAATTGTATGAGTTCTAGATAAAGGTGCCTAAGTCTATGCACTGATAGATAGATTATGTAGTGTATATGTAGTGTAAATTCATCTCCTGTCTAATAAATTTGTTTTATATTTATAGTTAAGTATGTTTATGTGTTTTACACATATATTCACAGTGACTATAACAAAAAGATACAGGATGTAGAAATTACTCTGAGAATGAGATAAGCATGGAACAACTCTGTCAAAGTGAATCACTTTATAGGGTTGTATATATGTTAGTAAACAGGGCAGGGATCAGCCCATTTTATTTGTATTCATGAGTGTAATCGCTATCAGTGCATATACATACCACGCACAGTTGTTTCACCAACAGGAAAGCTTCCTTTTTGTGGCCTCTTTAATATAAAGCTCCAACAAGGCTAAATCTAAGTCATCACCAGAGTACCTTACAGGCCAATAATGGCCAGTTCCTAGACACTTGCTAAGGTACCTGCACAGGATTTTCATATATTATTGGATCAGGACTAAATAAATCTGGATAAGAAATCCCATCACTGCATCTATTTAATAGAGTGATTTGATGAAACACTATCAAATATTTCATAGCAAAATGTATGATGGAATCAACAAAAAAGGCTATGAATTCACCCAGAAACCATCTGTCTACCAGAAATACCTCTAATAGGTATCACAATTCAGAGAGGAAGAATCAACAAAATCAATCTGGCACAGCAAGACATACATTCTAATTCTGTTTCCTTTAATGCTGAAGTCTATTTAAAACATACAATCCTGCCAAATAGCCTCACGAAAGAGGAAAATACTGAATAGTATCTCTACATACATATGCTCAAAGCAGTTATGTGTATATTTATGTATGCTCTAAGTGTTGCCACCTTACAAATCTCTAACCTGACCTTTTCATTTAGATTAAACCCTTCTTGATTTCTGTACTGTATCTTGCACAATGGAATTTCAGTCTTTACCTGCAAATCCTTTTCTTCAAGGAGGGATATAGTCAGCATCTCGTCATCTATGCCTTTTTTACTGAAGTCCTTAAAATAACTTACTTCATCATCTCCTTCTTGCAGTATTTCATAAAGATCAGTTGTTGCAACATTAAGGATAGATGCTAATTGAATACTCTCTTGGAAAAGACACTTTTTGCATGCTTTCTTTTCTCCCACTTTTTTTGCCAGTTTAATTTTTGTTCTCAGCTATTGTACACTGTGATGTAACTCTCTGGATAGTGTCTAGAAGGCATAAGGAAAAAAAACCTGTCATATTTTAATAGTGCAAATAAGATGGAAAAACAGTATAATTTAGACTAAGCTCCTTTAGATGAGAATTATCTTCATTCTGTGTTATTTGTTCAACAGGATATCTGCTGGAATTATTTGTTCAACAGGATATGTGCTGGAATATTAAATAATGTGCTGCTTAGAACAAAAAATATGAATTAATACACTAAACCAAAAAATGTTCTTAAATGTACATACTGTTTTGGTATGTCTTTAGCAAAGTAACTATTCTTATAATGCCATCATTAGTAAGAAAAGGCAACTTCCACAGAATCAAAATCCTTTTCTGACACAGTCTAACAGAAATGTTCTTGAAATAAGAACATAAGTGTCAGGCTTCATTGTGGTCAAATAGGGATTTTTTTTTAAAAGCTTATTGATATTCTCTGCATGCAGAAGCACCAGTACACCTCTTTATTCAAAATCTGTAATTTGTTTCCCACCAGGAGAGAGTTATTCAAAATTGTCCTGGCTACCAAGCTCCTATCTTACCTACTTCTTAGATTCTTTGGTTCAATGAAATTACACTAAACATCAGTGTAATTAATCAGTTTTATAAATGAAGCAATTTTGGTTTAATATTTATGTATCTATGACAAAAAGATTTCATCAAAAGCTGAGCAAGACAATTTTATTTAAAAATTGTTGACTAACAAACAAGAGTACTAATCCATTTTCAGAAGATCCTCCTAAAATATTCAACTGCCACGACTCAAGTAGAGCCATGACGGTCAACACAAACACCTTGGCTGAGCTGAAAATGAGCAAAGAAGGTTTTCTTTTGATCATCCTAGTGCAGCTCATCTTATTAAGATACATCTCAATAGTAGCTGATCAGATCCTCAAAATTCGTATCATACAGAATACCCTCATCTCATAAAAACTGACTACAGGATAATGAAGCCTGTTTACTGGCATTTTGGGTAAAGTATTTTACAGCCTCTAGTGTATTTGAAACAGTCATTGGAGACTATTTGCTAGTACATTTCAACAAAGGCGCAGCAGACTCATCCAATTCCAAGATTTTTTCTTCCTACCGCTTCCCAACTTAACATTTTTCTGTACTTAATAAAATTTAATTATTAAAAATAAAAACATCCTGCCACAAATCTGGGGAGAGAAGGTACAGTGAAATTTGTCCAATTTTCTTATTCAAGTGTGGGTCCCTTCATCCACAGAATATCCAACAAACTATTTTGGACATAAACCTACCTGCAAGTGCAGAGCTGAGAGGAATGAAGAAACTTGAAGTGTAATGGGCAGGGACCTAGGGCAACTTGAACTAAGCTCATAGAAGGAAATAGACTAAGAGAAGAGGGAGCCCCCCCCAAAAAAGCACACACTATGAAAAAAAATACAGTTAAATCGCATGTTTTTGTAGCATTTGAAATGGTCTAAGAGTAAATTTGCTCTTGCAACATACAGGAAATATATTTGACAATGGAAAAAAGAGTTCAACCATACTTTTTCAATCAAATTGAATCAGCTTCCCATGTTTTAAAAAGACATCTCTCTCAGGCATAACTGATCACTCTAGAAGATGCACATGTGTAACCTGATGCAAAGAGGAAATGTAAATTAAAGGAGTAAAACAGCAAAAAAATTACCTGCAAAGCCACTTGGAAAGGCTACACGAAACAACAAAAACCAAAACAAAAAACAAACAAACAAAAAAAGCACGATAATAAACAATGTTAAACATTCATTCGAATGCCTTAGAAAACACAGACACATCGCCAAGCAACAGTCATTTGACATTATTACATAAATGCTATTGGTGTATCCAAATTCCAAAAGAAGTTAATGATGAATGAACAAGCTGATAGCAACAGTGGAACTCAGAAACTGCAACTCCAGTGTGATTGGCTTTTAGCCCATGGTTCCAGAAATGAAGGTGCCAGAAAGAAAGGTATCAGAAAGACATGGAAGAATTTATAGCATCAATTTTTAAAAAAGGAATAAAAAATTGAAAAAAAAAATTAAGAAACGAATAAAGAAAAAGCAAGTTTAAAAAAATCATCGAAAAAGAAAATTACAACAAATAGATTTTAATATGCAAGTATATACTTTATATATAATCACAGCAAATCATTCATATGGAGGACTTGCATTTCAATTTCTCTTACCCTTGAGCAGTTCAAATACACTAAAGCATATGCAAAGCACAAAGCATATGTGAAAAATAAGGCTACTTTATGGACTTTAAAACTGGACTCTGAGAGACTAGCTATTTTTGAACCTCCCTCCTTCATGTTATTGATATAATGTTTTGATATAAATTTTATCACTAAATAAGTGCCTTGAAATTTATAGTCTTCCTATGATTTTAAGTTGCTTTTTCTTCCGTTATTTTCTCGTCCATCATATGCTAATGTATTCATGTGCTAAATTGTTTACTTATTAGTGATTTAATTTATATGTCAGTTCATGCACCAATACAGATATGTTCAGTCTCAAGCCACACAGCTTTTAGTAACTGAAGGACTCATTTCCAAACTCAAAAGTACAGACTCAAGAGTTAAGCAACCCAGGTTTTGCGGATGAGTGTACTGAAGGCAGTATAACATTGTTCTGTGATCAAGAATTTGAATCAATGCATTGTGGAGCTAGGTGAAGGATTTTGAACAAAAACATTTCCCTCTGTGTATTACAAAATTGTTTATTTTTAAACTAATAAGCATACATAGGTGATGCAAGCTACCTAAAATGAAATCAGTGCAGCACATGACTTCTGTACTATACTGATTCATAACAATGCCTTTATTAGTACCAGTAACACTAGGATTTGAGATTTTATCTTTGTTTTTTTCTTTTGCCATCAAATGTATAGGATGTTTTGTTATGAAAGCCATTTTCCTAACTTAGATGTTACTATCAGAGTTAGTCCTGCGGGACACACTTTGCTGCTACCAGCCAACTAGAATAGGAATTCTTAATTCCTGAAACGAATCTATACCACTTCTTGTCAGACCAGTGCAACTACTCCTGATCTGACAAGAAAAAAAGAAGCTTAAAATTCTAACAAAATTACCTTAAGGTTCCTAGTCCTTTTTAGTCATTGCAATTGTTGAGTTACCAACCAACTCCATATCTTTCCTATAATAAACATTACAGATGTTGGGTTACAAATAATTCTGAGATATCTCCATTATAAACCTTTTTACTTTATTTTCACTTCCACAAATACTCATTCTTAAGAATATATTGTTTTCAAATTTAGCCTCAGCATGTAATCACTTCTTAGCACTGCATCTTTTGCCAGTTTTGAGATGTATAAAGACAAAGGTCTTCTATCAATTAGAAGGTTATATTTAATTAAATACTCAAAGAAGCCTTGGTGGCACAAAGACCCTCACAGCACACTATTAATAAGGCCTTCGCATCCCAAAACAGAGACACTCACACTGACACTCGTTGATCCTGGAATTAACACAATTTGATCAATGGCCTTAAGTAATGTTGTATGACCAAGGCAAGGCCAAAAATTTTTCCTGTAATTACCATGTTAATTTATATACTATTATTGTTTGTAGCATAGTAAAACTTAATGGTCCCAAGACGATTTCTGACACTAGCTAGCACTGTACCTATGTATAGCCAGATTTCAGTCCTGCACTGGTGCAGATCTCATGTCAGAGGCCATGGCTCATGAGTCATGGATAATTTAAAGCTTTACTGTATTTTGTACTATAGTAATAAGAGAGTGCTGCATCTGGCTGAGATCACAGAATCATCAAAGTTGGAAGAGACCTTCAGCATCACCTAGTCTTCAACCAAAGTGGCCAAATTAAGGTTCAGTTTAGCTTTGGCCCTTCTAATTTTCTCCCCACATACTTGACAACATCTTTGTAGTCCCCCCAAATTACCTGTTCATCTTTCCAGAGATGCTACAATCTTTTTTTGTCACAAGTTCAAGCCTAAGGTCTCTGTTAAACCAGACCAGTATTTTTCCTGCTGGCTTCCTCCAGCACAAATGGAGATGTAGTTAATTGTCTTTCAACAGCTTCTAAGGCGCAGTGTTTGGGATTTGTAACTAAATCAGTGCTGCTAACATACCAGCCATTGCTAAGTAGCACTGGCACAGTGTCAGGGTCTCCTGTTTCTCATGCTGCCACCTCAGCAAGTGGGCTTGGGATGCAGAAAATGTAGAGGGAACGCAGATGGGATGGACAACTGGTCCCAAATGACCAAATGGGCATTTCCCACATATACCACATAACAATGAAATCTAAGGGAGATGGTGATTTGTCTGCTCAGAGACTGGCTAGGTATTGATCTGCGTTCCTTGGGGGATTTATTCTCCTGTTTTTCCTTCATTAAACTGTCCTTACCAACACACAAGTACACAGGTTTTCTCACTTTTGCTCATTCTGTTCTTTTCCCAGTCCTACTGGGGCAAGTGAGCAGCCCCCGTCAACAAAGAACTGTGTGGTGTTTAGCTGCTGGCCAACCAATACAGCTGTTAGTCAACCAACCACAAATGCATAGAAGAATATAATATACAGAACTATTTTATATGTAGCATTGCGTGTGTAGTTCAATATGGATATGTCCTTAGATACAAGTAATGTGTTCTTAGAAACTCACTTGTTTTGCACATTAGAAAAGTACATGGATGTGGTTCAAAGCATTAAACCAAAAACAAAGTGGAAAACCTTTTCTGAAAAAAAGGTTAGTTTCCTAAAAAGTCAAAAGCATTATGAAGATGTCTGTGAATAATAAGAGAAATTTCAGAGAACTGAACACTGAGCTCAAAGAACTCTTCTTTTGTGGTAGAATATTTATTGCTGGCCGAAAGTTTGGCCAGATCCTAATGCTGCAAAAAGGCCGACAATTATTACAACACCAAATGCCTCATAATCAACAAAACAAAACAGAATGAATTGACAAAATTACACAAAGAGATTAGGTCATAAACCATTTCAGCAGCTGAAATAAGCATTAAATGAAAGTATCGTTATTTGTCCCTTATTCTCTGTCTAAAAATTGCTTTTAAAACAATTTCAGTAGTAATGTTTAAACTAATATCACAGCATGACTGAAAACTCTTCTATATGGACTTAATTTTTTAAAATATGTTATTTAATATATATTTATATACGTTATTTAAATTCATTCACTTGAAAAAACTACACCTTCTAGGCATAACCTTTTTTTATCAGAAAAGGGACAAGACAAGACACAAAAACAGACCACTACAATGGACTTGTTTTGCTTAGGGCTATAACATGTAGCATTCTGACCCAAGGGAAGGAGAAAGCCTCAGTTGGTTGATTTAATTCTTATGATTCTCACAGATCACATGTCATTTTTAGAGACTCAGCAGATGCCCTGTAAGTAAAGATGTAGAGGACAAACCAATTTTCACCAAGTTTAGTATTCAACAGACATACCAATCTTCACCACGTTTAGTATTCAAACTTCTGGGGCAAAATATTAAAGTGGCAATAACATTATTTTACCAATGTCACACAGGTCACATTTATAAGGTGATTAGTTGTTTTTATTTACCTGTCTACAGTCACAGTTTCTGCTGTGGTTCCAGAATTTATTAAGATACATGTTCAAACATGATGTGTCTCATCCTGGAATTAAGATATTTTATTATTATTCTTTTCCATTAAGAATAAAATAAACAAAAAATACATTGAATTTGTTAAACACCCCCAAAATAAAAAAGACAATTTAAGATAATTTCAAGAGAATTTAAGATAATTTAGTGATTTTAGAGAATGTTAGTGTGATACCTAAGAGCTAACAGAGATGCAAAGTCTCAAAGGCTAATTCAATAACTATCTGAAAGGAAGAAACACATCCTCTAAAGCTAGAAATCAGAACAATATATATGATTTAAATTAAACAGTCTTATGTTGATTGGCACTGAGAATAGTGCTCAGAACTTCACAGAGATAAGTGGAAGATGAAACTGGAAGAACTGCCTCATCTAAAGGCCTGAAACAATTCCATTATACATAAATATAGAGAAATTGCAGTCTGAATGTAAAAAAATAATGTGATATCGCAGTTGTATCTACAACCTGATTTTCCATGATTTCCTGATTTTTCAATTAACACAGGTAAACTTGAACACACATGAGCATAACTAAGATTCTAACAGGCAAGATCTGAAAGATTCATTTAAGTAATTTAAAATATTACCATTCTCTTCTATTCTAGCATCAAAAGCTATCTCCACTTTTCAGTCCAACATCCTAGCCTGGCCCTGCCTTCTCTGCAGCTCTGAACTGGAAAAGGTGAATTCTATAACACCCCAAACCACACATCTGAAGAAGTGTACACAGATTTGCACAGTATTTCTTTTTCAACTACTAAAGCTAAACCCATTGTGGCTTTTCTGAAAATCCTTCAAGTTATACACTATAAAAAGGGCCTGACAATTTCAGTATTTGCTTACAAAACTTGGCACTTAGTACTGAAGACCCCAAAAATCAAGTTAAAATGCAATAAGCATAATAAGATACAGTGACAGGAATTAGTAATTACATTGCATAAAATTTGATAATCTGATCCCTATCAATGGCAAGATTTGAATTTGTAAAACCATGCTGGCCTAAATTGTGCTATTACTACTTGCCATTAGGGGTGGAAGTCTTCCTTGGCTGGCTCCCCATTTCTCCAAAATAACTCACCCTACACACTCAAGCAAAATACCATTTGTTCTAGGTTGAAAACAATTAAAAACAAATGGTTTCTTTATAAGCATATATTTCTGAGCACAAAATTGAGAACGCTCTTTTGACTGCATTTGCTTAACCATCTCAAGGTGCAGGAAAACGTAGGGAAGAATACTGAAAATATTTCAACCTGTATTTGACCTTATAAGAAAAGGAAATGGAATACATCGTGTAATGTTCTAAAAAAAAATTAATTTTTTTACAAATACATAGACAAGTGACTCAAGTCATGGACAGTTTTAATTTTAGATTGTTTTCAAAACAAGGCACATTTAAACAAAGATACAGCAATGGACTTACTATGGCCAATTACAAAATAGTTTGTATTTCAATAGAAAATATACCCTACATTCTTTATGGTACATTTACATGTTTCAAAATTCCCTGTGTGAATAAAAATTAAGGGGCTTTGTATTGCTGGTCAGCTTTTTCTCTTTTTGTTTTCTAATCCTCTCTTGAGAACTGCTTAGCTATCATATTTTATGCTTGAAATCTCATCTTAAAAATCTGCTTTTTTCATTAAATTCTTTGCAATACCTTTAAGTAGGATTTATTGCACATTATTTATAATACATACAGCAGGTACCTACTGATATGACAGACCTATGGTCATTTATAATTTTACAGCTTTACATTAAGCTTTAGGACTGTCCAAAACTTGAACTGTAGACCCAAATGTTTTCAGTCTCATGCTGGTTGTTAAGTATCAGCAAACACCCCATAGCCTTCATTGTACTGTTGCTAGATTTTCAGCACAATTACCGTGTTTTGTGTCCTATAACACAGAAAAAATATAGTTTTCTTTATAGCAGAGAATGAGTTGAAATATATATAATCAGCATGGGATAATATGCACAATATTTGTGTCAAAATATATTGGTTTCTACAATTCTATTTATATGGAATGGGCAATAATAATAATTTAAAGTCCTATTTACTTCAGCATTTAAGTACTACCTCATTTATATTAATTTTTTGCCTGCTGTAAATTCTTTGGTTTCAACAGAATTTCTTCTGATTTACACAGGTACTAGCAAAACTACCATAATTCATTTAGAACTTCATATATTAACAGTTATTTACACAGAGGGGCAAAAAAAAGGCACTGACAGAAATTAGAGCTTCACACATGTGTAGCAAGAGATGCCTTGGATCTTAGGGAGTTTATTATCTTGAACAGTTAGGGCAGACAAAGTCAGCACAGTTGTACCAGATGCAGCAAACAAAGATATTCAGGGCAGACCAAGAAATGCTGAGGTGAAGCAACACTCCAAAGGTCACACAGCAGGTCAGTGACCAAGATGTGAAGAACACCATGATTTTCTGACACTCAGCTCAGTGCCTAAGCTTACGCTATCTTTCTGCAGAAACGCACAAAAAGCCTAAGAACTATAAATCAGATGCTCTGTGTAAGAACACCGTACTGCTGAAAAAAATGTGTCTGAAACCCAACTTAAGAGGTCATCTCTGGCATTACTTAGATTTTTGAAAATTCCCATAAAAGTTACCAACTGTGTTTTCTCAGAATACTGCAATTTATTGGGTTTGTTAATGATTCTGTCTTCCTAGAACTCTTCCAACTTCTCTGTAGCCCTTTTGGGAATCCCCTTAACTCCCAGCTTCCTAAGTTACTGTGGACACTTCACAAGACCCTTTGTATGAATGAGTACTTTATGTTCTCCCTGCTTCAGCTCGCTTTCTTAGCAATTTGATTGACATACATTAAACAATTATTTCTGCAAGAACTCTTACATAAATCATTACTGGAGACCTTTTACCTCCTTTCCAAGTTTTTCTGGTTTTCTTGGTTTTTTGCCAAAAAGGGTTTCTAATCACTTCAAGCCTAGAGCCTGTAGTATGTACTCATGTGTCCACCCCTGAAGTCTTCCAGTCATTCCTTCTTCCAGTCAACATTGTTTCTGTCTTTCAGACCCCAAACTGGCCATTTTCTTTAAACAAAGCACCTTTCTATGTCCAGCAGAGAATGGAGTAAGAACTTTAAAAAGAAGTCTCTCCAATCCATTTAAAGAAATCCCAGATGGATCTAGACACTTCCTGGAAGTGCAGTACAGAGTCTCCCAGCAGCACCCAGATGATCCAGCTGATCCTGTTTCAATCCTATTCTCTGCTGAACTCTGCTCTCCAGTTTTTAGTTTTTTATTGAGGCACAAATGGAATTTTTTTGAAGATCAGTGGAAACAGTCTTCAGTTCAAGTTTGTTGGATCTGTTCACATGCTATCCAGAGTTATAGAATCACGGTCTGTGAAAATGGTTCTCTTGCACTCTAGGAAGAATGAAAATAGCCCCATTATCAACAAAATCACCTGTGTATGTCAGATATGCATCTAAACTTTGCATGAGATATACATGCATAGCTACAAAAAACCAACATACCTTACAACTTGGTTACATAGTTGAATCATCTAAATCAACATCCTTAAATTCTTAATACAGAATTAGAAAACAAGTAGGATTTATAAACATTCAATATATCTTAAGCTGCATCTGTTATGGTCTTTATCTATCATAGTCAAAAAACCAAAGTAGAGTGCTATCCTTTGAAGTCTAAAAAGCAAAGAATAAGTAGAGTATGGACCTGCTTTTCAACATCTTCCTCTTTATTCTTCCATTTTATTTATCAAGATTTTTTCCATTAAGACATCTACAGTATATGCAGTTCCTGGCACACTGTATGTATCACTAACCATATGCCTCCTGTAAACCATAAGAATTCAGCTATTCACTTAATTCATTAAAATTCACAAGGCCTATTATTCTGTTTACAGCCTAATAGATATTCACTGTCACTATTCAGGCCTCTGATTCAATTTGCTTAAATCCCAGATGCAGAGAAATCCTGATGGAGATTAGCTTAATTTATCACCAATTTCTTCTCAGAACCAAGAAAGGTTGATATTTCATAATAAAAGCTGTGTTTCTACTTTTTTTCTTGAAGTAGCATGTACAATGAAGAAGAAGCAATAAATACTTAATTTTTTTAATGGTGAGATTTTCTCAGTTACACAAATTTTGCTTTTCATATAGGATACCATCTTTTAAGGTGTGTATTTTACAGGTAAGACTACTGATTGTCGTCATGGTGGAACATATTCCTGGAATCAAATATTATGCTGATTCTGACTGAACACAGGTTGACAGACTTATCATGTACTCCACACAATACAAAATAATCACTCGGGGTATACTTTTCTAGGTAAAGTGTTGACAGTTTGGAGTGTAATAAATGAAATATACTTATCTTTTGGCTCTCAAGTGTTCTCAGGGGGGGAAAATTTTCTAGCAACTTGAAGTCATATTAGAGATGTCCACTTCCAAATCAAAACTGACAGTGCTGATTTATGTGATAATATCTGCTGTTGTTTGCAAAATGTCCCAGTGACTTACTGAAGAAATCTTTGTTTGGTCAAACAACACTTCCAAATTAGCACAGTTCAGATACAATTGCATGAAATTCTCAAAATAAACCAGTTTTCATCTATACAGCATACCATAGTTCTATTTCAACAAAAAGTTAGTCTGTTTTTGCCAATTATTGAGTTTTACAGTTGCCCATCATGTGCTTCTTTTTCAGATACAGAAACAAATTATCATTCTGCATGATTCCACAGGGTTTGAGAATATATTCAGCAACAGCAAAGTTCTATGAAGAGCATCTCTTACTGTCCCACTGTAACTGGAGAATTCTGAGAGTCACCTGCAAGGATTTCCTTCCATCTGAAGATCTGACTTTGTGACAGAAAGTAAAGACTGTAGCAATGTACTTGTGATGCTCTCATGTTGTAAACCAACTGAATAAAATAACTGATGAAAACCAACTGAATATTTCCCAAATATTCGTGCCTTCTAACCCAATCAGTTATGTCTAATATTTTTGAATAGTTTTGTTTATAGATAAAGAGCAAATAGGACATGATCTCATACAGCCATTCTGAGAAGAATATATTACCTAGCAATGCTCTATTTTGAGCCAACACAGAACAGTTCAAGAGAAAAAGACAAGGATAGTAAATAACCAGAATTTGCCAAATAAGAGGATTTTTTATTATGACTAGTCATTCATTACCAATTGTTTGCTACAGGAAAAAGTTTACACAGCATTCTCAGTTAGCACTGCCACTAAAGGGCAGTCCCAGCACCTCCAGCCTACAACCATGCAAACCTGTCCCTGTTCTGACCTTCTGTGGTACACAAAAGCTGGTGTTGTGGGCTTCTAGAAGGTTAACTGAATTCTCATGAACCAGCTCACAATCAACCCAGAAAATGTCCATGATTACATTTCAAAAACGGAGTAGGGAGGAAGTTGTGTAAGGGCAGAAATGAGGAGAGAGGCTCACTCAGGGGCGTAACTTTTCAACAGAAGCATTAACTTACTTAAACCTGTATTTTGAACTACAGCCCAAGACAGCAGTGAGGAAATATGCCATGGCAAAACTTATGTCAGTGTTCAAGGTAAACAGCAGAAAGGTAATAGAGATCGATATATATCAGGATGTAAGATAAACTGACTGAATGGCAAGTAAATGCCAGAACACCACTTGGCCAAGCTGAGGTGAAAGAAGTCCTCTGATACATGTGGCTGCTGAACATAGATGTATGTCAAAGAGGAGAGTGAGGGGGAAGTGCACCTAGCTTAAGCCCAGCTCTGAGTAGCTGAAATGAGGGCAGCTGTCTTAAGAGGGTGAGTGTAAGATCCCAACTTAGATCCATTAAGCTTGCCAAGTGAACTGCCATGGGTGTTGATTTTGGCAGTCAGTTTTATCAGATGGTTGTACTGGAGACCTATCAAGAACAATGCCAGAACACACCAGATGTGCTCTGTGCTGCAGCGGGTATCCTCAGTGGAAGGCACACAAGTCCCAGATGACAGAGGTAGTATGGAAGTACGAAGTGCACTCAACTGATTTCGAAGCATTCAGCTGCCATCACCTATTTATTACCACCACAGCTGAATATAGATGCCTTATCAAAACAATTCTTCTCAAGGTCAGAAAAGTTCTCATATTCGCATGCTCAGACAGGCATCATCACCACAGATTAAAGTGAGTTTTGCTGATGGACAAGTTGAATGGGAGAGATATCACTACTGAGTCTTGGCTTACAAAAGCCTCTGAGAGAAACATATGGTCACTCAAAGCCTAGAGAAGGATAAAAAAATAGAACATGCCAGAAAACAGAATTCATGCAGGAATTCAGACAGTTTCATAATAAACTAGTATGTTCTACTATATTTTCTATAGAAACCCAGTCAAGCAGTTTAATAGCAATTTTTAAATTTTATCCAATGGCTGTTTTCTGCATGAGTTCTCACAAGTACTACAAACACACAACAAAGAACATTTTGCTCTGGTTGCTGTGCTACACATAACTGGCAGATCCACCTGAGGATCTGACAGTACATGTTATAGAATATCCTGAGCAATGGTACACCATAAAAATTGAATGTATGATTCAAAGAGAATTTGTGGTGCTGAAGGAAGCAGGGGGTGGGATAAAGACATGAGCTCTAGAAAATGCACCTGAAGTACTATCAGAGCCACCTGATCCCTCTTCCAGGTGGTCTGCATTTTTCTGTAATAAAACTACTTTATTTGGCCTAGTTGATATATTTAAAGCCCAACTTTCATTGTTAATTCTTAGTCTTGATATATACTACATACAAATTTTATCATGATATGAATTTTGTGAAAATGTTTAATAATCAAGTTTAGTTCTGGTCGTTACAGAACTCTAAAAAGCACCTACATTTTATGATTTATTTTTCAGATCGACTACATGAGCTAATCCATTCAACATACTTTTGCATTTAACATATTTTTGATACTGCATAGGCTATTTTTTTAATCTGAGCAGCTCAGTAGTAGGTCACACTTCCTTAAAAAAAGGTATATTAAAACAGATAGTAACCTTTATCAACTGACTTGTACTACTTTCCAGAAAAAAAAACAGATTTACTCAATACAGGTTACTTTCCATAAAGGTACTCTAACTAGTATAACTATACTCCCATGCTTTAATACTTTAATTTCTTATCAGTCTTTTATTCAGAAATGAGGTCAGATTAATGATCATACAATACTGACTTTTCTGCATATTGACTCAATATTATCATTCTTTTAGACTCTAGGCAGTGTTGTAATATATATGCACTAACTTTGAATACTTATTCAAAATGAGTATCAATAAGAATATTTCTTAACAGAGGAATATTTCTTAACCAGCTCTATAAAGTGGTAAGCTATAAAAATTCTTAATTCAAAAATCCTACTTCTTTCTAGAAAATGTTAAAAATCTTCTCTTGGCTACTAATAGATTAAGGATGTTGCAGCATCTTCATTCTGGACACATTCCTACTTCATTCCAGACACAAAACAGAATTATCTATTTTATCATATTAATTTTATTTATTTTATATTTTTATTCACTCTGTCTTTACACAGTTACAAATCTGTTTTAGCTAATAATAGATTACATCTCCCCCATAATAGCTACCTTAGTAGTAGTACATTTATAAATCTTGCCTGTTTACTGCAGTTCTTGGCCTTGCTACCCAGAGCTTTCCTCTTGACTTCTTCAGCATCTTATTCACCTTTTATATTCCATTGGAGCTTATATTTTCAGGTTATTATCTATAATCCACTTTCCACTTTGTTTATGTTTCCATTTCTTTCTAAATATTTTGCTCTCTTTCCTACCAAAATGAGAGATATTTATAATGAGTTACCATCTAATTATGAAACAGTGGTTTTTTGTTACTTAATAAAATACTCTTACAGTCCACAATTTCTATTTAAATTTCCTACTAGCCTACATCTTCCTCATAACAGCTTTGGAAAAATGAACTGCTCTGAATTAACCTATTTCAGGTGCTCCGTTGGTTCCCTCTGAAAGTCATTCTGCACAAAATACCTGATTCCTATCCCACACTCCAACAAAAATAAATCCAATAGTCCCTTGAAACATACTGGATACAGCAACCTTTGTTTACAAGCATTCCTTTCAGTATTTTTGGAAACTAATGATTTTAGCTTATTGTGTAAGCATCCCAAATTGGGGTGACCACGGCAATGCAAAATTTTGTTACATTCCATTACAAATATGTGCTTAATTAGTAAGTCATCACATCCTCCACAGTGATCCACTGGTGTATATCAGATTTCTACCACAAACCTCTTCCCTAGGTTTTGTAACTTATTATCTTGACCCAAATAGATCCAGGACCCTGTGGTTCTGTATTATCAATAACCTTAAAAGCAAGTAACACTGACTGCTGTAAACACTCACACTCTTCTCTGAAGTTACCCTCTTCTCCCATTTATAGCTGTAACTAGCAGCAACTTAATTAGCAATTCAGAAACAATTTAATTGTTGGATGTTAAAAAAAACTCTACATAATGTCACAAGAGATGTGGAATGTGTAGAAAAAGTAACTGCATTCAGTTTAAGAATGAGGAGAAAATCACACTTGCACTCTAAAAAACAAGAAAAACCTATGAAGTGACCAGAATAGCAGACAAAGATTAGAGGATCATATAATTTTGTTAACCTAAGTGATATATATATATAGGTGAAACTTGATCTCTATATAGAAAAAACTATTTGAATTACTGGAACTGGAGTGAGCATCAAGGTCAGGGGACAAAAACCTGACAGCTATCCAGGAGAAAAAAAATGAGGCAGACCAGACTTCAAAAGAAGAGCTGTACTCTACTGCTACTTATTACAGTATGTATTATCACAATATCTCATTATAACAGCAGATACATAAGAGATATTTTATCAAGATTTATGTCATATTCTGCATGATTCCACTGAATTGCTAAGGATTTTACAATTTTATGGTGGTATATTGTTAATAAAATCTGATTTTAGCACCCAACTAAACAAAGTAGTTTACTTATAGACACTATTTTTCTTTTAAAAAAATTGTTCTGCAGAGGAACAGCAATCAGCAAAACTGTTACTTGAAATATGCATGCATATTCTTTATATTCGGGCAATTTTTTTTTTTTTTTTACATTTTTCACATCTAGTGTAACCACAAAAGTGCTAATGAATATTCATGGCAATTAACAACAAAGCTGTCATCTCCTTCAACAATTAATGAAGTTAAGATAATAGTTGCTAATAGATCCTGCTCACTACTTTTACCTCTGAGAACAGAAGATCTTTTACTTTCTCATTTTCTAATTTTTTAAAAACTTTTCATTATGGAACTATGTAAAATATTGATAGCATGATTTTTTTATCTCCCTATCTCTGTAACTGCTACTTTCACTTTATTCAGTGAAAACATTCCAAAGCTCATAGCAGGCTGAATGGAGACTGAATTGCTTCTCTCCATCATCAGTGACACAGGAGTACCTAATTAAAAATAATAGATAATACATTAGATTAATTCAGGATTTTCCATATTTAGCCAAAAATAAGCATGATGCAGCTGTGGAAAGAGCACCTGTATCTTCCTCTTAGAGTAAACATTCAGTATTAGAAGAAACTCATGAAAATTTATAGTCTGTTCAAGAATAGGCAGCATATTTCTGAATGAACAGGCATAATTATCAGTTTTATACCTCTTTTTCAACGGTTACATCAAAAGGCAAACAGAAAATATTAATCACTTTAATAGTAAATTTTAAAAATAAAATATCTAGTTTTTTAAATAACAGAGACTTTTTCATGAAAACCAATCATTATTTTCAACTTGGATAAGTTAGCTTATGAATTACTTGAATTTTGGATTCTAAAGCAATATTGAACATTGTTCAGTCTTTTTTCATAAGGAAATTTATATGAACTTAGCAACAGAGCTGAACATGGGATGATTTCAAATGCTAAAGGTCTGAACATTGCTAATGCTAAAGGTCTGAACACTGTCACGTAGAGTGACTTTATATGCTTTCTTTTTCCAGTGCACCAAAATACCATTACTCTTTACTTTGAATGCTTCAGCCTTGCTCAAACATATCTGAAAGCAGCTCAGTTCTACATAATCCAGGAGCAGTAGAGAAGTAGCTGATTCATCAGCTAATAAACAATAGCCTTCTTTGAAAGTTGGTATACATTAATAAAATCACACAATATTCTGAGTTGGAAGAAACCCGCAAAGATCCTCAAAGTCCAACTTCTGGCCCTGATCAGCACCATCCCCAGGTGTCACACCATGTGCCCAAGAGCATTGTTCAAACCTTTCCTGAAGTCTATTAGGCTGATGTTGTGAACATTTCCCTGGAAGGAATATAAGGAAACAATGTTCTACATATTGTCCTTAAAACTGCTTTTCATTTTGCAACATAGAGGCTTCCTTATATAGTATTTCTAAAACAAGAAGCACATGCATATGGAAAAGGCAGTAATTCACAGTAATCAATAGATATGAATTATTATGTTAAACATGTTGGGAATTTATTTGCTGCAAAATAATCTGATACAAAACTAAGCACTTTCTTTTGGGACCAAGTATATGTCAGCCATATATAAAAAGATGACCAATAAAAGTTATGGAAGTATTTGAAAGTCTGGGAGAGAGGTAGTGATTCTTTCTCCTTATTCAGACCTGACACCAGAACACTGCAGCAGCTACAAACACTGTTCTGGAACAGGGAGTGCAAGCCTTGCTTAATCTTTTACATTTTGCTTTCCCTCAAAAGTACCTTTGCTAAGGTGAACACTCAAAAGAAAAACAACATTCAAACCTTCACAGATGTCTTGAACTCTTCTACTTTGTCACTAGTGAGCAGCAGCTCCTTCTGTATAGTTTCCAAAGCCTGTGTACTCTGCTTAGTCAAGCCATGTAGTTGTTGAGATGCAGCAGATTCAAGCTCAGTCATAGCATATTCAAGCTCAATCACTTTTCTCTGCAGTTTAGTAATCTTGAGATCCTGAAAAACATCCACAGAGACACAGCAGTGCTACGATAAAAGCTGATGGGGAGGTATGGCAGATTACAAACGAATGAACAACCAACCTCCTACACCATGGGTGACATCACAGAATATTTCACTTGCAACACATAGTATGTAATTTCATGGCACAAAGTAATTTCATTTTCATTCATTATGTCCATATAAATTTCAGAAGTGTGACTGAATTACATCAGAGAAACAGATTAAAATTATTCTGTTATTTTCTCCCCTTCTGTACTGAAAGTTTAAGCTGATGACCTTGCAACTTTTCATTTTAAAGTAAGTACGAAAAAGTTCCACAGTGGAGCCATCAAAACTCTAATTATACCTTTTTCTCCAAATCATCCCTGGCTTTGTGATACATCTGCTCATACCGAGATGTCTCTTTCATAGCTACATTAAACCTTTGTTTCATTGTGTCAATGGAAGCTTTTTTGTCATCAGCCAGTGCCTTCACCTGAAATAATGAAAGGCCGAGAGCACTGACTATCAAGATAGAAAACTTCAAAATTTGAATAAAATCAGAGCTAAGCATACCGATATTACATAAAACTATACAACTATATTACTGAAGTATCTTTTTCCGAAATTGCAAACTTTAATAAAAATCTCTACTGTTTATCCAGTAGAGATCAGTTCACACACAACGTTGTTACATAAAGTTTTGACTGGCATTAAATATAAAGAAAAGCTGAGAGCTATTTGTTCATACATATTTTAGACTCACAGTACTTGCAAAAGGAAGTAAACTACAATTTTCACTAATTTCTTTTTGTTTGTCAGAGATAAACACAGACATTCAAACTCAGCTGAGAAAAAAATTGTCTATATGTTAATAGTCTGTAAAGCCTCTTAGATAATGAATAACTAATGCAAACACTGATTGGGGGTAAAAATGGAAAAAAAACCCAATGCTCCTAAAAATTGTTTAGCTTTCCTACAGTGGTAATCACAAAGTTTTCCTGACAATATTGAGTAACAGGGAATTACTTTGATCTTTTGCTGAAGATAATGTAAAATTTATCAAGCTGATTTTCCACATGGAATAATCAAAATAATGTATGGAATCTGATTCTTTGGAAATGAAGTGCTTCAAATACTCAAAGTAAAGCACTAAACCACATAATTTCATGCTAAATCTTTTATCCAAAACCAAAACCAGGTATTTTTCTCATGTCATACCTTAGCTCCCTTGCTTACTTAACATTCTCACTTTCTGGCTGTGGACTTCTTAATAACACCTTATATTTAGCATGGAGGGTTTATACATTAGCTCTCTTGGAGCTGAAAATGCTGTATGACTGCAAGCAGGAGTAGTGCTTGTGTCACTCAGCAAGCACTTGCACTCTAGGCAAACAAAAGAAAACTGGCTGGTTGTTCATGTCTATTTTGGGGTCATAATCTGCACAACCTGTTAGACAACCAAATATCATGATCTTTTCCTGGCATTGAAGGCCAAAGTGCAGTGCAGTTGGATAACAGAAAGATGCTAAATCATATACAAATTCTCTTACCTTCAGTGAAATCATCCTAAAATTTTGCAGGAGAAAATAATTTGCTATAGAAGTCAAGCACTACCTACACAGTTAGAATTACTTAAGCTAAGAACTTTGAATCATTCATAACACTGTAGTAGAAAATAGATTAACATATTAAAGCATTTAACTACTATAGCCAGAAGAGATGCATGGAGTTCATTAGCATATGTCATGTAAAATCACCCTTGTTTCAGGTCTACTATATTTTATGAACTTACAGTGCATAAAACTAAATCCCACTACTTACAGCATATCCTTGCAACTGTGTGTTCTGAATACTTTAATATTTAATTACAACTATAACAAAGATAAATGAAATTATGCTGAATCCATTCAAGCTATCACCATATACTGATTTCATACAAATTATAGTGGAGGGAATTACACCCTTCAATTAACTGTATGTTCTTTGCTTTAAGCAATATATTGATTTAATATGTATAGTGTGTTGAAACAACTTCTGCAAATCCACCAGCTTCTGTTTTTTTGAAAACTAGGAATAGCAAGAAAGAAGTACCTTTCTCTCACGACTTTCCAATATTTAATTTGAGATTTTCTCATTTTCTTGATTTGCTTTTAGGCAAGACTTTAAGTCTTCTATAAAGTGTCTTTTCATAGTAAAGTCCCTCTCCAACTCAGATATTCTGCAGAGGAAGAAGCTGGACTGCATATCACTGCAACTAAAAGGTATAAAGGCAGTAGACAATCTACCTGTAGCATTACAGTACTTTAAAAAATGAAAGCTGAGGCAGTTCTTGCAATTTACTTGGTTCTCAAGTATGAAACCCAGTTTTAGTCTAAATATGCAATATATTTGTGATTTGATTTTTGCTTGTCTGAACTGAAATCACAGTAACACTGAAACTATTATCAAAAAAAGGGAAAACAAACCCGCTGAGCCCGCAAAATTCAATTAATTAAATTCCTTTGATGTCTCAATAATTCAAACACTATTTTTTGCAATATTATTTTCAAAAGAAAGTGAAATGGGGAAGACTCCTTTCCTCCAACTGAGTAATACACAGAAATAGTTGAAAAATCCCTATCCCTGTGTGTCAGATGAGATAAAATGCAAAACCTAGAAATAACATCAGCTTTTGTCAGAAACTTCTTGTAAAACCTGCAAAACTCTCGTGTACTAAAAAGTAATCTTTGTTCAATGAGAAAATTATGCCCTATACAATGCTTCCACCATTATAACACAAATTAATATTTTAAATATAGACATAAGCAATACCTAAATATGTCCAGATATCTGGATTTTTTTCCAATGAAAACAAAACGAATGGCAGTATATTCAGGAATACAACACTCTTAATACAATGTCAATATTGTATTTTTAAAAAACTCCAGGAATACAATGCATCTAAAAATTTCTTTGATCTATTTCACCTTTATACTCTTACTGCTATTTTGGTTATTATATTTTACTGCTTATAAAAGAACAATATCTATTTTATAAAGAAAGCATGCTATCCAAGAACTATTTTAAATTTGAAATCTTACGGTGGAAAAATTCACTTTGAAACAGAAAATAAACCAATCTACAATGTAATAATTTTTAGGGCTCTCTATTTTTTAAATGATCTATTTTCAGATAAAAAAACTGCATTCTTTCTTCAATTAAAAAATCTGCAGGGTTAGAGGAGTTAAAACCTTGGGCAGATAAGAAATTCAGGTACACACAGCTTTTTTTATAGTTGATATGGTAATATATTTGAAGAACAGCATCATATCAGTTAGTGTAGGTAGAGTAAAAATATCAATTGCATATTTGACAATCTATGAATTTCAAAATGAATAACAGACCTGAATCAATTCAAATAGAAACAAATACAACTGTCCTTTTGAACTTTTTTATGAATATAAGACTAGCTATTTAATCTTATTTAAGCATCTGAACCTTGACATGTCTCTTAGCCCTTAGGCAAGGAATTACGGAATTCGAAAGACTGTGTTTAACAGCTCTGAGGAATTCATTTCGACTCACACCAAGGATAAAACAGCCTGAGTTCCAACTTAAGGTATTCTTACTGCCATACAGACACTGTGCCTAGCTGCATCAGTTTATAAAACCCGCAATTTAAGCATAAGCTGCTCCGGTTCCAGAAAGGTCCCTGTATCACTGCGCGGGGCTGCAGCGAGAAGGACGCGCCGCTCTCCCGAGGACCGAGGGGCCGCCGGCGCTGCGGCAATTTCGCAGCCGACACTGGGTGGCACCAGACACAATGGAGAGGAGAGGCACCGCGCTCCGCTCGCAGCTCCCGAGTCCATCCTTCTTTCGCCTGGAGTCGTTTCTTCAGCGACTTAATGGTGGTCGATTGCTTAGCGATCTCAGCGTTCGAATTCTATATTGAAAAATATTGAAATATAAATGGAGTAGACTGAATGTGATCACAGACGACAGTAAATTTTGGAAAAAATTATCTGAGTAAATTTCCATATATTTTATGAAGATTCTTAGAAATTAGCTGGTATAAAAGGAGTGTTCTTACTTCCTAGAAACACTTAAGCTGAACTACATTCCTTGGAAAATTTGATGAAAATCAGTACATTTCCATTGTTCTAATAATGTATGGCTACTAGATGTTCTCGGGGACACTTGCAAGCACCAATCAGGAAGGCATTTTCTCTTGCACAGCACGGTCAGAATAAAATGTAACAGAAGAGAAGCAGAACTGGATCTTCATTTGAACTATATCTTTGTATGCACACTACTACAGCACAAGTAATTACATCTATACAGAAAGAATGTCCAGTAATTCCTTTCATTTTAAGTATTAAGAAATACAAGACTATTTACAAGAGTGGTTGCTTTTATGTCTCCTGAAATTCAAAGCACAAGACAAAGACATTTCCATTTGTCTGTAGCAACACAAATTCTACATTTCACTAACAACTAGGTATGATCATGATCCTAATTTTCAGGCACATGTCATTCCAGTGAAGGACATTTATACAGTTGTTGGCCATTCCTCATTTGTATATAATAAGAAAAAAAGTGCTTTTATTCCTCCAGGTAATTACACATATCATCTACCCAAGATCTAAATGCAGAAAAACTGAATCATTCTACAGGGAAAAAAAAAAAGAAATTTACCAAGTAGCCATCTCAGCAATCTGACCATATGCATTGAATGCCATTGTTGAAATGGCAGTTCAAACGCACCACATAGAGATATTTCAGAACTCCAAAAGGTGTTGCCAAAAGATTCATATTAAGCATACGCACCAAGTATGCATCTGGCTATATGTATATGGATTTAGCCACCGTACTACAGCTTGTTACGCACTATGTATAAGCAATAAGAAAACAGATCAGACGTGCTGTAAACAATGATACTTCAGGAGAATTTTTCTGCTCGGTGCAGAATTGTAATGCCTATTAACATTAATGGGAGTATTGCACATAACTCTGTGCACCTCAAGGGGAGTATATATTCTTGTGTGCATAGTTAGATGTAAAATATTGTTCTTAATAACTTGTCTAGTCTATTTACTATTATTATAATGTGAGGTATAACCAGAAAATTGTTAAAATGTGGTATGCTAGCAGAATATTCCTGAGTTTCCTGAGACCTGTTTGTGGGGCTTGAGTTCCATTAGTGTAAAGTAGAGCACCCAGTTGCGTGGTTTCCACACCAGACATGAACTTGAGTACTTAGGTGGGCCTCTGCACACATTCAGAGGCAAAGACATATGCTTACGGTATTTTGCTTCTGAACTCACCACCCACACTTAACACATTTCTTCCTGCTGGCAAAGATACAAGGAGTCATTACATACAATGTAAACAAGCACTGCAAAGACAGTGCTAAGGAAAAACAAATTAACCAGCAAGGCCAGGTACTTGGACACTTGAGCTATAATGAAGGCTTTTGCTGCTTAGACATTCAGATATTCAGGAGAATAACTATGTGTCTCATCTTTAAGTCAGCTAGAAAGCCTGGAACAATAATTGAAAACCCTTTGTCAAATTCTTCTGCTAAGAAATGGCTTGCAGGACTTAAACTAGCTTTAAATAAAGTTAAGAATTTCAGAAACTTGATTTAAGTAGTTTTTGAGCTCTTAATATTCAAAACTCTCATCCAATTCAGAAAACAGCGAATTTACTCTACTACATACATTTGGGGCTCACAGACTATCTCCATCCCAAATATAGTTTTGCATACATTATTTATTTTTTCATTAAAAATTGAATATATCTTTAAGAAGGAATTAAAAGTCATGCTAGTATTTTTGATATCAGATTTATATATGCTTGCTAAATATTTCCTCTGTTGCAGAAACAAAAAAAACTTTGATTTTTCAGCAATTTATTTTGCTGTTCACATTTGGCAGACAAACAGAGTAGGCTTCTAGCACGGGTGTTACTCTTAAACTGTTTTAAAAAATAAATCCCCATTTTTTAATTTTTCCTACCTGCATAGATCAATTGACTGCTAGGTTTCTGGATAATGGATAATGAAGATACACATCTAAAAGGTACAACCCTAATTAATAGCAACAGAAGCAGATTATTTAATCCCAAAACTAAAAACAATACTCAAGAAGACAGTGTGTATGGTTTAAAGACCTCTTTCTCATAATTAAAGCAGATCAATTTATGTGCCTTTTCATGTTTACTCCCTGCTGGCCTCATCTCTTTATCAATGTGACCTACCTTTACTAATCCCTGAATTTAGATGTTACGCATCCAGTGTGCAATAGCCACGATCTGTAATACCATGATTACCATCAACAGCTCAGAGGTCTGAGCATTACCCACACCTCCTGTGCTAGCACAGCTAATCCAGCATTTAGAGTCAGCTACGTTGACCATGTAACAGAGCCTTTTCTCCTAGCTGATCCTTTGGCAGACTTCTTGCTACTGTCGAGTTTCTTCTAGCAGCACGAGGCTGCACCATTTTGACCTTTTCTCTTTCCTCCACTATTTAACAGAAAACAATTGGAAAAAAAGCTTGAAGACATACTGTTGCAAATATATTTCCTCCAGAGAGAAGAGAAGAAGAATTAATATGTTTGAGCCAGGCCACCTGCTGAGAAAGCTTTCAGAACAACACAGTCAAGTCTCTGCATCATTCACATGCAACAAAATCACCCAAGAATGAAAAGTGAAATCATCAACCAGTCAGTATTTTCCTAGCAGCTAATCTACACAAATACAAAATAATTAAAAAGTCTCTCTGAAGACAAAGACACCACTGACACACACACAACACTGCTGCCACATTACCTCAAATTCTTTGCTCCACTTTCACATACAGCTATTGCTTTTCTCCTTCTTAGATGAAGAAAGGAATCAACTGAATTCTCATTAAACCAATTTCACAGCACCTTCCAACAAGATCTCCTTAATCATTGTGTGAAAACCCAGGCTCCTTGTTTGGCCTATTTGATCTGCAGAAATTGTTTTAGAACTTTTAGTTCTGTCTATGAATACATTTCTACTTACCATCAAAGGCAATCTAACACCTAAGCTGCTAATCATTGGCTATGATATACAAATGATAGGCATATGGGAGTATAGGTATGCCTGCTTGACCCAGTTATGAACTACTGCTCATACAAATTATCCTCAGCACTAGATAATCTGTTCTGTCACCTTTAGTTTGCACTGCAGCTGTTTCATCTCTAAATCAATGTTCTTTGAAGGAGCTGGTGCGGCTTCACTCTTGTCAGCAGTTTGAGACAGATGTTCTCTCAACTTTAATTTTCCTTGTAGATCTTCCTTCTCCTGTTGCCACTTGGCCATGTTGGAGGTCAAAATCTGTTTTACAAAGAGAATAAACAATCAGAATTTCATCCTAAAAACATTTCTGCTTGATTATATGAGATGCTTCTCCAGTTCAGCATTCAAGAGGAATGCAACTGTACATATCACCCGTAATTATATTGCATGGCTGTTGGTTGAATTCTCTAGTGCAGGCAAAGATCAAATCTGGCAGCAAAAAAGAAATATACTACCATTGGAAACAAGCAATTATTTTAAAATTATAGGCAAAATAATTCAATTTTGATTGAATATGTTGCAGTTTTAACTACAACAAACAAAAATTATCATATGAAATTGTAATAGCAGTTACTGTTGAAACAAGTTTACCTAGAGCCTTCCTGGAATTCAGCAATTATTTCTACACAGAATATGAATACCATGGTGTCTTAGATACCAATGTGAATTCAGGGTAGTTAAAAGTCCAATCTGTTATAGTGGTGACCACTGTAAGCTCACTTCAATCGCTGTGTTGACAACTGCTATAAAGCATACACCCTTCTCTTGGCTTTTGTTTTGATATTTGTAGGGCTTGTAGAGGTTAAAGCAAAGTGGACCAGCTGCACTAACTATCTCCTGGTTGGCTGGTCTTTACCTATGCGTTATTTCATCCCTTTCAATATATGCACCATAGCCAGAGAACTGCACATTCCATAACCTTGACTCTAGGGCTGAAGTACTTAAGTGGTAAAAGACAAGCTGGAGCAGGACAGGATAACAGATGTTAGTTGTTTATTCCACTGGGTAGGTCTTACCACCCTATACTGCAGCCAAAATGCTTCTCACTTAGCAACATAAATGCTAAGTCCAATTAGCAGACGAGCCTTGTTAGGGATTTAGTTCAAACAAATATCATGCAAACAAACTCTCAGTCTTGTTGCACTTGACCGACAAGACTTATTCAATCTTTGTACCAATATATTTCACATTACTCCTTTCAGAAGTAATGTTTTAAATAATTGCTTTAATTTAAATAATATTGAATGTTGTTCTGCAAAAAGGGGAACAGAAATAATCTTCATGCTAGTGATTAACTTTCACAAAACTGTAGTCAGCTGAAAGCCAACAATGGCCTAACAGCTCTCTGCTGCTTACAAGGGTTATTAAAATGCTATCTTATTATTCCATGTAAGACTGTAATACAGTAGCTTAACATAAGAAACAATTGTACAAAGTGGTATGGAAATACCTCAAAATGAAAAAAAAAAACCCTTACTTTGTGAAGAATCCTGATCAGTAGCATGAGAAGATACATGACAGCTTGAAATAACTAAATATGTGCTTGATTATATGCTGATGCCAAACGAAATACCCAACCATAAATAAAAAAAAAAACCAAACAAACATTAAAAACCCCAAACCCCCCAAAAAATCCACAAAAAAACCCACTCCTAAAATCAAATTAAAAAATCCACAAAAAAAGGTGAAAGTTAAGTATTCTATTCTCAAGCAGTTTATGATTAAATTTACAAATTAGGTTTTATACAGCTTGATATCATTAGGAAAAAAATCATATACATGTGTTTATAAAAACATACACTCATATAACTATAATCTGAAGATCATATATACAGATAAAAGAGAGCCACAGTAATTCCCATTATGAATGAGAAAAGAATGCTTGTATATTTTGCATTACCCTAAAAAAATATCATCGATACAAGGAAAATTCATTTGGTATTTAAAGTTAAAAATCTAACAGTATTTATTTCACATTCACCAAGTGCACTTATTAAAGTCGGCAGTCATTTTACATATGTATCCGAGGTAAGTACTGTTCTTAGTAAAGGAGTTAATCTTTCCATTCCTGTGTGTGTCTGCTGTCATTATGAAACAAGAGTGCAATATTGTATTTTCTAATTGACTATTCCTTAATCTGATATTCTCATAATTACTACATTTGCAGAATAAAAGACAAAATATGGACCATTTCAATAAGAAAAACCAGCAGTAATACAGAAGAACATAGTATAGAAAAATATGAAGATTATGTTAATTTGTCCAGTATAACCAATATTTCTACATGCAGAATTTCATGATTCAGTGTCTCTATAATAAATTATTCATAAAAAGAAAAGAAAAAAAAACATAGCTAGATCAATATCTCTGTTCAAAATTAGAAATGCCCGTATCTGCCCAAGATAGCTCATGGCTCTCAGAAGTTTCTTAGGCTACTGCTGCTGACAATATGCATCAGTTCTAAAACAACATGAATTGCACTGGCTACATTCTCAAAAATTATTGCAAATACATTCAAAAAAAAAAGGTCTTCAAGGGACAGGTACTAAAGATGACAGTTGGTTAGAGAAACTACTTAAGGAAGCAGAAAAAAAGATTTTAAAATAAGAATCTACATATATTCAGAAACAGCATAAGAAATATGGATGGAGTAAAGGTAGCATATGATGTACAAGGGTCCAACTCGCAAAAGCAGACAGGCATGCAATTGCAATCAGACATTTCACATAACCTGTCTTTTAATACTGCTGTAGATATTGTAAAAGTACTACAGAATTGATAATTCTACTGCATTACTCTTTTATTTTTAATCTATTGAACAGTTATGAGAAAATCCTGTCTAAATCTATGTGGGATGCAAAAAACAGCCCCCCTGCCCTATGAAGAGATTTATGTCTAAAAGATATTCCTTGCATTTACTTAGGAAACAAATCCATTACCCTAGCGTTCTTCACCACTGCCTATTCTTTAGGTCAAGTTTTTAATTATTTTTTTCTTTTTCAGACACAACAAAAGTTTTGTGCGTGCGCTACCACGGACACAAATCCTGAATGACAGAGAAAAAAGAATTTACTCCAGAGGAAGAGGTCACCAGGATGAAAGGTAGAAGAATCTTAAACATCAGCTGGACCAGATGTTGGTAAAGGGAGCCTACTGCTGTTCCTCTATGATGTAGCGGCCTTTGTCTGCTGCACCTCCTCCAGAGTGTTTTTGGCTTAACAGATGTTTATAGGTTCAATACTTTAACATCCATCTATCTTAATCTCCTTGCTCCTGGTATACCCATGACACTCTGTACTGCTGTTCACAAAGGAGTAAGTGATGAAAACTCGGTTTCTATGTAGTCAGTATAAAACTTCCAGTGACTCAGCAAGGCTGTTCACTGTAAACTCTCAGCTCACAGCTGTGTGGAAGGCCCAATGGGTTAACACAGGAAGTTCCTGCTACGGCCTATTGCTCCCTGGCATCACAATCACTCCATAAGGGGCTTTGAGCTCATTTTACAGAAGTCACTATTCTACTGCAACTGGCATGTATGAATATAACATTCCTGTTGGAAGGAGCTGATACTGTACTGCTACTGAAGGCACACAATCCCCCACATTTATATTTGCAAAATATACTATATAAAAATTATAAACCAGGATGTAAATAAGGCATTCTTGATGCTTTTTTAAGCAGCGACATAATCGTATCTTACTACTCATTTTGTAAACGAAAGCTAATATACTTTGATGTGCAAAATCCCATTTTCTGCGAACCTTCCCTAAAATCCTGGTAGATGCAAACACTGCTATGTCTGTAAATAAACCGAAGTTAACACCCACTTTTCTCCTAAGAAACCTTCCTACAGCAGGTAATAGCTTTGCTATATGCATAGCTCCTATAAAAAGTTCTGTCAGAATTTAACACTGCTTCTATAAATGTTTTACATAGAACACTGTTTCTGCACAGTTTCTGCTTGATCATGAAAAATATACAAAATAAGCAGTACTCGTTGTACACATAAAACATAACAGAACTTTTCAAAGCATGCTTGCAAGCAGAAAGCTAGGTATTTATGATTTTACTCATTCTCTCAAATATTATTATAACATCATGATAAACCTATTTACAATATCCAACTTATTGTGTCAATCCCACTACTCCTGAATAAAAAATCTTCCTCTGCCTGATGGGTCATAGGAAAAAAAGGTAAAAATTAATAAAGATTATATGTAGCTATCTGAAAAGATATATACCAGACTAAAAAGCTATGGTGAATACTTAATGTGATCATATAGAGAAAAGGCAAATAACTTCAAATCCTCGATCAAAGTTCTTTTCATGCAAGTGCTGTAAGTGGTTGATTACTTAGTATTCTAGACATGAAGACAAAATATCAAACAGAAGTCTCTGGTGACTTAATATCCCATCCTTAAATTGAAACAAAGACCCCCCCCACACAAAAAGCAAGACAAACTTCCTGTAAAATGCAGAAACTTTTTTGTCATTTGTCCTTCTGAAATTTTGGTAAAATCTACTGAATCATTTAGTAGTATTTTTTTTTCAGCCAAATGCAGTTATCAGGAGCTGACTATTCCACAAAATGTCAAATAAATGAAGGTAATATAGAGGACTTTTTGCCAGTGCTTTAGCTAGTTGTTAGACTTCAGTAGCCTTTAGAGACCATTAAGTACCCTTTGGCTAATTGGCCAATGGTAGATTAATCCTCTTTTTATTCCAGCAGCACTATTTTAACACCCTTTGCACTCTGTCAGTGTAGTATCTGAATGACAAAATAATATTGTGCATGAATAATAAGCAGAAAAGTTAAATTAACATTTCATGTTTCACATGCCATACCTATGTGTCAGGGAAAAGAACCCTCTTTTAAAGCCACTGACATTCAACTTTTTTAAACAATCTCATGTTGACACCTTACTGAAGTGAATCTTCCTAATTACTGCTAATTGCCTATCAAGCAAAAAAAAAATATCTTTCCTTGAAGTGCAGTTGTCTAGTATAGATGAACACAGCTCCAAAGTGCATAGTAAAGACAGGCATGACACTTGAGGTGTGCTACATTATTATGAGGTCATACTAAATATGGTTTGCAGTGAACAAAGCAGCTTTTAAGGATGTTTAAGGTACTGAAAATGTCAATCTCTCATGAAGTGTTTAAATTAGTTCCCCGAAGAGAAGTACAGACATTAACCAGCAGATAAGAGGTACAGTTCTCATCTCAGGTATTTTACTAAAGAAAAACATTTGGTCTATTGATAGTGGTAACACAATTGCAGTTCATCTGCTTTATAACAGCAATATTTACATTGGAATTGCCCTTTCACATATTCAAATTATAAATTCAGCTAGTATTGGAAAAACACTTGTAATCACTAACAAGAACTTCTAGACTCAAAGATTTTGAGTATCTTCTTAAAACATGTACTATTACTGATCAATCATCACTTAAAAAGGGCTATTTGCTAACACTTCAGAAACAAAGGTTTTACACGTAATTTTAGTTCAGGTACTTACAGCTGATCTATAGCTAAATTTATTTATAACTTATAAAACCTAGCATTGCAATAGCAACTTATTAAATAATACAAAAAGAAAATCATCAGAATCAGTCCAGACAGGTTCTTTTTTAATTTTGGTTTGTTTTTCTCTTTTTCTAAATACTTATAATATCAGATAGATCAAGAGCAGAAAATGTAACTATATTTTAGAGAAAAATACAACTCTCATATATAAATGAATTGGAGTAAAATATTCTGGGCCCAGTTCTCCAAGAAATTAACTGCTCCTCTAACAAGAGACAAGTCTGAGTACAGAACTGTGCAGCCGATGATTTTTCAAACAAATTAAGGAAAATAAGAAAAAAACTTAGTAATAATACAAATCATATTTTTTAAGAAGATGAAACTGCTTCTGATATATGTCATCTGTATAATGATTATACCAATTCAAAGATAAAGGTTTTGTCCTGCAGCAATTCTAATTTAGCCTTCATTTTCTATCACTTCAATTTCATGTCTCTGTACAAGTAAATATTGCTGTATCCCATGTCTAATTTCCGTACATATTAAGAACACTATCCTGCTTTCATACTAAAGCAGATGCTGCACTCCATCTGTCCTTGTAAATTTCAAGGGAATATAAGGACTATTAACTATTTATTTAACAGTACTTACACAAGTAGTTTCATAATGATCAATTATATGATCACAACTGCATGATTTAATTTTTGTTGCAATTGATTTTCCAATATGGAGATGTAAACTGACAAAATATACAGATGTGCAGGACATTGTCTGAAAGGCCTTAATATTTAAACAGAAAAACTACAGAACTGGAAGAAAACAATATTTAATAAAAATAAAAATGTCAGTGTTTCAGTATATACTATATTTGAACTTATTTGAAGGAATAACATCTGCCAGACACAACCCAGTTCATTAAAACATTTTACTACAAATAAATTAAAAATGAAAATATAACTGGAGACATTTCATGACACTTTGCCCCGTTTGAAAATATCTGAGTATTACGGGAATCCAGATGTGAAGATGTGGCTGAAGTCAAAATCAATGTTTTCATGTTTCCACCATTGCTATTTTAAAAAATACTAATAAATACTAGTATTCCAACACCTAACATGCTGTGCAAATCAAGTAATGCTATATACAGGGAAAGACTACCAGCTGATGCATAAAATTTGCTCCAAGACTTCCATGGTTTTATACTTACTAGGGAATTTTCAATATAATACATGGTATCCATGCAATCTTTTGTAGTTAGGACCAGGTTTTACTGCATGGGTTTTTTTTAAAACTAGACAGTATTTATCTGATTTCCACCAAACATGAGAGTTGGGGCAAACTCATAAAGATTGAATTTTTCATCTAGGGTCAGGGATAGTGCTTGCCATATTCCCCCTGCTTAATCTTAACACATCTAAGCACTGCAAATGAACTGCTTGCATGAGAGCCAGTCAGGGAATTTCACAATCCCTACAACTCATTACAAATTTAACAGCAGCAATACTAAGTATTCATATGTTTCAGATAACACATACAAATATGCTGCACTAAAACTCATTGGGGGAAAAAATTAATAATGCTTCCATCTGTTTTCTGTATAACTCACATAAAATACAGAGAAACCAAAATGAAAATGCTATTTTAAAGATTGTGTTTAAACTTTCTTTTGATTTACCCACATAGTTCCAAAGCCTATAGCTTTATATCTTTAGAAACGAAAGTTATTTTTAAGAGAATATATAAGAGGGAAAAAAACCCCAAAAACAAAAGAACTGAAAGAATGGTGAAATATTAATTTAACCTCTCCCCATTTCCATGTGTTTTAGAGACTGAGCCATTTTCTACTGAAATATTTCTGTATCTCCAATGTATCTCCAATGTAAGGGCAGGAAATCTGTACTTGTAGGGAAAGCTGTTCCCTCTCCCATATTACTCTTTATATATTATTTTCCTTTACTCAGATTTCAGATTTTCAACTGTAAAAGACCATTCTCTTTCAACATACTTTGAGAAAGTGATGTAACTATTTTAACATAAAAATTACTAACATGTAAGCAGGCTGTAGGCATTCTCAGAAGTTGGTTGCAATATTCAAGGAACAAAATGTAAAAAGATAGCTCTATGGTTAATTTTGTTCAATTATTTAAGTATCTCATTTTTGGCCACTTCAGATATTAAGAAAAGCAGAAAAAATGTCCTCAGAAGGTCTTCTCATTTGTTTTTATGCAGATAGCTGTGTAAAAGCAAAACATTTTAAATATAAATTGTATTAACATACTTAGGTAATGGAGAAGTTCTTTGTTCTCACAGAGAATGAGAAACATAGAAATAAACAACAAAGAATTGTAGGAAAGAACCTATTAAGTACCTGGAAGGAATTTTTCTAATCACATAAAGGTGATGTTATACAAATATTATTATTTACATTTTTATAAAACTAAACAAAGACATTGCTAACCACTTCTGAAAGTTACAAGAAAGCTGATGACAAACATCATGGGGAGGACAGGAATATTCCTCAAAATAATGAATTGCATTTAAAAATTATCACTAAAATGTGCTTCATATAAATTCAATTAGTAATTCATCCCTGGATTCTTGTAAATGAACCCCCACAGTCTTATCTTTAATTTGTAATTTATATTATCATCAGAACCCTTGCTAAAATTACAGGCATAAATGAACAGTTTAGGGTAAAATATTCTTTATATTACTATGTTATTTATATACTATTTATACTTATTTAATATCTGAAGAGACCATCACATGAAAAAGCCATGTTTTCAGTCTAATGCATAAAGTGACATATACTTTCTTTTATCACGATTATCATCAACATTATGACTCACTTGGGCAATTTATTATTTTCCCATACATGAACAGTTTGAGGACAACACTGCAATTCTAAATCCCAGCTTGAACGAGACCTACAGCTACTCAGTAGTTCCCTCATTCTCTTCTGCTGGTTTTACCATGATAAGAGTATAGACAAAATGACCCATTTTGTGTACACAATACCCTAAAGACCACAGGATGAACTTTCAGCTCAAAAATAAAGAGAAGACTGTGTACAGTTCAGCCACCAAAGAGCAGATGCTTTCCCAGTGCCTGAGAATCTCATGAGATGTGCTGTGGCTATGGTTAGTCAGTCTCCACTACTGAGAAAGGAACTGAAGATCTTGGCACATTAGGCAGCAGAAGTAGAATGGAGTGATGCACAGTAAACCTGAGCATGATACAAGCCATGGGAACAGTCCATGACTACCTCATTAATTCCCAATTAAGCCTTAGGAGAGCAAATCAGACCATACAAAAAACAGTAAGAAAGGATAAATACTCTTCTACCTCCTCTAGCAGTTACAAAGTCCATGAGGTTCAGGTGTTTCAGGCAAACCAGCACCTTGTCAAAACTACAAAATTCTCCCCTTGAGTTACAAGGACAGTAAGAGTGTCTGACTTTGGTAGGGAAGCCATAGAATCCTGGGAATTAGCACTCATTCTCTACAACAATGGAGAATCTAAGACAGAGAATAATTAAGACAATCTCAAAGAAGAAACACTGTAGATACGTATTTTTTAAAAGGAATCTCAGGTAGTTCTCTTGTCTCAGAGGCGTTCTTGTTGCAAAGTCTTTTTCCTACTGTTGTAGGAAGATGTAGAAGATGTCTTAGTTCTTGACTCCCATTCCTTTATGCCTAGATAGTCCAAAGATTCCCCCCAAAATAAAGCAATCAACCAACCAATCAAAACAACAACAACAACAACAAATTACAAAAAAAAAAAACTTTAAGAAGGTTTATGCATAATCCTTGGTAAAGTGATAAGAATGGCTTGTATTCCTGGCTATGGAGGTATGTTTCAAAATTTCTTCTTGTAGTGGAAGGGAGTAGCCAGGACAACAGAGCACAAGCATTACCTTTGAATACATAAGCTTAAATAGAGAACTGTAAGAATGAGAAAATTTGAGTAAGATGCAAGCTCCAACAAAAATGCCAATTCCCTTTGTGCAAAACAATCTAGACAAAGAAATCGCACTGTGTGACAGGTAAAATAATAAGGTCAAACAGCAAACTGGTGCTTTTCAGATCTATCAGTGCAGAACTGGTGAAGATTCCTCTTCTGAAATCCAGAGGAGTCCAAAAGAACACTTGTTCTTGAAGGACAAGATGTGGGACCTGTTACTGGTCCTCCTTTCTAATCACTGATAAAATCTTACTAGAAACCAGAGAGTAATAAAATGCATGGAGGAAAAGGAGGACTTTGAGTCCAAGAAGAGTTTTCAAGGACTAGCTTCTAGTTCAAGATCTAGTTTGAGCTTCTAGAGTACAAACTCCTCAATTAAGATATCTTTCCTGTGCTAGTTATTTTTAAAAAAGACCTTCCATTTTGAGAATGGGGACAAAAAAATTATTTGCTAAATAAGAAATACATTAAGATGTCAAGAATACATTAAACATAGCACATGTACCAAATAGTATAAGGAAAATATTCCTGAAAATTTTTGTTTAAATGCAGAGAAGGTTCTCCTGGCAGCCATCTTCAGTGTCCTTAGAGAGAAAATGTGCATTATATATAAGTGGGGTTTTTTTGAAAAATTAAATCCATTCTCTTGAAAGGATATGGAAGCAAAAACTGATCCCTAATTTTAAATAGTCCTTTATCCATGGAGAGGTGGGTATTAAACTTCTTCAGTCTTTTACCATTAATCTGTTATTGTTTTTAGATTTTATTAACAACAGACCTTCAACCTTTCCTCATTCTAGTTATGCTTAAAACTTACCAATTTCTTCTTCCTTTCTTCCAACATATGACCTGTGTGTGGCGCCAAACCAAGGTGCAATATTACACTGAGTACCTGGACATTGCTGAGTAGAAAAGGAAATGTCCTCTGTGAAACCCTCTGTAAAAAATAATGCCTGACAAGCTAGCAATGCCTCTGCTATGAAGAGCAGTAGTTTGACAAGCTGGTGGCCCTTATGCTATGAAGTACCTTTGTGTCCCTAAGAAACACACTATTTGTTCAGCCTGTGCGGATCTTTGCAAAATCAACACACGTATCTGCCGGACAAAATAAATCCCACAAACCAAAACAAAACCCAAAGCAAACAAAAAAGCCACAACCCAATCCAAAACCCAACCAACTCCTATTTTGACTTTTCCTACAACATGCTGAATTTTACTTTATGCTGGATTTCACATATGGTTATCTTGTAAAGCGAGGTAATAATGTAAAAATTAAGGCTTCATTTATGCATGTATTTTTTTCATGAGCAACAGCAACAACTCTCTCTCCTCTAGGTTTACTGTTTACATACAGATGCTGGAAAACATTTGAGAAAGCAGATATCAAGAACATTTTTGTGGTCATTCACAAATTCTGTTTCAATTAAATCTCAAATTTGTCCTTTGGGATTCAAACTACAAAAATTATTTTTGACAAATAAAAGAAAATTCCTGCTAGCTTTGGAAAAAAATCCCAAGACAGCCAACTCAGAACTTCAGTTCAGCAAAACTTCTTTCTTCTTACCTAATAACTGATTTTTAAATTAAATACAAGAAGACTTTAAAAAATATTTTAATGCTTTAAATTGAAAAAAAAATAGTTAAAATCTTTTTTCGGCATGATTAAATTTAAAATTGTTTCTATTATAACTGCTTTGGAAAAAAAAAAAGTAAACTAAGAATTACAGTTTTCTGTATCTTTTTTATACCTGAAAACAATTTTTTAAACTGAAACACCGTCCATAAAGATGTCTGGAAAAGTGACAAATAGAGGAATAGTACACAGAAGTTTGGGGTTTTGTTATATACCTTAGTTTTCAGTATTTTTTCAATAACCTGCTTCTGATACTAGCAAAAATGTGCAGCCATTCTCAATTGTGCTTATAAAGAAAGAAAATATGTAATTATCGTTATGACAGTTTTACTTGCAGAGACTGTCACACACCCTTTCTGACCACTATTACTTAATGTGATCTTACTGACAAACATGAATTGCCACAAATCTCTACATTCAAAATAAAGCAAGGAAAGTTAAATTTCTTTAGAAAATCTAAGGCGAGTTTCTTACTTGCTGCTGTACAGGAATCATCCCCTTGCTACAAAGAAAACAAAAATTACACACTTGAAACGCTTGGATCACTTTCACTGACTTAAAATCTTGTTCTCCCAAGCAACTTAAAAACCTGAAAAAACCAGCAGTATGTCTACACTGTACAGGGTGTTCCCAGTGATAATCATACTTTCTTCAACACCTAATACAAAACACAGACATTGTTTTAACAAATACCACTTGGCTGACCTAGAAGATAGGATGAAGGAATAAGAAAGTCACGTCCAATTCCTCATGGATTCTCATCTTGAATCCTGGATTTTGCACAGTTTACCTTATGAACATGATCCGAGTGACATTTCACAAATTCCTGGATAAATGTTGCTACACTCTGCCAGCAGAGAGACTGGCTGTGTCATGCACAGATCAATAATAGCACTATGTTTCATCAGCCTCAAAATCAAAAGTGCTTCATCTGGCAAAAGCCATGGCCCTTGAGGATCTGACATATATAAAATGAGTACTGTACACACGATGTCTACTACAAAAGCTGCTAGTGTAAAGACAAGTCTAGAGACACACACTACAGTATATAGGAATAGGAAAATATGTGTTTGCATATATAAAGTTTTTAACTCCTATTTATGAAGAGTGTCATAAATAACACAAAGCAGCAGCTGAATAACAGCAATGAAACTGAACTTTTATGATGCCTGACAGAAATATAAAAAACACAGGAAAATCCAATATTCACAGTCCTTGGAGGAATTCTCAAGAAAATAAAAGGACATTTTGAACTGCACATGGTAATATCTATGACAGTGGGCTGCAATAAAATGCACACTAAGCTATATATAATGACTTCTGATCAAAATTATGTTAATTGAAAATATGCTTTTATCTTCTTCAGAGTAACTACTCAAAATAGAAGTCTTGAGACTGTCAGTCATCATATACTACCTGTAGTTTCAGTCCCCAATATAGGCCTTCCCAAAATAACAACAGAAATTTATGCCTCTTACCACTTAGGCTTCCTCATATCTTAGTCTTTTGGTGACAGAGATTGTAAAGTTTTCAAATAAGCAGCAGTGCACAGATTTTTTAATTGAAATTACTCTTTATTGGAATGTGTCTCCCTCATTTTTCTCATAGGAAATTTAGTCTTTTTTTTTTCCTGCCAAAGTTTATATTGCAAACAATATTTTGGGAAGTAAGTATTTTTACTGTTTTGAAGCCAAACCTTTAACAAACTATCCTCAGCTTGAGTACTTTATAAAGATTTAGACTAAAACAAAAATATTAAAATTAGACTGTCTCTATGTCCAGAATTAAAATGGAAAGCTTTTTCCTTAGAAAATATCATGACTACCTCACTAAAAATGTATTTTCTTATGCTTAATCCTCCTGGTAAAATATGAAGTATGTATTAAAAAAATCATAATTTATCTTTCCTTTTCTGTATTTTCCTTTACCAACTTACATACTACCTACATCAAATACTTTAATCTTCACTCAGCTTTGCAATCAGCAAAAAAGAAAGGGTTTTACAGGACTAACATAATCCTGTATTCTGTGTATATTACACAAAAAAGCCATTTTTCCTTCTCTGTGTATCTTCTGCTTAAGACTAATGATCTTGAAATGCTTCTCTTGCACACCATGGAATGGTCATTTCCTTTGGTTACTTCATTTTAACATCCACCTTCCCTGTGCCGTGACTTTGTATGTGTATGTCTTCAGTGGTGATGGCTTCTTCCTCTGCCTCAGAATTTCTCTTCTTTATAACCTCATGTTTTATCACTAATGTAGCACTCCTGCTTGGCTTCAGGGAGATTCTTAAAAACAAGTGGTTTGAATATCTTAAATTTATCGTCCATGTTTACATCTCTTTTCTGCAGCACTAATCTCATTTTAGCATTAATTTAAAAAACACTGTTGCCCACCTGAGCTCAATGACGTAAACTCACTTCCATCATTGCTTCAGGTGAGCAGTGTTATTGAAGTTGAGAATTTACCTTCCTGTTCATACTTCCCATTTATTAAGCTTATGCCATCAAACAAATATCTATTACTTTTTCATGCATTCTACAGACCCAATATTTTTTCTATCCCTTTAACAAAAAATCTGCCTACAGCCAACCACAAGCAGCTGATTTCTCTCTAATTCTTCCCTTTTAGATTAGTTGGCCAATATCATTGCAGTTGTCTGACTCCAACTGGCAAGAGTCAATTACAGTCACCTAAAAATTACAGATATCATATCTGCTATGTTTCTATCTTTGCTATTTTTTCAACCTTTCTTTACTAGACTGATGACTCTCCAGGATTTCTTTTTCTCAGACATTTAAACTTGAGTTACCTGCTAACCTGCTCTCTGAAAACCTCACATTTGTTCTCTGGAACAATGTACTTTCAAATCCTTTCTATAAGTCTTGAAGTGCTTTTAAAATTAATTTAATTTGGATTCTGTGTATTAGAATTATACACATTATTCTAAGACCAGTCAAATTATGCCAGTCCAAGAAAACATATTCTTTCCACTCCTCTTATACAGACTCCAGTTCATACATTTGAGGACTGTATTTTTTAAATTGGCAATTCAAATTTTTTGAAATGGCAATGGGGTTCATGCTCAGCATTACCTCCTAGGACTCTCATTTTTCTTTAGAGTCCCTGGTTCCCAAGAGACAGCCATTCAGCCTCACTCAATGTGAAACTTGAGCAGTATATTGGTTTTCATTATGATGTAATGATTTGCTCATTAAAAACACTGTGAGATCATAACAATCCACACTCTTCAATCAGACTCTGGTGGATGATTGAAAGCTTAAGAGTAGTTCTCAATGCCTGAAGGTATCCTATTGCACTGGCTTGGATTTTTTATGCTGTCACTAATTTTTAAAAAATGATTGCAAGATTTTACTTCTAAAACAAACAGCAAAAAGATGGTCATTTATTTCATAGTATATCCAGATAAAATACGTATATAAAGTGTAAACCATTATCCTGGTGAAACTAATAATGCTATCATTGATGTGAGGGATAAACAGAAAAATTAATTTCATGGTATGTGAGATTCTGAGCTAGTGAAAATGATTAAGGGTTACTTATATGCATCAATTTAACCTTAAGGCATGACTTGAGACATTGAGTCTCCATTGTGTTCCATGTAGCAATGCTTAGCTCAAATCCAAATTCTATGTAAAAGCAACTATGGTGGATACAACTTTTAAAATTTGATTTCATACTTACACTTCAATAAGCAATGACTATTGCATAGAGGGACAAAACAAAACTGACCGAATCTGCTTATAAAACTTCTGAAACTTTCAAGTCATAAAGCTGTTATTATTCAAACCCATGACCCTATTCATCCAACTCCTTAGAAAGTGCAACTTCTCAAATAAAGAACTGTCTTTCACCAATTCCCCTAGTCCATGTATATACCTTGCTAACCATACTAAGCACTCTCCTCCACCAATCTTCTGTTCTGTATCTTTACATTGAGAAAAATTCATTTCACAAACTAGGACAGGAGCAAAGGAAAGGAGAAGTAACATAGAAGAGTCCATTGGAACGTGCAGGAGAATCAACTCAATGTTCACAATACAAAATTATCTCCCCAATTTCTCATGAGTCTTGAAAACTTTTCTTAGGAACATCATTGGGAAAACATTTATCTAGGCTGGTTAAGAGAGAAAAGAGTGACTGTTAGGTAAAAATCCATCAAAAAAACCAGAAAGAGAACTGGAACTTCCAAGGGAGGATATATGGCTGATGGAAACCCAAAGCAGCTATTTTTGGCATGTCATTTCACAGTATATCAGAATACTAAACCAGAGATTATCAACAAAAATTTGCAGCTACATGCCCTGTTGTTGGTCCTTCTCCAAAGGTTGAAAACAAAAAGGAATCCCTCACTATAGAGAGATGTATATGCAAGATTAGAGACAATAAAACTTAATTTTACCAGGATAAGAAGGATGTCTTGAAATTTCCTAAAACTCTGGAAATAAGCACATGCATAAAAAGTTTAGTAAAATCACTTCCATAGTTAATAGCAGTAGTTACTAATGAATAATTAATGGACTACTCTGATCAGTAAACCTAAGAGTACTGGTCCAACTGCAACACAATCAGGTGTTCTGATGATCTCTTAGAAAATCGAATCTGCCAGGTCTGAAATGTAATCTCTTGGCAACATATAAATAATTATTCCCAAATCAATGACCTTCTTTGCGTGAGATTTAATGGTGAATAAATATCCTCTGACAAAACCATATATTATCTGTAGGACTTTACATAGTAGAGAAGGTTCAAGAATCCAGCGCAGCTTTATGCTTATCTTTAATTACTGAGCAGATCACAGTGAATTCAACAAAAACACTCATGTGAACACAAAAGGAAATCCTATTATGATAGTACATGTTGAGTTTTTCCAGGTCTCAAGCTGTATCCTATTTGAGAATTTTTTTACTTAAAAAGAAATGCAAATTGAGTTCTGTTTTGGTTCAGGGTATTTTTTCCAATAGTAAGATTAGGAGTAAATGCAAAGGAAAGTTTGATCAAATCACAGGAAAGGTGAATTAAAAAAAGCTCATATCACATGAAATTAAAAACATAAAAGTTACAGGATATCTTCTGTATCATCTATATAATCTAAATGTCTATTCCATTACTATATTAAGCAAATGGATATAGATATATTAGCGATACTTACATAAATGTCTACAACCTCTGTAATATTACAATGACATGTTAATTCTTTTGATACACGTTCTTTCTACTAATATAAAAAATGCTTTTTAGCATATGCTGATGTAGCAGTAACTTTATACAAAGTTTATTTCTATTAATTACTATTTTTGACTGATTCAGTCTTCCAAATTTCAGTAATTCTAAAACTTTCAATAAATTTTTATCATTCAGATCTTCTATAGATATAATTAAAATTATCTAATGTACATAATGAGAAATATCTTTTTATGCTACCAGAGGAAGAAGAAAATTCAAAACTCAGCTTAGAAGAGGTGATACTAAATGCAGAATCTTTCATGAACTTAATAAAAATACACAAATTCTCTGGAGTACATCCATGTAAGAGACCTCAAATATACAAAACCAGGACATTTCTAGAAGTGTTTTGACAGGAAATAACTGGATGGGTTTATAACCATTTCTAACTGGACTACATTTATCTAGGAAGCCCAAAAAACTCTGTCCAAGTAATTAAACATTTGCTGGAATGAATGAAATGTGAGGAAATTGCAAAAGCAGTTTCAGCTACTGCAGGAGAATTACAAATAAAATTCCATTTATAATTTCAAATTTATTCCTAAAATTTACTTTAAGGAAACCACAAGCATACATAAATGGTTAAAATATATATATATATTATATGTATGTATATATAAAATATAATACTTATATTAAGTGTGATAATACATCTTTAAAGAGTGAAAAAGGTCTTCAATGAAAACCAGAATTTAAGTGGTATCTTTGCATATAATAATACTTCAGTCAATAATTTTCAATGCATCTAAATTTATCATCAACTTCTTCTTTGTTTCAGTGCAATCGAAGAATACTAAATTGGCAGACTTAGTTTTCTTTGGGTACATAAGAGAAGTGAAGCTGTGATGTTGGTTTTGAAGACACAACACCAAACTCTGGCTATACTTTGATACACAGCAATAAAAAATAGTCAAGAGAATATGTAAAGTAAGCCACAACCTTTAAAGAATAAAAAAGCTTCCTTTAGCACTTTACTTTTCTACTTTTCATGCTCATACCTTTCTATGCTTGAGATAATCTACTAGATAAACAAACTAAGATCTCAGGGGAAAAGAGTTCCCTTAAAATTCAAAGAAAAGTGAAAATCAAATAGCTAAAATAAAGTCTGGAGGTGTATTTAAAATGCAGCTGGGAAAAAAAAAAAAGCGTAGTCTGGCTCAGATTTAAAATATGCTTCTAAAAAAAATTAAAAGCACCTTCCTAGTTCAGCAAAAGTGTAGCAATATATCTGCAGGAAGGCATCTAGAAGAAACTTTACTGAAACCTTCACATTATCCTCTAAAGAATGTGTCAGAATTTGACCAGTCGACTTGTTCTTATTCTGAGATTCAATTTTCCTTTTGAAGTAGACTTACACAGGCACTATGCAATTGCCTACAGTATTCTGTAAAGAAATTTTTCAGCAGCTTTCCTATGACATCATCTGAGAAACACTGGAAGTGCAAAAATATGGTATATTTGAGCAGTGGACATTTGAATAACCTTCACATGAATAAGAGAAGCATTAGTGACTTAAACTGCTTATGGTTTTAATTTCTTTTTCAATATAATTTGTCTGGATTTTTGCCACAAGAATGACACTGCATAAAACTAATTATGATTACTGTGTTGTATGCAATAAAACCCCTCTTCTTATAAGTAATGAATGATAGAAATGAGTAGAGGGAACACTAAACCTTAGAGAAAAGATCCTGAATTTTCCCAACAATTTTTGAAAATGCTTTTCTTAGAAATTGAGAAAATAATAAATACCATGGCTTCCACATTAAGTATCTGCTCCAGCTGTGATTTCTATACACCAATAACAAAATGTAACTACTGTACTTCTTGTACAGATGGTCTTGACTCAGTGTTAACATGAATCCTTGGAGAACGCAAGTGTTGATTCTCACATGTGCAGTCACTTCACAGCCATTTTTTTAAAAATATGCACGGAATTGCTTTTGCAGAAATCAAACAAAGCCAGATATCTACATTACTGCAAAGCATTTATAAGGCCAAACAAAACCAAAACTTAAATACAGAATTCTGAACTCTTAAGAGCAGACAAATATGCACTACATACATGCCTGGGTGGATTTTCAAGAAAATACACAAAACCGTGCATGTATATGTTCTGAAAATCAGCAGATACTAGAGCCCTTAGGTTGCATGAACTGTAAAATCTGTCTCAAAATGAACATCTGGAATATCTAAATCTTAAATCTAGAGTTGATCTTCTAGAGTCTCTGGGGATTCAAATGAAGGACTGACTGCAGAAACATCTGTCCTTGTCTGCTAAAGCATTTACTCTCAGATAAATTCAGGCAAAATAGCATCTTGTCCAAGCCATGATTTTAATGTTAACAGTCGCTAGAGAGCTAAACTTACCTTAGCCTAGGACCAAAAGTTCACTATTAATGTAAGTTTACCCAGAACTTTATGGTTATGGCAGTTAACTGTAGATGCTTATTTTTGGATATTAGTAATTTTGGCACTCTTGAAGTATTTAAGATTTTCTCCAAATCTAGAGATTGTGTCAGTATTTTTTTCCATGGTTTGACTGCTTGTTTTTTATCTTCTACCTTTCAAGAATATTCTAAAATCTAAAGTAACAAAAGTATTAACAAAAAAACCTTAAAAAACATTATTTCTCCTGCAGTATCTAAAAACTTCACTTCTAGATATAATTTCTTACAAAAAAAAAAAAAAAAAAACAAACAACCCATACAAGTCCCCCACACAAGTGTGCTTTAGAACCATTAGATCTGTCTGAATCAGGGTTCTCTCTCTAAAACATGAGTGTACCCTGCAGTGACTGTGTAGGTTCTTTACCTCCTTAATTTTCACTTGGCAAGTAGCCCAAGCCTCTGCTTTAAATATCCCACTTGGTAGCACTAGTATGGCACCTGAAGAGTAATTAGTTGTAAGAAAGGGAATTTGAATCGTTTGCTGAGAAGGAAAAAAATGTGCATGCCTAATAAAGATTTTTTCCTTGAGTACCCGAAACACCCTTTATTTATTTTTGCTTAGAATGCACCACCCTTTAAATAGACCAGCGACTTTTTTTTTTTTTTTAAATCTTCAAGAAAAACTGAGTGATAGAAAACCAGTTTGGTTTTAAAGCAATGCTATTTTTATTTTAGTCAGTCTTTTCCATTACAGCACCTCTTATTGTTACATAAATTTTGTTCCCCCCGTTTATTTTCTTTTTTTTTTTAACAGTTCCCTGATAACTGCATTTTCTATTTTATTTCTTACATTGCTCTTCAATAGATACCTAAGGAGTAGTCTTTTAGGAAGGCAAATCATGAAGATGTCTGAGAAATCAGAACATTTCCGCTAAATTACACATATAGTTCCCTGTGAAGTTTATACTGTCCATGAAACTTTATATTATGATACTGTTTGTAAGATAGGCAGATCTTCACTGGTTCCAATGATGTTGGAAACTCTTTTTAAACAATTCATTACACATACATAGTTATGCAAAATGAGTAACAGAAATGAAGTTTTCCCTCCTCTAGAAATTAGCAGTTCCCTAGTCCTAAGAAAGTGAAAAGTGCTGCTCCTGATACTGCTTCTGCCTTCTGTGCAAAGACAAAAACACAGAGAAGTTTGAGGGGGAGGGGATTTGATTTCTTTTTTAATGTCTGCCTCCTTCCAGCAAGTCCATCTGTTGTAGCACTATAATTCTGGAAGCAGGATGTGTGTGTGACCAACAGGAGACAATTACTGCATAAGTGTTTGTTGATTCAGCTCTATAAAGGGCAGGCCAATCACTACAGTATGAACAGAAAAGAATTCCAGCTGAGGAGCTGCATATAGATTAACACAAAATACATATATACATGAGAATGGGGAAAACCAGAAAGGAATAATAGCATGGAAAAGGATTTAGTAGAAATGAAGACTGAAGCACAGAAGAAAATTTGTGTCCTTGGGTTGTTAACTAAATACTTTATTAGTCTCTATTTCCATAAACTTTGTTTTTTGGCTTTTCACCTTAACAGAGAAAGATGGGATTAAATAGATACAGAATGGGTCTGAGTCCCCTTCGGAGGAAAACTCTAGTTGTCTTGGGGTGTATGGAGACAGTGCCTGTTTTTCACAGAGGAAGAGGTACTAGTTCTGGACTAACCAGATTCTCAGGAAGGTTTGCAGATCACAGGCTAAAAGTGAAACTTACCTCATTCATTTGAATACAAGACCACTTTATTTTCAAAAGGATAAATGAATTGCGTTGATGCACTAGCCTCAATACCATCTGCACATAATAAGTATCTCACAAAAAGCATGCTAATACATAATATTTCATAATTTTTTCTATAATAAAAAAATACAAAAAATCAATGTTATCAAAATTTCACAGAACTGCACTAGAATTAAGGTGAACATTGCAAGACACTATAATGAAAAGTACTTTACCTCTATGGTCAGTTTATTAACTTGAAGTCTCTGATCAGCCAAATGTAGCTGACTTGTTAATTTTTCATCGGTTTGTTAAACATTTTTAATGGAAGTTACCATTGTCTTTCTTTTCCTCTGTACAACAGCTACCTACTTTCTGCAGTGGCTTAATTTTTTCCTGCAATAGAGTACAGAGTTGCCTGGTTTCTGGACAGTGATATTTCTCCCTTTTGCTCTGCTCACTGAACATAAAATGGCATATTACTAAATGGACAAAATCATCATAAGTAACATGATTTATGATTTTTTTTTGGCCCTTCAAAACATTTCCTGAAATCTCGAAAATATTTCTTAGTAAGTATACTGGTAAATTAACAACTGACCTATAAAAACATAAAGCATATAAAACAGTCAACCTATAAACACTCTATGTTGTGCTTTTCCTTAAGTGGCAACAATCAACAAGGACTTGGAAGTTACATGTGTCTTGAATTTCTGATTAAGATTATCAAAAATAGAGGCTTCAGTGTCTTGTTAACAGGCTGGGGGTTTTTTAAGGTCTAAACCAAAACACACTTAATTTGTTTCATTGGCTATGTTGGCTACAAGGGGAAAACATGAACAAAAGGTAATGAAAAACCTCATATCAGTCAGTGGATTCACTAGGTGGGACTTAGTAAAAACTTGAACTATGTGAAAAGATGCTGTTTGATAGTCATTTTTTTCATGAGAATTTCACCTTAAAATAATGAGCTAAATATCTGAAAACACACAAATTCACACAAGCAAATCTTGCAACAGACTGTCAGTGGGTTTGTGTATTAATTTACGAGGTATTAAATGCTCAGTGTATATTTAAACACTTTTGATCAGGAACTCTGCAATCTTTCTCCAGTTTTTTTAAGTTTTCAGATTTCAATTTCTAGGTCATATCATGCAACATATTCCTGGGAATATTAATATCTTAAATAGCTGTTAATCAAATTTAAAGGAGTGAAGACCAACACATTCTCTACCAACTGCACTGAACAAATTGCTGACATTGCAGGATAACTTGGTCATAAATTCTAGATAAGTACAATCACCACACAACTTGAAAGACCAAGAACTGAGCTCTCAGCAGATGACAAGCAAACAATCCACATCTGTAGCAAAAAGACTGAGATCTCCACTCTAAGCCACAGCTCTAATAAATGTATGAGTTGTAACAGAGTTACAGTAACTCTGCTGATACTGGACAGGGTATTGTATATTCCTACCACGTTGAGAAAAAATGACCAAGTCCTTGTATCATAAATGGTCTCATCTCCAACCCCTTGCACAGCTCAAGACTTCAGAAATATCTTTAGCCTCTCTTTGTATGAGAATACCCACCAGTAGGGTACTTAAATACTTTGGATGGATTTAAAAATTCTGTTAAACTGGCTAATGCCATTTGTGCAATACTTTCTTTCACACTCATAAACCATGTTTTCAAATCCTTTTCCTGCAATAGGGGAGTTCTATTGAAGCATATTTAACTGCTTAGTGCTCTCCAGACACTTCCTGAGTCTGCTTCAGTTCCACCAGTCAGTTACAAATGTCTATCAGAATGTATCTATCTTCTCCACTAGGAACAGACAGTAAATGAAATACAGGCCCTACAGAAATTGTAGTGGATGTGCTATACTACCAGTGAAGAGAGGACTGTGTCCTGGGTTCCCTGCCTTGTATGTCCTCACTCAGGAGTAGAAGGAAATTAACAGCAGTAGCACACTTCTGTCAGATCTTCATAGATTAATGGATAAGAATTTTCCTTTTTTTTTCAGTCTATTTCACCAAAAGTATTGATGAAATAATACCATCAAGAATATGTAACAAGACCAGAGAGACTGCATTTGGACTAAAATTTTGGAAACTAAGGAAACAATCTGTTTTCAAACTCTGTTATATCACCATTCAAAATACTGAATTTCAAACTAGTTATCTAAAAGCAGCAAGTTGTTCAGTGTTTCAGTATTCTGATTCTTGAACTAAGAAATAATAATATCTGGTTATGTTTAAAATTCCATTAAGTGATTTATTTGGACAAACATAGGAGGGAAAATCTATTAGGCACTGTTAAAAAGTCCAAGAATGAGTCATCTGTTACAGATTGTATAGAGCCTCTTAAGATCTGGGGCACAACCAGCTGGCCCTCTTCTGTGAGAAAACAGCGTATAGATGTTAGCAATGAGACAAGCAGTTCAAATCCCAGACAATCCATGTAAATAGGCTAAGAAGAGGCTAAAAGCAAGCTTTTCTCAAGGCAGAATCTTCTGGACATAGAGAGAGTCAAAAGTATCTTTTTAAGATGGAGAAACTCACCCAGTGCACAACAAATGAACTGAGAGACATTTATGCTGGATTAGTCAGCACACAATTTGGCTAGAAGGGAGGGACAGAGGGGTGTTGCTATCTCCCTGTTACGGGTTAGGGCAGCCTGCTCTGTATGGTGCTTCTGACTGAGAGAAAGTTCAATGGGATGCCTGTGGCATTCTTTGGACTGTGAAACAGCACCACTAGCTTGTACAGCAACTTTACATTTTCAAATCATCTTTCACATTTCTGGCCAAACAGTTTTATACGTATATTTGGTCTGTATGGCCAGATTTTGGTAGTGGGGGAGCTAGAGGGGTGGCTTCTGCCAGAAGCTTCTTCCACGTCTAGTGGAGTCATTGCTAGTCAGTTCAAAGACAGACCCACCATGGGCCAATTAGAAATGATAGTATCTCTATGAAAACATAATTAAGAAGGAAAAAAGTCATTGCAGATGTAATTGTGGCCAGAGAAGAACAGAGAAAGAATATGTGAGAGGAACAGCTCTGCAAACACAAGGTCAGTGCAGCAGGAGGGACAGGAGCTGAGATTCCCCTGCAGCCCGTGGTGCAGACCATGCTGAAGCAGCTGCAGCCCATGGAGGATCACAGGGATGCAGAGATCCACCTAAAGCCTGTGGAGGAGACCCACAGCTGAGCAGGAGGTGCCTGAGAGGAGGCTGGGACCCCGTGGGAGGCCTGTGCTGGAGCGGGCTCCTGGCAGGGACCTGGGGAGAGAGGAGCCCACACCAGAGCAGATTTCCTGGGAGGAATTGTGATCCATGGGGGACCCCGGCTGGAGCAGCCTGTTCTTGAAGGACTGCACCCTGTAGAAGAGTGACCCACATTGCAGCAGTTTGTGGGGGACTTACCCATGGGATGGACTCACATTGGAGAAGTTCATGGAGAACTGTCTCCCATGAGACACCCCCACTGGAGCAGGGGAAGGAGTCCCCTTCCTGAGCAGTGGGAGAAACAACATGTGATGAACTGACCATAACCCCCATGCCCTGTCTCCATGCGCTGCTGGGGGGAAGGAGGTAGAGCTGGCAAAGAGGGAGGAGTGGGAATAAAGTGTTTTTAAGGTCTTATTTTATTTCTCATTATCCTCCTCTGATTTTGTTAGTAAAAAATTTAATTTATATGTCTAATTCAAGTTTGGCAGTATTTGATGACTGATCTCTTTCTATCCCTATCTGAGCCCACAAACCATTTGTTATATATTTTTTCCCCTGTCCAGCTATGGAGACAGGTGAACAAGAGGCTTTGGTGGATGCCTGGCATCTAAACAGTGTGAATCCATGATAGCAGACTTACTGTTCAGAAAATATTCTAAAATATAATTATTCCACCCACTGAATATCTGGAAACAGGCTTACACTTCTATATTGACAGTCAAATTAACTAAAAGCAGACAGCAGTGCTAATATTAAACTCCAAAACTCCACCCATGAGAACAAAACGATATATACCTTTTTATAATGTTGCTCATTTTGGACTTCTAAATTAAGCACATTGCAGGGCTTTTTTTCTTCTTGTTTACTTCTGTCTGGCAGTGGATCAGTGTTTTGCACTGTCTTCCTAATCACTGTTTCCAAACTTTCAGAAGTTGCTATTTCAGAGTCACGAAAGCAGCACATATAGGAAAACAAAATACAAACAAAACCAAAAAACCAACCAAACAAAAAACCCTCAAACAACAACAACAACAAAAACCGAAACAAAAACAACAACCCCCCCCTCCTAAAAATATCAAATATTAAACACTCCAGAGTTAATGCATAAGCACAAAGAAATAAACTTTACAAATACAATAAAGTAAAAATCTATCTCTGAAATTATTTTATCAAGTTCTACTCTGTCAATGCAATCTCACTTTACAATGCAGAGGCCTGACACTTCATCTGCTTCTTAAGACAACTTTTGTGACAATTCACAGAAGTGAAATAAATGAAAAAATACTTGATTGTACTTCTAGAATGTGAATGGCTCATAAACTACTAAATTTCTACTTTCCTTCATTTTCACATTTACAATATAACATGTAAATGCACAATCCTTAATAACATTTTGTTTGACTTTATTTATAGTGTTGACTGAGACAAACTCAGAAATCACACTTCAGTGAAAGCTCTATTCAGCACCCCTTTTGAATGCTCTTAAATTCTGTAAACTTGTTAATCCTTTCACTTAGATTAATACCATGCAGAGAAACTGGACCTGAAACTTTAAATCTTCTTGCAATTTTTCCTTAGAATTACACTCAATGTGCTCGTAATTTCCAGTTTTTCACTGCCTTATCCCACATTGTCATTTGCTTTCTTACATTCAGGGAAGTCTACTTTGAAGTCTTGGATATATCCTCTTCTATAACATCAGGGGCTATATATCATCATTTGTGTGAGCGGATTTGTGAAGGACTCCCTAAACAGAAGGCTAGTTTGATTTGTTACTTTTTAAACCAAGGTATTTAAAACAGCGTAACTGAGCTCACATGAAGTTACATCACCATAAAAAAATCCATGGTTTAGAGATGCAGTTTACTTAACCAGAGAAAAGGCCTCAAACTGACGAGAAGAGTTAAAACATACACATGTTTATACTTTTTAAAACCTGTCCTGATACATTGGTATGTCTTACTGATTGATGAGAACAAAATCAATGCATTGGTTTAAAAGGGCTGCTGTACAGCCACAGAGACATTTCTAACTACATACACATTTCCCTCACCTGCTTTAAGGAATGTTCTATTTAGAAAATTGAAGGCTTGCATTTAAAACCTCAGAGCCAGCTACTAGAAATAAAGAATTGTATAAATAAGCAGAAGAGGAAACTAAGATACTTCCCTAAGTTGTTGAAACTTCAACACCTTGAAACTTCAACAATATTCACTGTTCTATGACAAGAATTCTCTAACCCAATATTTGGACAATTATTAAAAGCAGTATTTACAGCTAGCCACAAGTGAAGCTATGTAAACACTTTTCATTTCAAACTATAAGTGGAATAACAATGTGCTTGCTCAATGTTTTTCTTAAAGACAACAACGTAGCAAATTAAATACTCACTAATTACAACATGTATACATGTTTCCACATGTGCAAACATGTATGTTTCTTATTAAAATCAGAACTGCAATATTTTATTATACATAAAAAACCCCAAGCTTTACATTAATGACAACAACTGACTAAGTACATGGTTCCTAATTTGTTTTCTCCCTCTAGATACTGTGTTCAGGACCCCCCTATTTTGCATGGGGAGAAGTAGTAGAAAGGCTTTATTTGCCACTATTGATTTGCTCCATATGACACATAGAGCCAGTATAAAGCCTATGAAGAAAATTCTATTTTCTTTACTCTTTTCCCATGCTTCTTGTATCTTGGAATATATAAGACATACAGGCTTGAGAAATTTCTTTGCTTGTTTCTTAGAACAATGTCCTGAAAGACAAGGAGTGATAACCATTTACCTAGTGGCTAACTGCTGCCTCCTCAAGTATATGGGGACATAATAAGAAGAAGCAAAAATTCTCATTGTTTATATGACATTTGCCAGTGGAATTTTCTGAGAGCCTTTTGATTCATGACTGGGATTGTATGTGGTAACCATCACCTTTAAAGATTTTTAACCATCATTCAATTAAAGTTAGTACAATGACTGCATAAAACATACAGGAAATAATTAGTGTGGATGGTTCTTAATTTAAAGGATGTTAAACAGCTTGTAGACATCTGCTAGCAAGCTGAAATGGGTCATTCAAAATTTATCTAACTAAATTAAGGGGAAAAAATGTTTCTCCTCCCGGGTCGGCATGTCACAAGATAACTAAACCGACTTACTAGGCTTGCCTGGGAATCCTTAGCTGTCAGTGGTGAATATGCAAAAGGCCAGCAAATTAAATCAACCTGCCAAACTGTCAATTTCAAGCCTCATGACTGCATGAAAATAGCATCACTGGAAGAAATCAAGCATTGCCTTCTTTTGGGTTTCCTGGCACCTATTCAAATAGTCATGCAGTTGTGGCTAATTTCGCATGCAAATTTCAGTCAATAAGCTCCGAACAAGACCTCCCAAGATATTTCAAAGGATCTGACAGTATTTTTTTTGAATACCAAATCAACAGTAGTTGAAATTCAATCTCCATTTGCTAGTGCTTTACATATGCACAGTGTCCCCTCTACAGGGCTAAGTTAATGAGAGCCGTACCTGCTTTCACTCACATCCTCCCAGCCGTCCTTACTGAAGTTCTCAAACACATTACTCATAACCTTGATGGACTGTTTGAGAAAAGCTCCATGATGTCCCAAAGAGCTCTTTTTCTTGGCTGTTTTTAATTTAACCTTGGTGCCTGTTATCTTGCAATTACATTACCCAGAGATTGCCACTGCTTTGGCTTTATCCAGCAAACACTTCTGCTCCTGCACTTGACTCAGCAAATCTTCACTTTCATTTCTCAACCTGTTAGCTTCTGTCACTTGCCTCTTCAAAGAGGCAGCTTCTTTTTCCTTCTCATCAATCATGAATTGAAGTTCTGCTTTTTCTTTTTTTACCTCACAAATCCTCTTAAGTAGTGTTTCCAGATCTCTTTTTCTTGTGTCTGCATCTTTCTTTTGCACTTTTAAAGATTCTTTCAAATACACTTTCTAATTCAGTAAGTCTTTATTTACTTCTGTTTCTTTAATTCCTCTTCAATAGCTTTGATTCTTCTTTCTAGTTGTTGTACCTAAAAAAGGCAATTTTAGCATTTACAATATTTCAGCCTGTCTTGAAAAACTCCAAACTATGTTTTCAGATATATTTATTATGTGACAATAATGTCACATGAAGAGCAAGGACAAAAGCTATCTGTAGTCCTTAATTTTAAAATAACTTTACATAGTGCAGATTAAAACATTTTAGCTGCAATTATACAGCTGTTGAACAAAGGGCAGATGGTAAAAGAACTTAAAATTCCAGGCAAAATGACACAGAAGTTTAAGTATACCATGCTAATGAATCTTCCTTATGCATCTTGAGCTCATTACTGATTTTGTTATACATACTAATTGAATTTAAAAAAACATTTTCAGAAAGAATACTACTCTGAAATGTAGACAATTTTGCACTATCTATCTGAAGCAACAAGTTCTTTCAAGTGTTGTAAATACAGAAATAAAATATTAATTTGATCTTTAAAAAAACCCTGAACAAATCCTAGCAAGAGATATCAGAAACTCAGCACCTAAAAATATGGAAGCCAGCGTATGTTTTCTATTCACAGAGATGAAAAATCTATCCTGTTTCAATAAAGAGACTAATTTGCCAAGTTCCTCACAAAAATTTTGTGGAAAACATCATTATACCTAATTTTGCTTCTGAAGTCCTTTGAGGTTTATGGATATTGAAGTCCATTCACAGTAAACTGACTCTCTGTGATGTTCTTGAATATCCATATAAAGGACAATTCCAGAAATAAGGGGCAATTTAATTTTGGCAGATACTAATCTGATTATTTAGTCTATGGGACATCCCCAGAAACTTGAAAAGGGCATCAGAGCAAGTTTCGTGCTCAGTAATGACTTCAATACTTGGAGAAATATTTTTGGATGGTTTTGTGCAAGCTCAATCCCCACTCTTTCACTAAGGAATATGTCAGGGGTTCTAGGTTTCTCTGTACATTGTTAGGAAAGACTGTTTTTTCTAGGAGCTACACGAGCGTATGTACGGCTAACTTGAACTTCCAACCTTATAAAATACTGACCAGTTCCCACACTTTGTAGCAATACAAAATGTCAAAACTATCTTTGACACTGAAAATATTGAAACCCTATTATTTCTGTAAGTTTTTACTTTTAGTTTTTTACAACAACATTTTGCCAACACTTAAATTATTTTAAAATTTATTAAATGTTGTACAAAGTGGGTACTACAGATATGATTGAGCGAAATGACAGCTCTTGATGTACAGGGCAAATTAGAACAAGAGCTGCTCAAACTTCATACATATTTGTGAATTGGATACTGAACACATGAGTTTGATAGGAAATCTTTAATATGAAGAGACAACACATTACGGCTACATAAAGTTAATGGGTGAAAGTAGAAATAAAAGGGATTTTTTTTCAAACGCTTTAGTGAAACAAAGGGTTATAATTAAAATCATTGCTTGCACATTCCACCCCTATGTCAATGTGTTATACCAATACCTTTCTTCAATCATCTTCCTAAACTGACATTCTGTTACTGTTTTATCAGTTCTTTAAAGGAACCTTTTGCACTCAGTAGCACTTAAAGTCATGTATGACAGCTGGAAGGAAATAAACAATAAATAGCTTCTACACCTATCCCTAAGGTACCATCATAACTCTGTATATCCATAGAGATAAAAATTATGTAGTACCTGGCAAACAAAATTATAGTTCTGAAATATAGATGATAAGCAAGCATAAACTGTGACATTTCAGATGGTAGCATTCATATTATTTCAATTACTCACTCTACCTTAAGATAAATGAATGTGAGCACTTCCTATTCTGTGTGTTATTATTTTAACATGATGTTTGTCATTCAGTAATAACGAGATGACAGCCTTCATTGCCTGACCATATGGCAAGTGTTACAAGTATATGCAATCACATCATCTGCTGTAAATTACCATACTTCCTACAAGTTAATTCACAGATAAAAAATAAATAGACATACCTGAACTGACATTCAACGTTATAGATTTGTGTTTATTCAATTTAAGCATGCTTTTAAAGATTTATAAGTAATTAAACAAATAGTTTTGTAAAATGACAAACAAAAGGCATGATACTGTTTGAAGGATGCCTTTTCTTTGCAAGCAAACAAAACATATGGTAAAATACAAGTGAGCCCTCTTAAGTGAACACCTGTTAACATACTAAACTACTTGTGTATATTACAAATATCAATACAAATACCAACTAGTTAAGAACATCCCATCACTGTATGAGGCAAAGCCTGTAGAATGTTAAGCAATACAGATAAAATACATACCATTATTTGTTAAGCTAGAGAACACTACATGCATGCAGTACTATCCTGTAAAAAGTGATAGACCCACACATGTAGAAAATATTTGTACATGAAACATTGTGCTAGAATTTAAATACAACAAACAGTGAATTTATCATTATTATGCATCAATTCCATTCTGTAGAGGAACTCTATGGATATTAAGACCAGATATCATCTCAAGTTAAATACCCAGCAAAGGTATTAAGGTTTCTGAAGTTAAGGGGTAAAATGATACTTACAATTTAGATAATCTGTTAGCTTTTAGCATTACATCCCTAAACACTCTTTTAATTTTTTCTGACTCTACCCATGTTTATCTTACATAACATTCACAGCTACTTCCCTAGAATTAATTTCTGAGCAAAATTCCTTAAAGCCACATTTTTAAATTTTGAAGGAAAATGATGGCTTAAATTTGTGAGTACTGACACATAAGTATACATACATACATACATATATATATGTATATATATATATGATTCTTTTATAAAATTCAGATCTGTTTGTTGAGGTTGGTATCTTACGTTCTGTAGCATCTCATGAGAAACTTCTCTCATATATCTCTTTGGAGTATTACCCTTGACCCCATTATCTTCACTAAGTTTAAAAAGTGGCTCTATCAGAAAATAAATAACACATCTCTATAATATAATAAATAAAATACATTATGACACCTAGTATTTCACTAAAACAATCCATAGACATTTTAAGGAAATGCATTCTTTACTTCTGTAATTATTTATAATGTGGTATATTTTCTTGGCAAGCTTTTTGGTCAGTTTCTAAAGTGACCTCTCTTCAAAGTGTTCTGTCACATAATTATTAATCTCTGTAGCATCACAGTATGTTTTTTTCAGAGTACAATCTTTTCAAAGGCACAATAGATCTGGGGGTTAAAGACACTGTACTTTCATTCCAATTTTTATTCTTTTACAGACTATTCCCTCTATGCCTTAAAAGCAGAATTCATTGCCGTTTTATCTACACAGTCACTATCAGTTTTGTTCTCTAGGTCTTGTCCCCTGCTAGGAGGATCAGAGTGATTGGTGAACAAAGCAAACAGTAACTGAATTAGGATGGATGAAAAGTTTAAACCTTGGTTTTTGTTAAGTTAAAGATCATGTACTTCACTAGATAAATCACACAAATCATTCGACTGAAATACTGTGAAATCATAACAATTAGAAATTGATACAGCTAATACCAGCTGAATCAAATCTAAGCATCACAGCTATACATTTTAGATACTAAAAATCAGACTTATTCATTGAAAAAAACGTTTAAAAGTTCCAATACATATGGTCATTCAGAAATCAAGAGTTTAGCATTCACAAGTTGCCCACTGCTCATAGAAATGAGCAATTACACACATCAGAAGGATTTCATCTTAGCATATGAAATATTGCATTACAGAACAAATAAATCCCAATACTCTAAAAGCATCACAATATTAGTATTTCTTTTTTGGTCCTTCTTTCCCCCAAATGAACTTAAAGAATTAATCTTAAGGGATAAATATCTGTGCTACATGGTGGAGGTCTGCTTTAGAAGCAACATTTTAAACTACAAGCAGACACTGCAGGTCACTTAAAAACTTTTGATTTATAAACAAAGCAAGTGTAGAAGAAAACAGTGTTACTCTCTGTAGATTCACAATCCTCTTGATATAAACAGTGACTAACAAGTTTGTTAGAGTGAATTAGACCTTTCTTTTGTCTTTGGAACATGTCATGGCCAATTAATACTTCTGTATTCATGAAATAAATGGAACACTATTCTAAAGATAATAAAAGCTGAAAAAGGTAAAACTATGCATCTGGGGAATATGTACCTTTACCTTGATATTAATATGTTAGTTCCCATGTTACTTCAGACTACAGTCCCCCAGCACAGTGGTACTGCATACATTTAGAACATTCTTTAAGTAACACACAAAGATAATACGAACATGCTTTTCATCTTTTTCTAAATATTCACTCATTTGAATGCCTGTTGTAGCTTTTATATCAGCATTTACCGTACTCCACTGAAAAGAAAAAATTATTTCCCATAGTCAAAGAAACTGATCAAAGCACACAAGGTGTTATGTTTATTATGTGGATGTATTAAAATGCAATTTAAAACTCTATAAATAGACATATTATATGCAGATACTAAAGAATACTATCTGCATATAATAGATATGTAAAGAATACTTTTCTATCCCTTTTGGGATAGAAAAGACTATACATGTTCAGTATTACCAAAGGAGACACAAGTAACATAAACTGAAGTGTAGCCAAAGGTCACTGAAACTTAACCCTTTCTATTGAGCAGAAAATGTATGGCCCATTCAAGCCCCTTTTCCCCTCCTCCCTTCTAATTGTTATGCAATTGTTCATAGGAATTGGTTAGCGAGGCAGTGAAACAGCATCACCTGTAACTGTCTGTCTAGGATAGCAGAAAGATACATCATATCAGTCTACTCAGCAAGACATGCTCTACCTGTCATACTTCTACATAAAAAAATAACATCTTCTCCCTCAAGGAAAAGACCCACAAGTCATAAAGCCAACTATCTTCAGTCATCAAATTACCATGGTCTTACATAAGCACAGTTACATCCCACTGAGAAAACATAGTTAACTGTCAGCCTTAGAACGTAAAACTTAATTCCTTATTAATAGTCATCAAATCTGATGATGAGTTAGTTCAACACCACTGCCAAAACGGTACTTGAACTGTGAAACTATAGTACACTATAGTATTTTCAGAACACCTGCTTGCACAAAGAAAAAAACACCCTTAAAAAAAAAAAAAAAAAAAAGACACAAAAAGCACTGTCATAGTCACTTAAAAAGAAACCTATACAAACCATCAAAGGAATGACATTTTTGTGTGCAGTACATGCCAGGTGAAGGATTTCCCTAACAAAAAAGGCTCCAGGGCGCACAAAGCCACTGTGTTACTGACTCCAGTGGTAGGCACTCATGCTCCTGGATAGAAAGAAACTTCTGGTGGGAAACACCAGGGTGAAGGCCAGAAGGGAATGCCCCATGCCTATATACTGAGGACACAGTATATTCAGGAGTCTCAGAATGAAAGAGGTCTTCAAACTGCCTCCTTGGAGAAAGAGCAGGCCAACAGTTTACTGCTTCTAAAGAAGGCATTTGCTCTTTTTCTGAATAGGATTTGATGAATCTACTCTCCTGCTTTTGGAGGAAATGGCATACCTACCTACCAACACATCCTTTACCTTCATAAACAAATAAGGGCACAAATAGCATGAACAGTGAATTTGGATTTGATGACTACCAGTAATAACTGGGCAACAGAATAAGAATGGAAAGAAATTGGGAATGGCAGGAACAGAGTTTCCTTTTCCCTTGACCACTTCATCTTTGACCAACAGGATCTGAAAAGTTGTATGGTAGAACAACAAAACCACCCATTACTTCTTCTGACAAACACAAGTGATACCCAACAAAGACAGACAATTTTAATGCAGGAAAGCTCAGTCTCTTTTTACAGATTTTATCCCTTGATTTTAGAATGCTTGATGAAAACAGGTACCTATCTGCTAAGGTGCAAGTGAATTCCAACATCATTCATAAACTGAGGAAATTGACATCAGGTTTCCTTTTATAAAGAAAAACATACTGAAATTAAGAATGACATGTATTTACATGATATCAAGTTTGGATTCCCAGCAAATTACTGATAACAGACATGAGGCTGTATTTTTATTTAGGAAGAAGGCATTTAACCTCCTTTTTAAGGCAGAGGGCATATGAACTTTCTGAGAACATGAGTAAGGATTTTTAACATTACATTCCTTTATGCTCAAAGATGGACATCCAGCTTCATTCATTATGGTGCAACCTTCTAGAAAATCTCAAAAAATACATGTGTCATGACTGCAACTCCCTTCGTTTTTCAAGGGGAACAATAAGGAAATTACTTTTTAGACACCATGTGAGCAGCTATTTTCTTACACTTCAATTGATAAAAAATTTGAAACAGCTAGAATCATCTCAGTCTTCTGTGTTAATAGGAAGGTTTTATTAATATGTATCTTTGGACTTGAATCTTATGAGACATTTCCTTTTCATTTAAATGATAACCAGAACAACACAGACTGAAAAAGGTAGATAAAATTTGCCTAGAACACTTCACTAGTAATTTAAACATTTTTCTCAGTCCCCAGAAAAGAATAGCTAATCATTGTACTAATTACAAAATCAGAAGTGTGCATCCACCCACACATTTTTAAAAGAGCATATGTTTACCTGAAAAGAAAACAAAAAAGAGGAAGAAAATTCTAATTGTTAAAAGACTAAACATGTCAAGAACTGGCAGTTCTGACTGTTTTTTGGAAAATTCCAGATACTGCTCAGCAGGCCCCTAACTCCTTCTCACCATTGGTTATCTTTCCCCTTCTCCTTCTGCAAAGACTTACTGCATTGGAAAAAAACAAAGAAGTGCTTCCTAAAGTCAGTATTTAAACATCCGGTTCTGTGGCTATGAACACAACACATAAATAGTACAAAAGGAAAAGTTAACTTTCAGTTTTCAGCAGCTCGATACTCCCACCTAATTTTAAAGACAGAATTTTAAAGTTAAGGAAAAAAAAATCTGTATTTTTTCATTCAAGTAGTCAACATTTTCACAAAAAATAGAAAACAGCCACCAGGAGAAAATTGCAATAAAGAATGGTAAGGCTTTACTGCTAAGAATGTATAGAGTACTTCTCCAAGTTTTCTACTTACTTCCTTTGCACAATACTGTGCATAAAGAATTCACCACAGATGCAATGTCCTGATGGACTGTAATTATCCACTCTTGAATATTTCTCCCAGAATATTAAGGAACAGCTCATAATACGCAGAATCAGAGGAGTGATGGAGAGGCAGTGGCAATATATTACCTATCTGACTGACAAAGACTCATCTTCACAGAACCATCAACTACTGTAAAGATTATAAAGATAGAAAAGATACTCATGATCAATTCTTATAATTTCACCATTTTGATTATTTTCAAATTCAGATACTTTGTGAGACTAGAATTAAAAGAGATGTCTGAATAAGCGTGAAATTTCTGTATCAGTATATTTCATAAATAGGCAGAATATACATATTAGTTGCAAATGTATTAATGTGTATTTATTCATATAAATTGTCAGATTTAATAGATGTGTAGACAAATAACGAGCAAACATACTTTCACATGCATGGGCATATGATTAAAAAATACACATTCATGAAAAAGAAATCAATCTTTGGAGAGAAAATAACCTTATATAAAAAATCCATATTCTGACAGACTACTGTACTGGGTTTGAGTGGCCAAGTTTTGGTAGTAGGAGGACCTACAGGAGTGGCTTCTGTGAGAAGCTACGAGAAGCTTCTTCCATGTCCAGCACAGCCAATCCCTGGCAGCTTTAAGATGGACCCACTGCTGACCAAGGCTGGGCCAATCAGCGTTGACAGTAACATGGTAACATAATTAAGAAGGAAAAAAAGTGATTGTAGATGTAACTGTGGGCAGAGAAGAGCAGAGATAGAATATGTGAGAGGAACAACTTTGCAGACACGGGAGACACCCCACACTGGAGCAGGGGAAGGAGTCCCCTTCCTGAGCAGTGGGAGAAACAACATGTGATGAACTGACCATAACCCCCATGCCCTGTCTCCATGCGCTGCTGGGGGGAAGGAGGTAGAGCTGGCAAAGAGGGATGAGAAGAAGGTGGTTTTAATGTTATTTTTTACTTTTCCTTTGATTTTTTAGTGATAAATTCGATTAATATCCTGAAGCTGAGTCTGTTTTGCCCATGACAGTATCTCAACCCATGAACCCTTCATTATATTTTTTCTCCCCTGTCCAGCTGTAGAGGAAAGTGATAGAGAGCCTTTGGTACCTGTATGGCATCCAGCCAGGCTCAACCCACTCAAACTACATACAAACGTATAAAATACTATACCCTTCATTTTTTGCTGTAAGTATAGTTCCTGTATTGTGAACTTACAGAATGGTGTATTTTCATCTGATCCAATTCTTTCTTAAGATTCAGTCTACAAAAGAGGAAATAAAAAAAAAATAGGTACAATCACACAGATGCCACTAAAATTATTTCAGAAATTAATCCAAACCCACACCAATATATTACTGGGAATAAAGTTATCGACTCCCAGGAATTATTTCTAATTTGACAAGACTTAGCATTACTTCAAACGTAAGGAGTCCTTCATACAACAGCTTTTTGAAATGTGTAAATCATATGAATTTCCAAAATTCAGACACAACGCTGATTGTAACATACACTAAGAAGTTGCAGCCCATCTTTTTTAGGCAAGAAAATATTTGAGATTAACAGAAGACTAGTAGGAGGTAAAATCCTTTTAAGAGGCAGATAAATACTCTGTCTCAGGGGAAATTGCCAGCCAAACTCATGAAGATATGTCTTATGATCTAGCAACTATTCAAGAAACTTATTAACAAAATCATTCCTTCCATTTTCCAGCCCTGATGGACTACCATACTACTACCATAGTTTATTCTGTAATATCAACCAGCTAAGCTCTGCACAATAAATTGAATTACTCTTTTTTCAATTTAATAAAATTGCATATAAATAAAGTTGCCTGGATACCAATACTAAAGTTTCAAAGTCAAATTGGGAAATGCTAGAAAGAAAGACATTATTTAAATTGTTTATTTAAACTTGTGTTTTCTGACACATTCTCTATCTATATAGTTGTACACTATTTCAGCAATAAAACCCACACCTGTTTCAGCCAAAGGTCATACAATACACAAAACAGAGCACAGTCATTTAATAGGTAGCTTCTGCTTAAAATATAAATGCATTTCATGCACAAATACACATTATTCTAGCTCTGTTGTGAAAGTTTCACTGCTAGTGTTCTCACTTATTTCAGTTGTACTCCAAACAGCAGCACCTACTTCACAGGAAATTTATGCTTTTCCCTACTTTGCCATCTGAAACAAGGCACTAAAAAAATCTGGCCAAATTATTTGCCAACTTAAGGAAAGGACTTAAAAAAGAAGTCATTTGGTATACACAGTACATTAAAGCACATTGCAAGTCAAGTGCACCTCTGACTCAGCTGTAAAACATAAATTACAGAGAAAATTATAAACATGAAAAGTTAAACTAACTTGCTTAGCATGACACATAGGAAATCCAGCTATTTTTGGGATCACTTATCTGCCTTCACAGGTTGATATTTTTTGCTGTCCTTTCATCTTCCAAAACTCAGTCAACATCAGTTTCTATTACACAGACTTCAGTGGCTTTTGTCTCCACATTGTCTTAAGTCTTCACAGCATGTTGGCTTTTTGCACAGAATGGCAAAATATTTCATTGAAAAAACATTGCTTATGAAATTAAAGACTCGAATCAACATGACATAGTTCCTACCTGAATCTCTATCTTCTGAAACAGTTAGTTTTCAACTTTAAAATCATTATTTGAATGAACACGTTTATGAACAAATGTACTGCCTCTGTAAACACTAATTGACAAGCATGCAATATAGTGATTGTACAAGATTTTTAAGAGTGAACTTCTATACATATCTTTTCCTTTAGGTTGATGAAAGACATGCAGAAGTAAACTAGTTATATTAAATAAGCTAAGAGGAAGTTCATAGTCAGAATACCTGAAGTGCCTCCAAATAAATTCATTTATCTATGAAATACTCTCCAACTGAAATTATGATTTATCTAAGATGGAAAAATTTTAGTCAAGTCCAAACCAAAAATTTCTATGTGCAATACAAGAATCAACTCACGCAATCAATGGCTAGGTGAATGTTATAAATGCCCACATGGGTTAGCTAGTGCCAAGTCCAACCATCAGCAGTACTATGCCTCCCACAGAGGCAAAAGCAGATGCTATTCAAGAAAGAATAGAAGCCTAACAGTTTGCGCAGTGTGATTCCAATTTTTCATCCTGGAAGTGGCACATTCTTTATTTCTTCTGCTTTCCCAGTTGCTAAAAGGAACTTTCCTCCAATCCCAGAGCAAAAAAAATTTCTTTATAACCTTTCATGTGGAGCTCTGTTAAAGGCAATTGAAAAAATACTCATCAGATTACTGTTACCACACAGTTTTGACACCCTTCTGCAATTCCAGCAGGTTAATGAAGCAGGATTTTCCTTTACAGAAGCCACATTAATGCTTCCCCAATAAAACTGCGTTGATTTGTGCTTAGTGGTGGTCATCTCTATGGTGCTCTTTTCTGGTTGTTTGGTTTCGGTTTTTTTTCACTTTTTCCCTTTCACCCTCTTTTTCCTAAAGACTGACTACCATTTTCAAGGTATGGAAGCAGCCATGTTACTGCAGCTCCCTCTGGAGCCCATTGTGCATTTGGGAGTTACGGCAGCAACCTGCCAGTCCATTGGCTGTTAACAGTTAGGTTAATTTCATACTTACTGCTTGTAAATATATTGAAGTTCATGTTCTTCACTCAACACCTCTGCGAGTGAAGAATATATATATATATATATATATATATATATATATTCAATATATTTACATATATTGAATATATATAAATATATATTCATTATATATATTCAATATATATACATATATGTATTTCAATACATTTACAAGCAACTACTCTACTTGACCTCATAATTGCTGTACAGATACTTCAAATAGGTCTAATGCCTTTGATCTATCTGCTGCAAAGCATACACAAGTTGTTGGCGTCTTCATCTTCCATTTAGCATAAAAACATACAATCACAGCATGGTTTGGATTGAAAGACATCTTAATGATCATCAAATACGAAATACTGACCAAGGAAAAGACTGTTCTTTTAGGCTTTGTAAATTCAGTGTGTCATTTTACACTGTTATCATTGAGCAAACCTATTAACTTCCTTATTGTCTTCTTTTTCACTCTATTTAAGCAAAATTTTACTGTAACAGCTTAAGCTTTGAAAACAACTCTTCAAGAGCCTTTTTAGGCTTCTCAACTTCCCACCTGCATTTCTCCTGTCTCTGTTTACTGGTCCTACCTGTTTCTCAGCAATGCAAGCTCAAGTTTTAAATGCTGACCTTTTCCATGTAAGTGCCATTTAAACTTTTGCAGTCTCTAAAGCGAGCTTCTTAAGACTCTTTGGGGACAGGGGGTGGTTTGGAACTATTTTATTTTAGCTTTTTTTTTTCAAATTGTAGCACATATTTCAGTTGGGTGTCAGCTACAGTATTTTCTTAACAGTATCCAACAAATGTTTCTTTTCTGCTGGCTCTAGTGCACAGTTGAAGATTTTTTGACTAGTTGCTTCATTTTCATTTTATTGGTTTCCTTTCTGGAAAGTGAGTATCCCTAGGCCAATTGATTTGTTCCACTCTCTTCTGATATTATTTAAATTAAAACAAACAAACAAACAAGTTACATAAACCCAATAAAGGCCTTCCTTCTTTCCATACCAAAGTCACAAAGCAAATCATCCTGGAAATAATATCCAGCCACCTAATAGACAAGGTGACTGAAAGCAATTAGCACACATTTACTGCGGAAAAATCTTGCTTTACCAACCTCACTACATCTGTAAGAGATGACTGGCTGTAAGAATAAAGGGAGAGCAGGTGTACACCTTGAATTTGGCAAGGTATTTGAGATGGTCTCTCATCTCTTTATTGCCAAAGGTTTGAGATCTGAATTGAAAATTAGATAAGGTGTCTGTAAAATTGGCTGAACTGTTGGGTTGAAGAGGTGATGACCTGTCATATGGAGTACAACTGGTAACTAGCAACTAAAAGCTTTCCTCAGGGATCCACTATAGAGCCAATACTGTTTACTGTCTTTATTAACAACCTCAAAGATATGCTAGAGTGCCTTATAGCAATCTGAGGGAAGCAACTGAGAGCTCAGTAGAGGGCTGGACCACTGCTCACTGAGATTTCATAGGAAGAAAAAAAATGGCTGATGGGAACTTCATGAAGGTCACTTAAGGCAAAGTCCCCTTAGAAAAACTTTGAAAGAGGACATGTTAAAAGACCAATTGTCTCAAAAGCAGCTTGGCAGAAAAAAATTCTGTCCTTTGAACCAATATGATGAACATTAGCAGTGACGTGACTTAGTGGTGAAGGCTAACTACATGCTGGCTGTATAGGCAGGAGTCAGTAATCAGTTTACAGAATTGATTCTATTCAGCACTTCTGAGATGGCAAGTGTGGCTGTGTCTTGCTTTATTCTCCTCCAAGAAAGACATTTATGTAAATACATTAAGTGTAGCAAAGGGGCATCACAATGGCCAGAGGTTAGCCTTATGTTTTATGATGACAGGATGAAAGAAAACTTCTGACTATCAATACCTGCTTCCTTCTATGCTGAAAAGAATTCCTTTATTCCAGGACCATTCTTGGTGCAAGAGGATATTATCACATCAGTTAGAAAGCAGGTCTTATGTTTCACTCATGGTCTCATTTAAGAGACTCAATTCCTCATGGTGAGTTCTTCTTTCTCTGGAGCTGTGCTCTTTGTAGCTGACAGAATAAAATGTCCTACATGTAGAAAATCATACATGTCACACTACACCAAACTGAATAAGCTGAATGCCACTGGGGGGACTGCTACCCACATTCTGATTTTAACTTTCTTGATCTTGGGAAGGTAAAACAGATTTAGCCTGCCTTTTTCAATCAATTACTGTCATCCTATCCTAAGATCTCCCATCCTAATTAGTTAGTTGGTTGGTTTCTTTTATTATTTCTATCATCTGAAGCCTGCTAATATTCTGTTCACTAACTTTTTAAATTTTGAATGAAACTATTAGGCTGTTCAAGGCAAATATGTTTGCACTGAGCAAATTTCTAACTGTTTAAGTGATTGGGAAACAGACACCATACTGATTTCTGCTCACACTTTTTTAAATCTAAAGAACAACACAATAAAACCTTTAAACTACTCTAGCTAGAACTTGTAAAAAGAAGAAAAAAAAATTCCCTGTATATGCATTATAACAAGACATCCACATCTAGTCCAGTTCTCTGAAATTAACCATAAAAGCACCATAGCCTGTACGTTTTGCGCAGAGTGGTCTTCTTGAACAACACAGCTCTTTGCAGAGGCTCTATAATTGGTACATTCCTCAAGAGCAAGTGAGCAAGATCACTTGAAAGAAGCATCACAGAAGGCTCAAGTAAGAAATTTCAAAGAAAGAAGGAATGTCAAGGAATTCAGGGCAACTGAAGAAGCCACAGAAAGCTGCCAAAGTATAATTCAACAGTGAAAGAAATTACTCATACTGAAAGAACTCAGCGGCAAAAAGCAGGGGTGGGGGAAAATACTTGCTTTCCAGTCTATCATTTACAGTATTATCTCCCTCCGTGTCTCAAACAGACATGCCAACTTAATAGCTAAGAATTTAACTATTTTTCTGAAATTCTCCCTCCCTCTCAAAAAAATAATTTAAGTGAGTCTGAAGATAAATATCTCAGTGTGTTTTTTTACCCAAAAGTGGGATTGCATTTGACAAACTATGTCTGCCCCACCAGACTTTTAAACTATTCCCATACAACTCTTTTATGAAGCAGATTAGGTATCTAAAAGCATCTGTGATCCAGTGGCACAGATTCCAGTGACACGAGATGCTTCCCGCATTTACTGAGGGTAAAAGAATTGCCTCTGCAATCCTGCAACTCAAAGGATCAAAGCTAAGTTCTGTGTGTGGTGATGAAGACTACTAACCTACTGGAACTTTAGAGTAAGAAGAGTGACTCAGAGTCAGAGCAGTGTCAAATTTCAGATATTATGAAAAAGAGTTTCTAAAACTATTTTAGCAGATTAAGCTAATATTTGCTGTTATTATCTTAAGCATATGCTCAGTGGATCAACTGCACCAGTTTTTGCATCATTCACTTTCAATGAACACATCAAACAATGAAAAGAAGAAATGCGCCAGGTCTAGGTCCTAACTGAAAAGGGAATTTCTCTGACCATTGCATTTGATTTTGCAAGTGCTTAGCAAAGGGCATCATGTTTATGTCATCTGAAACCATCCAAGACACAAATTGAGACTGAGAGATAGAGTCTTTTGAGATATTTTAACAATGGGAAACTAGTTTCTGTCTGAAGTGTTACTAAGCTGATTGCAGACTGCAGGCATGGAAATAGAAACTAAAGCTGTGAATATTAGTACTTGTCTTGTCCATCTTTTGACAGTAGAAACACTGAGTGTTCATGATGTTTCAAGACTAGGCAAGAAATGCCTTATGTTAATATCCATTTAACTGTGTTTATGCAAATTTTCTTCTCCTAGGATTTTCCATGGATTTCACTTTTTAAAATTACTATAACTACAAGCATGATTTAAAAAAGAAAAAAAGTATACTTTAAACTTTTTATATTGGATATCAAATAATATTTTATTCTAATAAATCCAGTAGTCACTAAGTGAAGTGAAAGAAATTGGAAGTTTATATTGCAGATTAGGTTCTGTACAATTCCTACTTCCAATTATAATATTATAAGTGTCACGAGTATTTGAGCACAACTTTCTCCCCCAGGAGGGAAATTCAGCAATGAGTAGAAGGAACTGCAGGAGAAGTATAAATCTACAAAAATTTGAAGTCAACTGTCTGCTTTGGCAAGCAGTAACATCAAACACAGAGGATGCTTTCAGTTTACCTTTCACAAGTCCCTGAATGACAATGTATCAGCTGACAAAGAGAGTGCGTTTTAGTTCCCTTCTTCACACTATACATCTTTTTGCTTGAGCAAGGAAATACATACAGCATATGAAATTTAAAAATCAGCATTTTTTGAGAACCAATTATCTGTCTTTTTAAAATCAAAATTTTAAAATTCTATGGCTGTATGGTTGTATTTGTGTTGTTTCTGTCAGCACCTCATTAACACAATCTCAAAATTATGTCTACTAAACAGTATTGAAACTCAAACTCCTAAGCATTTTGCAATAAATGAGGAAGAACCAGAAATTAAAGTTTATTTAAAGATGAAACCCCCATACAAAAGGAAAAGTATGCTACTTCTAGGTACTCAAGTGTTGCTAAGCAAACCATATACAACATCACAAAAACAGTCAAGTTCTAAACTGAAATACATACAGCAATGCAGAACTCAAAATAAAGTCCATGGTTATCACAAAAGAAAAACAAAGAACTTTTCTACAGAAAAATTTTGCTCTGTAGACTCAGAGAAGCTAAACCTGTGAACTACAATTTAAGAATGAATGATGAGGTTTGGATACAATACAAATATGCAGGTCAGGAGAAAAGACAAAGCAAATAAGTGAGAGTATTAACTGGTCGCTTCCAGGTCATAAATTCACATTTGAACACTTTGTGTCTTGACAAAATCAAAGACTACTACTGAATTTTATTGTCTTTGTCACATTTCTGTCGTGTACTCTTCTAGTATTTAACTCAACTTTTAAAAATGAAAGTTCCTGGGATGTATTTTAAAATAATAGAGAAATATCAGATACAAATCCTGCACAAGTGTTTAGCAAATACTGTGAACTATTTGACAACTTACACAATCTTTTTTATTGTTATAGGGATTAGCTGAAACTTTGCAGGGTGTTGTAAAGCCAGAATTCTATAAATAAGCTTTTATCCATTAATAAATTGATTGAAAAATAGAAATAAAACTTAACTAAACTTAATGGACTTTAAAAGTAATACAAAAACTGTTTAGAGTTGCACTCTGTAAATTTACACAAACATAAATAATGGCAGGCAAAGGAGATTCATTACAAGGAATACATATCAGCAATTAGGAGCAAAAGAAAATAAGTAACCACTAAGTTCAACTTTTATAAAGTTTCTTTAAGTCTAAACTCAAATCTGCAAATGTAATGCTAACACAGTAAGCCATTCCTAAAAGCTTGTAATGTTGAAATTGCAATTATCACTTGCCTGTACCTACATGCAGTTTTTTCCTAGGTTTATTTTGATCACTATGGGTTGTTTTTTAAATTGAAAATATATAAAACATTTTAAAATCATGTCAAGCAACTCTTTTCTAATTGCACTGTGGGAGTCTTTACAGTCCTGATTAGTTTATATTTAAGGCTTAGCAAGTCCTAAAGAAGACTGTATAACTGGAAAACGTATCCTAAAAATTTGCTGTAACAATATACGAAATTTGCCAATAATGAAGGTTATGTAATTATGAGCGACATACATGACTGCAATTTCTAATCTTAGGACTACACTAATCCTATGTCTGTCTACTAGATGAATTGAAAATGGTTTTTGAAATAACTATTCAGCTCCCCCACAGACTTTTCAGCTTTTAAAAAGATAGGAAAAAAAAAACCTACTTGTTTTGCAATGTAGTTGAAAGAGTAATAAAAACTAGCAGACTGAAAAGCTCCAGAATTTATTACTTCTTCCAGAAGAAATGTCTTGCTCTTATTTATACTCACATTTTATACTTTCTAGCAGTGTTGCCAAGTTTAAATGATAGCCCATCAAATGGGGGAAAAGTGACTTAAAGCCATACAAAGCCTAGAAACTAGTGTGCTGCTTTTCAGTTTTATGCACACCTGAAACTGCTTAATGGCCTTGAGTCTTCTGCAAAAAGAGGTTATCCTGCTTTTAAGTACATCAGGTAGATTTTAGCGTATTTCTTCAGTAAGTCTTTGTCAACAAAAAGCACTGTCTTATCTGCTTCCAAAACAAGATGACCTTCTGACAATGTAATCTACTCCAAAGTAGTTTTAAAGATAGCTTTGCTGACAAGAAACAGGGCAGCAGCAATCCTAGGTACTCTAGATTAGGTTGTCAGAGAATAATTTCCAGCCCCAAGGAAAATACACTGAGTCGTTGATTTGAGAGGAATCAGCATTCTAAATTAGCAGGAGTCTACTGGCCTTTCCCAGAAGACTATCAGGATCTTCTAATATGGCAGGTCAGAATTCTAATAATGATTTAACATCCTGAGAACAACCTCAAAGTCCTTTGTTTACTACAATTAACTTCATGAAAAAAGTAACTTTTTCTTACTTGTAACACATATAGAAAATGCACCATCAAGAGCAGGAAAGCATGCAGCATCCTCTTTTATGTACAAATGCTTCATTTTTGTCCACCAACTATGATTGCCACAGTCTCACCTGGCAGTATTAAAACGAGGATATTCAGAAATCAAGAAAGATAAAATTTATGCAGATAATAGTTTCTAGTGGTATTACATGCATTTTTGAAGGTACTGATCTTGATCCACAATTACAGAATCTGCTGTTTTCAGTATGATACAATAGTCTGGGCTCTATTTTTCACAATATAATACTTTTGATTACTCCTCCTGGTTTTAGTTTTTTTTAATACTCACCCATTTCAAATATAGGAAGAGGTAGCATATTTTAAACTATGCTATAGAATGAGTTATGCTAAAATAATTACTTCCAATTTCTTTTAGATTATAGCTAGGCATCAGCAAGAAATTCTTTGTAACAGTTGCTTACTTATCAAGTTATTAGAATAGGAGAAATGCTCCCACCATCTGCATATAAGCAGGGCTTCTGCAAAATATACCCTCTTGCTAGAACAAAATATCCTAGTACTCATCATTTTTAATTGTCAGCAGTTCTAAAGATACCATCAGGAGCCCTCACACAGCTCCAAATCTAAGGTACATGTACACATGTGCACTTGGGCCTCAATGCATTAAAGAAAAGGTAATTTAGAAAGACAGCCTGAGCTATAGCATAAACTTTCTCTCTGCACTTATGAGTTTAAAGGGCTCCTTCCCTCCAGAGTTGCTGACCCTGGGTTAACCCATTGCCAGAAGACTCTAGTTAGTCCTCTAGCAAACAATTGCCTCCTGAGTAATACACATCCCATAAGTCAGCCATTGCTCATCAGCAGCTTTCAGCATTCACAGGTAAGACAAGCAGGAGACTTCTACGCTCCCCTGCATACAGATAAAAGGAATTAAGAGAGGAGGCTCATGGCAGTCTAAAATAAACATTCAAACAAACACCAAGACATTTTTCTCATTTGTGCCAGGGAATTTTATCTGGAAAATAAAAGCATGCAGAGAATCTAATTTCTAATAGAGCTGAATACATTAGATGGAATAACCCACTGAGGAAACCGACTCCTTCCCAAGGATTACATGTTGTAAAGACTGCAGCAGGATGACTCTTTGGAGAAATAAACACAACGAACCACAATCTCCTAATGCATATTGTTGCCGGTATGGACAGATATCAGGGGGCTAGTCCAGGAGCTGCTGCAGTCAGGGAAGCCCTCCTGAGTCCATGAGGTTAACTATTGCCTTTTCAACCATTTTCCTCTAGAGCCATGGAAGACTGTTAAAAGACAGGAAAGCCAAATGAAGAAAAAAATCAGACAGAAAGTGCTAACCAAGCTTTGCATGCTCTTTATCACTGTCCTTAAAAAGGGACAGCAGCATTGCTAACTACAGTAACCAAAAAATAAGTTCTAAAGACACCGGGTCAACATAGTGTCAAAGAATTTTTTTCTTATCCAAAGCTTAAGTTAAATAGCCTAATAATCCTTGCAAGGAAAATAGGACAGCAGAAGCAGCTCTGTTTTCTTCCCCTCAGAAATGAAAGGTGCTTGAGAAGACAGCCAGTACATCAACAGAGAAATATCTAGGTAAACAAAGCTGAACTGCACTTTCTCTTCTTTAGTCTTCTAATTTTTAGTACAGTCTTAATTAACCAAGGAAATGAAGTATTTAACTACATAGATTCTTTAAGCTATCTATCTTACTTGTGCATCCACTTCCCAGAAATGTGTCTTCATCATTCTTGTTTCCCAATTCAGTCACTTGTAGGATGGATGAAAATTGCAGGAAGAGATATCTGCTGTTGCTAAGTAAAGTCTCCCAGATTTACAACCCACATTCAGGAGCAAAAAAAGGATAAAAGCAACTCCCCCCTCAACACTCCAATGTCTGTTCACATAACAAAATAGTGAATAGTGTCATAGTTGTCAAGAGTGCTTTTTGAGATATATTTCAATTCAACTGTCACTCCAAAGTCAAAGAAGCACTACTTTCAACACGCAGCATAACTCTTAGTTTGCAAAAAGATGGTAGAAACCCATGCTTAAAATTTTATCTACCATTTAGTAATCTTTAATTTGTTTCACTGAAGCACAAAATCCAGCTTATTTATCAAGAAGTGTTTAACGAAAATATAAATGTTACACTGTGTGAATTATGTTTATTATTCGAATTTGCAGGTTTCCATTCCTTTAAAATAAGACCATCAGAATAGCCTCATAAACAGTGTTTGTACCTGTTGTTAGCTCAAAACAGATTGAACCTCAAGGGCCAAGACTGGGGTACCACTGCCATCAATACAACTCAGAGAAGAGTGTACGTCACCCATCATATGAATATCAAGAGAATTTGTTGTTGTATCAGTCCTCTCAACCTTTATAAACCTCATGTGACAATACACTAAAGTCTCTTGCCTACAGCCTGCTGTTAGTGTGGAGCTGGTTTCCAATAATGCAAAGTAAGGATAAAAAAAAAATTCTTATTTTATTTCTTCCACTTAAGTATTTGAATTTTAGGAAAATTTTGATGATTCCATGTTTACACTCACATGATTGTGTTTGGAAAAAAGCAAATACAACAATAATTCTTAGAAAATGCATTCTGAATTCCTTAAAAATTAGAAAAAGATCCAAATGCATTAAGATAGGCTAAACTTTTGCATGTATATGCGTATTCTGCTTCATTCAACAAAAGAGGACTAAGTAGTTCATCACAAAAATCATGCTGGGTCACAATAACGGTCCACTAAGCACCACATTTGACTTTCTAGAATTACAAAACAGTACAATTTAGGAGAGAGTTCAAGAGATAAAGCAAGAATACATAAACAATATTTAATAACATTCATTGTAAAGTATTCATTTATATTATAAAATACAAAATAACATTTTAAAATTATAAAATAATTTACTATTTATATTATTGAGCACTCTCTGAAATAAATGTTCCTACATTTTTTCAAAATTCAGCTGTTGAAGTTCCATATGGTATTATGAAATCTGAGACACATGGAATCATGAAAATTTATGATGTCCCTTCCAAAATCCGTACTATGCAAAGGCAAGTGGAAAATTAGCATTGCATGTTCAATTAATCTTGCCAGAATGTACCAAGCACTGCTACCTTTACCAGAAATCCTAGAACTTCACTGAAGATACTGTAGAGAAACTTATTTTCATTACTCACTCCTTATTCTCTTAAAATAGCAATCTGACAAGTTAGCAGCAATCATTGTGCTTTGGTATTACTGACTGTAGGTTCACAGGCTTCTTTCATGTACATTCTGTACAGTTTAATACGACACACTTAGTAGTTCTTTGTTTTTATAAGTGCATGCATATCTGGAAGACTAATGAATCAGACATTTCCATCTAAGTGCTGAAGACCTTTTGCCTATGCCAGACAGAGGGATAAGAAAAAGACAGTTCTTCTGCAGGCAGTATGGTTATCACCTGTACAACAATTCATTTCTAAACCAAATAATCTACTCTGAAATCAAAAATCACTCTGATCCAACATCAAGGCAAGGAACAGCTCTGTGCAAGCAACAATACAAAGGGAAGCTAACAGAGTCCTTAACTTTCTCCACCATGTCTCTGCTATTTTTGTTCCCGACAATGCCCAAATCTTGTCATTAATGCAACTTTAATTCTGCATTTATCTGCTTCTATATTATGAAAAAAAAATGTTTAGCAGCAAGACTCATGTTTTTAATATGACACAATTCCATCACATATGAGAAGGCACTGAAGTTCAAGACAAGACATGTCTGATTAAATATGAAGGAACAAAGGAAAAACACGAACACATAAAAGACCACACTACAACCTCAAATTTGTCTGTTAGCTAGGATGCAGGAAATTACAAGATCTGGTGGACACAGGTAAGAAATATTCTAGAGACAAGTTTAACAATTAAAAAGCATCAATCTCCTTATTCTTGATGAAATCCTCTCAGTGAAAAACAGTCGATAGATAGAGTGCTTGGTGAAAATGTAACTAGAAGCTTCCTAGAAAATAAACTAATTCATTTCAAATAAAGGGCCATTTTGTTCATTATGTAAAAGCCCCTAGATGAGTTCATGTGGCATTCACAGTTCTGAGTCTGGTCCCTTAAAATATCTTACAGAAACTATACTCTATATTGCACCAAATGCTTCTGATTTCTTACATTTTAATTTATTTGCAGTGCAGTATTTCCTGTTCTCACACTTGAGCCTGTCATTTTCACTAAGCAGTACTCAGTCCTGTCAGTAAGCATGCACTTTGTCAAAACCCTCAGAAGAGCCACAAGATTAGCTGCAGAACTTAGGTTGGAATTGCTTTAAGTAGAATGAAAGCTGGTATTTCAGATTTTTATCTATTCCAACCTAAACAAACACATGCACATCATCATTTTAACTATATATGCCTTTGAACTACAGAATTACTAACTGAAGAAAAAAGTAACCAAGAGCCCTGACATATTAAATTCAAGTAATTATTAGTAAGATGTCTGCTCTGTCCCAGCACTCCTAAAACAGATAACCAGAAAGATTACTTTAGAGAGAAAACACCCAGGTCAGAAGGGCTATATGCTGCAGGTCTGCAGGTGACACTTTTTAACACTGATCTAGTGTGAATGCACTTTGTTACAAATTAATCTGCAACATGCCATACCTATTGAGTGAAATACAGAAAAAATTGCTGGGGTATTTGGATGTTTCACAAAACAACAGAGGTTTAAAAATAAGAGTCTTCGATGAACAGGCATCTCCTATTGCCTGAAAGGGTCAAGATTATCAAAATCGCATTTTTCAGCAGGTTCTCTAGTTAAAGAACCAGGGAGGTAACACACATTCAAGAAGTAAGGGAGCTAATATAGCCTATGTTTGTAGTTCTTACTGGTAGCATTCCAACACACTTAATTCAGCTTTTCTCCATCATACCCATTCTGACAGCTAGAAAGGCAAGAGGCATCACATGCTGCTGCTGGTACTACAACAGGCTCCTGTCAACTAGTTGGTCACATACCACTACACTAGGTACACAACAGTTGCTTTCACTCCACAGGAATAAGGAAAGCAGAAACCATGAGGTCTTGTTTTCCTAAAAAAGGAAAGCTTATTAGAAACATTTATTAAACAGCTGCTACAGCAGAGGAAGGATATGACTGAGCTTGTAGTGATTTCATATGCTTTGAAGACCCAGAGCACACCTCCTATAATGGATGACATGCAGAAGTACAAAACACTTATACAGACAACAAATTGCCAGCTAGCTATGAAAATGATAATTTATGTCATCATGTCTAATGCTGAAGAATGTTCGTTGTCCAAAAATTGAGTGTTGCTGATATCTATTACAAGGTTGCCTAAAAATAATACAGAATGATAGATGTAAAATTGTAAAGATTCCACAACAGTTCATATCCAGTCATCTATAAGTTTCCAAAGTTTGTACATTAAGGCCAAAGGGACAGGGTATCCCCATGCTCCAGCTAACTAACTTTTGATACAGAAATGCTGAAATTACTTAAATTAGCCAGCTTGCAATCAGGCAGCGGAACAATTGGATGTGCAGTGAAGCAGTTCTGTGGAGTGTGACCTGTGAGTCCTTCAGGTCAGCAAGCTGTCCCTGAGCCAGCAGTGCATCCTGGTGGTGCATTAGGAAGAGCAGTGCCAGCAGGATGAGGAGGGTGATTGTGCCTCTCTACTCAGCCTTGGTGAGGCACATCTGGATTGCTGTGTCCATTCCTGGGTTCCTCACTAGAAGGGAGTCATGGAGCCCCTGGAGTGGGTCCAGTGAAGGGCTAAAACCATGATTAATGTATGTGCATATTAAAGACATTTTACATCACTGCTCTATCCCTCAGAAGATGAGAGAGAAAGTAATTCTTACAGATTAAATGCATAAACAAGCAACAACAAAAAAATCATATTTTCTAACACTCACTCTTTGGTTTAGTCAGAGAGAGAAATTTTACCTATTGAGGTAAAATTAATATTAAAATTAATAGGTAAAATAAAACTAGTCTAGTTAGAACTTAAACCAAAATAAAATCCCTACAACGACACTCTTCTTTAAGCAATAGTGCATTGGTATATGCATGTTCAACATCAACTTAAGAAAACAATCTGTAGACTATCAACTAAGTGCAAAACCTATGGGCTAATCTGATTTACTTATACTGCCTGTAACATTACACATATAAGTAACTGATACAACTCCATAGATCATGTCCTTTATCCACAGAATTTAAAAAACAATAGAAGCAATATAAAGAAGCTCTATCCACTTGTCTAAAATTACAATAAATTTAGTATTGACTTTCTTAAGAAAATGAGCTGAAATCCTAAAATGATGACATCCTTCAATAAATTAAAGACTGCCATTATTACAGAAAGACAGATATAAACCCCACAATTATGCATTCATTTCTTCCTTACTTCAACAGTAAGTGACATTGCCCATAAGGAACAAACAGCACCTAAATCCACACAAAGAGTTCACCTTAATGAACACAATGCTGTACTGGCTTCTTACTAAATCCTTACTATGCAGACTTTTATGAATCCATTTTGCCTTATAAATCCTGTATCCTGAAGAGCTCAACTGTCTGCTCATGACACCTCACCACAGTCTAGTCAAGGTCAATGATCTGCAACATACAAGAAATAGGAGTGCTCCCATAAATGTGACTGCACAGGAGCTCTAGAAAAGCAGTCCAGCTGTACCAACCTTCAGGGTGCACACAATATATGAACATGGCTTTGTGTGAAAAAAGAGGCTTATGTAATTGCTCTTCAGCTACTATTGCCTGTGGTGAATGCGTTTACTAGTGAGGGAAAGGGAATTACATGTACATCTTGCCAGGTATGCAATTACATACATGGCAAGAAAGTGTTCTTTCCTACATAAAAATAAAAAATGAAATAATAATGAATATAATAATTGCATGTGATAATTTGTTGTTATAGCTTCAAAACAGCAAAAGAAAAAAAGTGACAATGAAGTGACAAGAACAGGCACACAATTTTAACTGGCAGATATAAGAATACCCCATGCAACACAGCTACTGGTAACACTGCCTATAATACACCAATGGAGATTCTGGTCAACACAAGGACTTACACAGAACAAAACAATTTGTTACTGTTGAAATTCTGTGATAGCAGCCTTCATGGTACTGCCACAAAATGGGCTTATATTGTGATCTATTGGGAAAACACTTTTTTTTTAAACAGGGACAAAAAACAAAGTCTGAATAAAACTTTCTATGATGTCTTGATTCTTAAATTAAAACAAAAAATCATAGTCACTTACAGAAAGTGTTAAATCACAGCAAAGGGCTAATTATACCATACTAACTTCCTTTTGTCTAGTATAAAAGGACATTTTTTTACTTTGCCTGGCTGAGTGTAATAGCCTATGAATTATGAGATCAAAGCAGCAAACTGTATGTTTTCTAAAGTAAGAGTTTCCTTCACCAAGTTTTACACTTACTACAGCTGAAAGAGCTGTGTGAAGGGATCAGCACTAAACCCAAAGGACAGGCTGTGCACAGCAAGAAAGAGAGCAACTCCCTCGTGCTTTTTGCAGGTCACTACCAAGGACCATGTTAGCAGATCCACACCAGACCCTTAACAGGCAGCTCTGCTGCTACCAGTAATTAGCTTGGACAGCTCTGGCTCCAGGAGTAGCAGCAAGGCTACACCATAATGAGCTCAGCTGGGATTAGCAGGACAGGGCAGGGAACCAAGAGAGCTGAGGCATTCTGCATTGCGTATGTATCACAGAGATCAAACAAGGATGGCTGGCTAGGTTATCCCCTCACCACCTCATTCCAAAAATGAAGCACGGCAGTGTGTAAAATACAGGCTAATGAAGAGCGACACCTCCAACAGATGAGAGCCACATTAATTAACACAATCCCTAGATCATGGAATACAGTTTCTGTTAGTGCTAGCAAACTTGTAACTTGTCACTGATTTAAGGGGGAGAGAGAAGGAAGAAAAAAAAAAGAGCTGATGTTTTCCTTTTCTGCTTTTGGTAGATGCTTTCATAATGGAATTTTGCAAGGAATTCTTCTTGTATGGCCTGTAAAGCACTTCACAAAAAAACCCCAGTATGTTTCTTTGTTTAAACACCATTTAAGAAACAAACTCACTTCTCAATCAGCAGCTTCTTGTTCTCCCTTTTGAAAAAAGCCAGTTCATTCCACATCACATCACAATCCTCTTGACAAAGCTGACAGGAGCTTGTGTGTTGGTATCTGCGTTTAGTATTTTCAAAGCTGTTTATGAGTTAAAAAAGGTTGTTTGTTTTCAAATATCTAAATGCTTTGGGAGAACCAGAATAAAAGCACCCCTGCTTTCAGAAAATACAGATTTTTCAAGTACAGCATCCATTAAATCTGAATTTTGTATGAAGTATACATTCTGAGGCATGAAACCTGAACTGTGGTAATAAAGAGAAGTTCAGTTACATAATTTCAGATAGATATTGAGCTAGTATCACACCAGAATAGTGTCACCCACATTCTGATAACATTACTTTAAATACTGATATGGGAAAGAAGAAGTTAAAATCATCACGTAATCTCTTGCAAATTAAGGGAAAGTCATCAGCTCCCCAAACACCCCAGCAAGCCAATGTGGAAGTTGCAACTAATGCCCACTCTAAATCACACTTTTGTTCTACAGTTTAATAAAGGAATTAACTCTCTATGGACAATATTATGTATTAAGAAAAAGCATATTGACTTTTGAAGCACAGAAAAGTAAAATTATTTAACAGTTTTTCAGTCATTAAAGTATTTTTAGATATTTTAATAATGCCAAAGATAAAAATTGTATTAAAAAATGCTTTATGGAATCAATTTAAAACTCTGCAATCCAAATTCCTACTGGGCAGAGAAATAAACTCTCAGACAATGTGGTAGCCTCCTAAGGCCCCCATCATCTTTGCAGTCACGTACATCAGTGCTAGTTGTATGTACACTGACAGGTGGATTAGGTCCCATCAGCTGCCATCTCAATAACAGATACTAATCTATGAAGAATATGGAGAATGGGGTTCTCCATCACTTACAAAGGATCAGAAATGCCACATAAGCACCTGATACTGACTTCTTAATGCACAATTTACATTACAGCAGCACTATACAGCTTTTTGTGGTACCAAAATAACAGATGTTATTGTTACAGACTGCTTTTTTTTGTGTCTTGTCTACTTTCTTTTGTTTAACTGTATTAAAAATGAAAACCAAACCTCCTTTAGTGTGACTTCATACAAATCTAGCCTGGTAACAAAGATTATTGAAACCCTTTATTTTCAGCTCAACTTAAATAGAGATGAAAAAATTAGATGACTAAGTGAAGACTGAGCATTATATTCTCCCCAATACCTACTTTTCCCAAACACATTCATTATAACACAAGCTCGTCTCATTTACTTTAAACAGAAGTCACCTTTGTCTCTCTTTCCCTTTTCTTTTTAATTTTTTTAAACTATCAGAACCAGAACATCCAGTGCTTCACTGTATATCAAGTCTAAGATTTTAAGGTCTTTATCTAGTTCAATTTTTTTTATCTTTTTAGCCTTGGACTCTCAATGGATCTGGAAGCCTGTCTAGGTATAGACACAGGATTAAATAATTTCATTGAATTTAGTAACTATCATCCTTAAGTCACTTCCAGATTGCACTACATTTAAAGCAGTGAAATAAAAGAAAAAACCCGCATATTTTTCCTTAAAAAACAAAACCATTTCATTATAATTTGCCTAAATATATTTGCCATTATACTTAGGTATTTAAAAAAATGCTCCTGTGCTTCCTCCGATGCCTGTAGCAATTTTGTACCTCACCATTGTTTCCATCCATACCTTTTTTTTTCCTTTTTTAAAGACAAATCGCTCCTACGTAAATGCTAATATTTCAAAGCAATGCAAATCTACTAAGATAGGCAATATCTTTACTTATATATAAGGAATAGTTTATCATTCACAGTAGGATGCTTTATGTCACCCCAGACTCTGAACAGCTACCAGTTTTGCAGCATTTTCTGTGACTCTCATTTTCTTCAGAGAGAGATAGTTAGTGTCAAGATCAGTCAGTATTGTTGTAACTGCAAAAATAATTATTTTTAGTAAAAAACACAAGTGTTTACTGAGCTGTTAGGTGCATGCTAAAGCCCTGTTAAAGCCGCAAGGAAACTACTTCTTTGAAATAGGTCCTGAAAAACAGCAGTGCTTGATAACCGAACTGATAAGAAATGCTTTAATTCCTCCAATTGCATCTATTTACCAAAGTATCTGTATGCTAAGGACTTAAAAAAAGAATTTCTGCAAAAAATTTTCACTGTTCTGTATAGAGCCTAAGGGAGAATGATATACAGAATGTTCATTATGCAAATTTTATGTGGTAAAGTCTTCCCTCTTTCCATTAAGAAAGATATATTACTGCATTTTTTGTAAAATTATCAGAAATCATTTATTTTTAAATAATTTAACAGACAAAAACACCTTGCTTTCATGCACATATTATTTTACTTTTCCCCTATAAGGAAGGAGATTTTAGCCTCAGTTAATATACGAATCACTAAATGTTAGAGAGAGTATTATTTCTATATTTTAATGAATAAAACTATTTTTAAAAACTATTTGAAACACAATGAGCAACTGCTGTGTTACAGAAAATTAAAAACCTACAGTCAACAAAATAAATGAGTGAGGAATTAGAGAAACATAAGCAGTCCTAGCTGACCTTTGTCCAGTACTCAGGCTCTCAAGGAGAGCCCAAATGAAGTAAGTCAAGGTGTCAGCTCAATATATTTCCTCTTGGTTTCAACTACAATTTTTCTCACATAGGTGTAAGCTATGTATTCTGCTGTAACAAAGAACAGTCTTGATCACCACCCAGTAGCTTCTTTCTTCAAATCACATTCTCTTTTGAATACCTTTATAATACTTCTGTTCAGATTTCTTGGGTAAGGAAAACGTTTTTAATGAGCTGTGTAACTTACCTGCTATTGCCCTCTTCCCACTGCTTTAATTGCTCTTTTAGCGCTCTGTAGTTGGTCTGTAACATCTGCAGCCTTTCTTCGTGTTTTCCATAGGCTGCTCTTAGCTCATAAGATTCTTGAGACTGTATGAAACCAGAAAAACAAAATCAGAGTTGGACAAAATGTAAGAGAGTATTACACAGATCAAATGAAAGGAAAGTTCTCTTTTATCAATTACTGTGAGACTCAGAAATCGAAACAGAAAGATCAGGACTCACAGTCCTTGAGGTCAAAGTTTTCTTATTACTACTTTGGAAAATTCTGCTGATTTGGCAATTCACTTAAATACTATTTTCATGCTGCTGAAAGTTTTAAAAATTTACTACCAAAATGCCAGCTTTTATCTGGTGAATCCATAAGCCTAATACATTTTAAAACACATAGACTGAAAAAGGACTGTTGGCACTTTTTTTCATTCAAAACTACTTTCTTTCCTTTTTTTCCCAATGGAAAACTGTTCTATGTATTTTCAAGGGAAATACTGGCCACATGAAAAAAAAAAATTACATTTAAATGGCTTCAGGATTTCCACACATAGTAAGCTGTTTCCGTAAATATATATACACCTGCAACACCCAGACTTTGTCCTCTAGTAATGCAGCAAACAAGAAATAAAAACATTGTTTACAATATCTTTTATATAATCAAAACCATACCAAAAAAGTACCCTTAAAATACACCTTGATTATTATTGCAGGATAACTTCATGTAAGCTTAAACCCAGACTTTTCTAAATGACAATACAGTCCTCTGGAAAAAAATTAACACTAAGAAACATTTAACACTATAAAGCGAGTCAAACTACTCTACACTAATAAAGAATTCACCAGCAAAGAATTCATTATGCTGTAGCAAAATTTGCAATCAGAGCTTCATTTTCAGTTCAATGGGAGCTCTGCTTGTAGAGCAACTACAGAACTAAATAAATCAGAATACCTTATTTGCAAGTATTTACACCGCTTATATGCAAGGACTTTTCAGCATTAGTCAATAAATTAGACAAACCAATAGTCAGAGTTGCAAACAATAAAAATTGAGTCCCATTATAAAAACATGGCAAGGGTTTCCAGAGTACTCATAACTACAAAGCACCTATACTAAGCTTGGCAATCAAATGTAGCCCAGCTTTCATGATGCACAAAGTTGAAAGACACCAGCTAAAGTTTCAAATGGTACTATATACGTAATTCCAGAAGTTTTCTGGAAGTGACTTCAGAAACAAAAAGAGAAGATTTAGGAACACAATCAAGTCCAAAGTGACCCTACCACTAAATACTTTCCCAAAGTGGTGGTGACAGGTTTTCTTTCCTGAAACAACCTCTAAGCCAAATACATTTTTAAATTCTGAATTGTTAAAAAAGTACTTTTGACTGGGCTTAAGTGAACTCATATAAATACCACAATGATATTAAAAACAACCACATAAAGCACATAAATCTTAGACTAAGAACATAGAGACCATTACCAAGTTTTGCACAAGGAAATTTTCACAAGAATACAATTACAGATGTTGTGTTTTCAAGAGAAGTTCATGAAACAACTGTTTTGAAATTGTTTGATATTGTTAGCAAAAACTGGTCAAGTCTGGCAGGGCACTAGAAAATAATGTCTTCAGTATAAATCCTGAGAAGCTTATTAGTGTCAATGCCCTTTCAGAGATGCAACCAACTGTAGAATTTGGCCTTTCCTATTAATGAATCTGCATTTTTCATTATTGCTTACCTGTTCTATTATCCATTCTGTTACAGTTATTGCCTTCCCTTATCACTTGCTCTGCTCTTGCAGAAATAGAAATTAGACAATTAACTGCTCTAATCACTCTCTCTATTGAATAAAGCACTTCAGGATTTAAAATATTCACTGAAATTTCCATAATCTGTTAGATTAATCTCTGTCTGAATTATGTTATATTTCATAACTAAACTGTTTGTACACTGTTTTGTATACATTCATGGACGTGGGACAGAACAACCCATCTCTCACAGTGCTGGACCTCCAAATTACTCTCCAGCTGTACCCTGTCATCCATAGTACCACCCATGCAATAATGAATAACAGTAACACAAAGTTCAATCTGCAGTAGGAAAATCCCCACTGCCTATGCCTTTTTTTCTTTTGGTAGGCTGCTCAGACAAGTCAAAATATTCTAATCACTAATGCAAGAAATGCAAGTTTTTATTGAAATTGACCTTCTATTACTGTAAAAAGGAAATTTAAAAAACTACACTGATTCAATTATTTGACTATGCTTAGGCTTTCAAGAACTGAGGCCCCTAATAGTTATAATACCAGTTTTTTCCGCAAACAGTTATGTGGATAAGATGCAATATTCATCTATTTTCAGCATCTGAACACTATACATGGAATAGGACTACATATGAAATATGAGGTAAATGTGAGTGTACAATACAAACAAGTATTTAAGATGGCCCTGAAGACTGGTGTGCATATTCTAATTTTATTTACCTCCAAAAACTTTAGAACCTAAAAAGGATGAGAAAACTCAAAGAGAAGAGCTCCTATTGGTTTTGAGACTTTTCCACTTAAAGCCAGGATTATCTCTTCTAGGCTACACCAGTGACCACAGCTCTAGAAGCAATACAGAAGATCAACGTATTCTTAGTTTGCATCAAATATCGACTTCTCAACAACCAAACTCTTACCCACTTCTTAAAGACCCACAGTAGACTGAAGTTTTGTACCAATCTAAGTAGCAGATTGATAGTTTGTTATTTAAAAGCAAAAAAAAAAAAAAAAACCAACCTCTTATTCATTTTGACCTTCTCTTCTGTAACCAAGGGTGCAATCAGGCATGCTCTGTTACTTTTTAGTATCCCAGAAACAAAGCCAATTCTGTGTAAAAACTCTGAATCTAAATGATCACCCCATTTATACTAGCAACAAAGATACTAAGAGCCATCTTTTCTTGTTGAGAAATGACTCAGCTGAGAGAACGGGAAAAACCTGTGAATGGGACCTTGACCTCTTTTGCTCCTTTGTAATACTGACTGAGGCATTCCTGAAAACCCCAAAAATAGAGCTGCTCTTTTTTTTTTTTTGTATTGTTACCAATTTTTTGAAAGTACTAATGTATAAAGTCACCATTTCATGTTCCAGACATGCATCACTAGTGTGTGTATTGACAGAGCAACCATTTCTCTGAGCAAGAAAATTTCAAGTAATCATATAGAAAACACTTCATTTGAAGAGGCAATAATGCAAGGAACAGTTTTGAAAATGTGGGTCAAATCCATTTTTTGTTGCTAGAAACAAAGCCTGAGAGAAGGCTAGCATTAAGAAATCACAGAATAGCAACATAAATGTTCTGACATTAACTTTATGAAGCTTAGTTCACTGTCATGCTGGCAGTAGCCTCATTGAAATATGAATGCCATGCCACAACAGTGTTTATTATGATGACCTGGGCCTCTACAGCTTCTTTTCAAACCATTAAAGCATTCTGCAAAAGAAGCCAAATAGATTGTCAAGAGAAAATGCAAGAAGTTAATGTGCTCACTTTCAAGGGGAGATTTACCCCTTAAATACATCATGGATGTCTGTGATAGAGATCCCACAGCTGTAACATCATAAACCTGCACAGATTTTTAAATTATACTTTAAGATTAAATAGAAGATAAGTAAAGGCAGTATGGTGAATGGTACAAATTATGTATGAGGTTATGCCCAGACAGTTGTTTCACTTCTGCATCTGCTTTCCTTCACTCCTCCTTCCAGAAGAAATGTGTAGCTCTCTATCATTGAAGGCAATAGCCATAGCCATAGACACTGAAGTGTATTTTGTTTCCAAGAGCAAAACAGCTGTAGCCTACAGTTCTAGAATAATCTGTAGCATCAGTGTCAGGCAGACCAACTAAGAGTAATGAACAGAAAGCCTCCCAAAGACCAATTCTCAGGTTTAGCTGCCTTAGAATTCTCAACAGAGGGAAAAAACAAAACAAAATTAATTTTCTGTCTCCCAGGAACAAGACAACCTGGAAGACTGAATTTGAAGTCTAAATAACCTCTCCTGTTCATATACTCTACATGTGTTAAGATAATGCTTTAAATTCTCCCATGTACATAGATGGATGAACTGTGACATTTTGCTGAAATATACTTCCCAGTTACAGTTTTTCTAAAATTAACTTACTGTGGTTGGTAGAGCTTCCAATTTTTTCACTTACATAACTTTTATCATAGGATGTTTAATACAACGAATTCTCCTTTAGGCTACGCATACTTGAAAATATCTTTCAAATTACATAACTGAACAACGATAAGCAACACAAAAAAGAGTAGGAGGAGAGGGAGGAAAGTGAGGAGAATAAAGATGAAGATGAATTTTAAGTGTTTAAGAAAATATGACTCAGGGTTTGCATTTTGCATTCAGAGGTGCAATTTTAAACCAATAGTTTGTTCAAAAGTTACTGTATCTCTGTAGCAAAATACCAAACCGACAAAAACACAGCTACAAAAATCTGTGAAACTGGGACAAAATGAGCAATTGCAAAACAAGCTCAATTAAGATTTTCTATGAAGGGGTGGAGCGAGGGGGATTGTTATTGTTTTTTTAAACAGCATATTTTAGACCAGCAAGTAATGGACCCACAACTTATATAATTTCCAGGGGTCTTTTTTAAGTTACTGACTTCAGCATTTTAAAGTGTGGCTTTATTGTACATAAAAGTCTTTGTACTTTCAGTGCTTCTACTTTCTGATTTACTTCATATGAACACATAAATTTCTCAGAATATATATACCCAAACACAAACTTTGAAAATGTATTTAACAAGTATGTGCTATTGATGACAGCTCAATTAAGCTTCCACAGGACTGCAAGATTACTCACACTGTAAAGCCAAAAGGTAAACTAATGGAGAGTGCTCTCTGATCCAAAGAGACTTACAGTGCATAAAAATATGTGTATTTTTAATTTTTTAAATGGCTGTTTGTTTTGGTATATCTTTATCTATGCAAGCTTATAGCTAGCAGGCTTTTTATTTATTTTTATTTAATGTTCACCTTTAGCGGTAGTGTCTTCTCTAAGTTTTCAATCTTCCTTTCAGCTATTTTAAGCTTCTTTAGTTCCTCTGACTCTCTAAAAGAGCTCTTTGGGGACAGAGACCTTGAACGTTTCACAGGTGGTTTCTGGAGAATAAAACAAGGACATGGTTGAACTAGTTGGAACACCGGATTATGAAAGACATGCAGAATTAAAGAAGAAGTAATTTTGAATACTAATAATGAATTATAAAAAAAAAAAAATCTGCATGGAATACCAGAGAAATAACAAGCAGAATTACCACAGCGCTACCACTAAAGGTTTCTCTGTGACTCGTTAATGAGAATATTCATTTACATTTACATTGTTTCTTTCAGAATAATGATGTCCCATTAGGGAAGACTAAAGGGTTATAGACTCAGAAATGCAAGAAACCTCATTACAAAGGAGGGGATAGAGGCTGGTCTAATTGCTCTATAAGGGTCCAAGGTTACACTTGATAGGACAACCAGAAACAAGAGGGAAAGGATTTTTTTCCCTTTGAAATAGTTTAACACACTGTGAAGTTGAAGGAACAATATGCTTGAGGAATATAAATACAACAGACAGTAGATCTTATACCATAATGACCATATGGTCATTAACTATAATGTGACTAACTAGAGACAAGAATATGTGTTTATATTATGTACAGCTTCATACAGCAATCTGGAGAAAGAGTATGTGAAAGTAACACTTAAACTGGGCAGTTTCTTGTTCACTCTATGTCATATCTCCTTATGGCAGAGAAAGAAAGGCCTCATAAAATTAGACTTTCAGATTTTTGGAATAACTTGGGTTAAGAACAGTGAAATACCAACACACACTTAATGCCAATCAGGCAAAATACTGTTGTGCCAACACATAAAGTCAAACAGAAACTTAGGTAAATTGTGATTATTCTTGCTGCATTATGCCACTTTCTCTGCGAAAACACTGATCGACAATAAAAGAAATTAGGGATAAATTCTTCTTCAATACTGTAGATAGCAATATTTTCACTAGTCCATTAAATTAATTTAATTTTGAAGAGTATCTTAATTAGCAACTGACATTTTTTTCTTTGACTACTACCTTCCAGCATGAAATATTTATAAGACATCATATACCACATTTTCATTTTAAATAGTATGGGTTTCCAAAAAGAAGAAAAAAAAATCTGTCACGAAATATCAGAGAACAGTAGCATCTCATATTTATATTTATATTTATATTTATATTTATATTTATATTTATATTTATATTTATATTTATATTTATATTTATATTTATATTTATATTTATATTTATATTTATATTTATATTTATATTTATATTTATATCTATGAATGTAAATATTTCCAATGTGATTTTGTCATTTGATTTAAGGATTCTTTTGCTTATGACACATACCTGAAACAGACATAAAAAAGTCCAACAAACAACCAGGCAAAATTCATTAGAAAAAGTGTTACACTCTCACAAAAAAACCCCAACCAAAACCAAAACCAATCCAAACAAACAAAAAAACCCCAACAACCCAAAAAAAAAACCAACCCAAAACCAAAAAAAAATCCCAAGAATAAACCAAACCAAAACAACCCCTCCCCTCAAAAAAAAAACCAAAACCAAACCAAACCAGAGCTAACATCTGGAAAAGATTTTAGTACATTTAAAATCCAAATACTAAAAAATATAATCATCTTCAAAGTCCCAAATTTTGTAAATAAAATGAAGAGCTTTAAAAAAAAAGCAACCAAAACCCAACCCTCCTATCCTCTACATTCCTTAATCATTATATACAGTCATATTATGTATGACTGTACTTTTCATTATTTTTCAATAATTGCTTCTAGGTAAACTTTATGCTGGTATAGAGAAAATCTGGAATATACACAGTTTCTCTGAAATCAGATTTGGAAGGTCAAAGCACTCTGCTTGCTGCCAAAGTGAAGGACAACAAAGGAAAAGGAGGAGATCAACCAGCACAAGGCTCTTAAGAATTAATAGGTAGAGAAAACCCGAGAAGGAACAGAGAAAAGAGGAAAAAAACCACCAAAAAAGATAAAATTCACTGTCTTGCTAGTCTAGTCACAGCTGATCAGATACAAGTACACAAGAATTTTTTAGATAGATAGATAGATAGATAGATAGATAGATAGATAGATAGATAGATAGATAGATAGATAGATAGATAGATAGATATATTATACACACACTCAGAGTTTATATATAGCTACCTGGGAATGTGCTAGAGCCAAGCTATATGAAAAAAAATGAGAAAACTTTTAACTACTTATGGATATGGAAATGATTACCTGTGACAATGGATGGGATTGGTGATATGTATTCCATAACTTTCACCTTTTTAGTGATCAGACTAAAGGTCTGTGGAGAAAGGACACTGGATCTGGGCTTTACAGTTGCATATTGGTAGTTTGAACTCAATCTTTGCTAAGGAGGTAAAGAGTTCTATCAAGACAAAGGAGAGTGTGTAGTAAAATACACTATAATTGGATTGCCTGGGGCTGCTGTAAAACTCAGTTTGAAAGATGGCATTTGTAAAAATCTTCTCAAAAGTGCAAACTTTACTGCTGTTGCTCCCGTCAAATATAAACATTAAATTTTTTATTCAGTCCTCATATTCTACGGAAAAATTTTGTCATACCTCTATCAAATATATACAGAAATGTATATAATGTTTCAAAATGTAATGTTTCAAAAATTTTCTACATGTTTAGGAGTAAAAAAACACCTCCAATTTTATCAGTGAAGGTTGTTAATCCAAGTCAGGAAAGGAATCCAGACCAGAATATTTTTCATTGAATGTTCCTTAAACACTTTTACTGAAGACTAAACTAAATGCAGAAACCCAGAAATGAACAGAGTTTCTATTATATAATAGATATGAAATTTTGTGATAGAAGATTTAGCAAAAAGAAAGACCAGGTAAGTGGATGGGACACACATTAATGGAGGCACACAAGCAGAAAAAGAAAATATGTCTATTTCTAGACAACCTTCTATTACTTGTCTGCACAATGAAAGACATCATGGGACAAAACTGCAAATAGCCATGTTCTTGAATTCAATAATTCAAGGTTTCATGTTGAATAAAGTTCCAAAACAGGTCAAATAAAACAAATAAACAATGAAAACCATAAAATAACCAACAAAAAAAAAACCCCAACCAAACAAAAAAAACCCCACTAACAAAAAAAACCCAAAACCCAAACCAAAGTAGGGAAGTCAGAACTCCTCCTGAAAAGTCTTAGGAGCACTTTTTCTTTATAGGCTTGATATCAATGACTGCCAAGATACAGCTCAGAGGATAGTGGGCAGAAATCGTAATGTTTTTATCAATTGAAGAAACAGAAACATTGTTGAGGCTGAAACCAAGACTGACCAAATAGATGTGGGGGTTTTTAGAAAGAAAAATGCTAAAATCTTGATTCGCTATGTTTCGACAGGAACTTTACTAGCAATGCAAGTTAACACATGTCTTTCAGTGTCTTGACACTATAGACCTAGAAGAATGGTATAGAATGTACATGAACAAAAGGGAATTCTAACTCCCATGCACCATATCATGGGAAAGCTTAGCTTCAAGAAAACCACAAAACCCTACTGAATTAGCCAGCCGACATATGAATGTCAGTTTAATCAGCTAACAGAAATCATATATTGCTCACAAAGTTTAAGCTCCAAGAAGAGCTCTAGGAAGGTCAAGCCAATGACTCCTAAGTCTTCAAACCCAACAGCACACAGCTACACCACTTTTCACATAGACAGGACCATGATTGCTACAACTGCCTCTAAATACACACTTAACAATATCATGAAACAGGATATCACAACCAAGTTTAACGAAGCTTTGAAATGCCTCTCAAAGAATAAGTTGTTTCTATTCCTCAGTACAGCTGTAGGCAAGAGATGTGGATTTCTGTAATTCACAAAGAAACCAACACAAGGCTATAGATGTATCTATGCTGTTGCATATGTAAACACAGCCAGAAGCATGCAGTCGGGTGGCCATACATCTCAATTTACCGCAGTAGTGCCAAGTTTCTGTTTGTACCAGGCTCTTCTTTTCAACACCTTTTCAACTGTTCCTTCTTTCAAAGCCTTTGAAACCTTTTTAGAGCAGTAAGTCATCAATGCAGTGTCATTCTGATTAGAAGTGATTCCATGCTTATTTGTTCTTTGTATCCTGGGAATGTATATATGGGGGAATGAAGGGCAGCACAATAGTCTTTGCAAAGTCAAAAGGATCATCTTTATAAAACAAACATTGAATATCCCACCTACTCTTTCTGTGAAATCATGCGCTAATGACTTCTGATTTTGTCATAAAAGGCTGAAAAACAAGGGAATGAGAAGATACTGAAAGGAAAAAGGGTAAAGTACTAGCACAGCAATACTACCTTCTCCATTTAGAAAATCCACAGTATTTCCACAATTTCACATACTGTGTTGCCTTACATACAAAGGAGTTAAACAATTGAATTCCCAAAAGTTTTAGAGACTTGTGTGCTCTTGTGAGAAAGTGGACATATCAAACAGCCTTGACTATTTAAAGAGCATAACTCAGACCTACATATCAAAACAGGAAGAGATTTTGTACAATACGCTTTAAAATTTGTATTTAGTTTTACTAAAGGAAGGCAGTATAATTGCTTTATTTTGACACAGTTCATAACAAACACAGCAGTCTCATTTACTTTCCCCTGAGGAAACAGAAAAAGACATTGTGGGGTGCTAACCTTGGCAAAGGGTCAAACACCCACTTAACTGCTCTCCCAGTTTCCTTCCCAACTGGGACAGGAGAAAATAGGATGATAAAGCTGGTGGGTTTACCACTCAGCATCATGGGCTGACTCAACCTGAAGAAAATTTATTTAAGCTATTGCCACTTAGAATATATTTAGGTTGTAAGAAATAAAGAAAAAAAATTAATTAACACTGTCTTCCCTACCCAAAAGAAGCTCCCAGCTTCCCAGGCATAACTTCATTCCATAGCTCCTGACTCTTTTACCACCTGCTGAGCCATGCAGGCAGAAGGTTTACAATAAATGCTTAACAGCTCCCATTGGGCTATTCTTTCCTACTCACACTTTCCTCCCACTCTGGCACAGGGCCTCACAGGCTGGAGTCCTCCAGGATAAACTTATTCCAGAGCGGGTCTTCCATGGACCACAGCTCATTTAAGAGAGGAACCTGCTCCAGTATCTACTCCGCTCCACAAGCTGTAGCTTCTATGAGCAAATATCCACTTGCTCTGGGCTCCTCCACAAGCTATTTTATTTACATATGCTCCACAGTGATCCTCTCCCTGGGCTGTAGAGAAATACCTGATTCCAGCACATGAAGCAACCCCTCCCTCTCCTCCTTCCTGACCTTCACATTTGTCAGGCTGTTTCTTACCCTCTGTTCTTCAGTCTATACTGCCTGTGTAGCATTTAGTTTTTTCTTAAGCACATTTTCACAGAAATGCCCACCACATGCTCCTGAAGAAATGTTCTAAAGCATGTCTTTTCCCAAAACTAACATACAGTACAGATCATTAAGAAAGAGCAAGCTATACTTTTTTTAAAGAAAATGTAATCAGACACCATATTCGGATAAACTAGAAGATTTCAGAGGAAGTGGACAAGATGGTCCCCACTAGTGCATTATTTATACCATTCAGAATCACATTCACCTTTGCAACCTTGTTAACAGTTTCTAATACTCTATACAATCACAATAAAAAACAGATGAGGAAGAGTCTGAACACAATGAAAAGCATCATGATTTCACCTAATTTAATAGATCCATTTAAATAATGGAATTATTTACAAGTGTCACTCATTTACTATAGCTCATAGGTGCTGTTATTGTTATTTAATGCCTAAATCAAACAATGAGACTCCACAAAAGAGGCAATTCAGCACCATGCAAAGCTGAAAGTATAAACTTCAAAGGATATTGTTGTCATTCATCCTAGAAAAAATACTATATTCCACTCCAGAAATCAAGACTTTGGGAAAAAATATTTTTCATTTAAAAATTCATAATAATAACCATTTATATTTGTCTCACTTTCCTTACAGTGAAAGATGGTCATTCTAATAAACACCACAAAATATCTGATAAATATTCATTTTAGCAAACCTACAAAGAATTTATCCTGCAAATAGTTCATTTAATTAAGAATCCCTTATTCAGTATTTAATAAGGTAAAACCTTCTACTCCCAACAGCTATTTTAACAAGTCTTTGGCAGATAACACAGGAACGATTCAAACAAGCTTCCAGAATTATAAGCAGCGTCAACAGATATTAAAATTATTATCTGGGCCCTTGAGCAAAAACGTTTGGCTTCACCAGCCTGACTTACACACAAATACACCAGACAATAAAACTACCCTACCTCGTGCTTTTTTCCAGTCCTTATATTGTTGCTTTCCAGAGTATCTGCAGTGTACAAATTATGCTCTGCTAGGTTAGGATCCCCTTCCTTCAATTTTTTCTGTAAAAGCTCCATTTCAGATTCTTGCACTGTAATACAGTCCTCTAGCTCACTTAAAGAAGGCTGTTGAAATATCTAGAAAATGACAGTAGAGGTATACTACAGTGTTAACAAAAAAATCAGATGCGTAACACACCATTTACTTAAAACTGCCTAGAGAAACATATTAACAATATTACAGAAACATGTAAAAGCTGCAAATATTTCTGCTCTCCTAAATAACCCATGAATGCATAATTAAAACCGGGTCTCAAAATATTAAGAAAACATTTTTAGACCACCACCCTATTTTCTAAATCTAAATTTATGTTCTTAAGAATGGCTGTTTTATACGGACATTTCTTCTGCAGCAACTTATTCTACTTATTAGACGGTATTTTGTATGTCACATGCTATTAAATTTCTTGACAAAATATTGCACCTTCTGGACTTGTTTCTAGTGAAACTTCAAGTTTTAAGTATCACTGGCCAAACAAAAACCTTAACTGCATATTCTGGAACTAAACATATTGTTATTTAAGAACTGCCTCAGAAAAGTACTTTTTTACTGTAAATCTAAAACTTGTATCCATAACATCCTTAAAGAGCACAAGTGTTGGCATCAAACTGAAAACTTAAAGGAAAAAATAGACTCTAGCTCACAGTGTTGCTCAAGGCTGGTACTTTATTTTGTTAAACTGTTGAATTCCAGGACCTTTCCTAGCTATCAACCCACGCGCAGCAATTCCTTGGCACAATACAAGGCTGCCGCACAGTGATCAACTTACCTATCTACCAAACCTTTTCAGAGAGGACACATTTCACAGCTAGCAGCTAGCAGTAAGTTATAACCCTGATATTCAGTAGCAGACTCGGGCACGCATGACCAAGAGAGGTCAAGTTAGCATGGCTTGACAACTGACTCCTGGTCAGTTGAGCTTTCATTACCAGGTGTGATCACACCCAACCCAGTAACAACCACTGGGCAAAATTTTCTTTCTTAGTGTAAGCAGCAGCAATATGCTTGTTGGGTCACCTTACGGCAATCACAAAGTGAAATGCTTTAGCTCACGCCTCCTCCTCAGTGCCATAAGGCTGCGGACAGATATTCATCTTTTAACAGCTGTGCCAGAGAAAGATGATAGAATTCCCACATGGCCAATGCATCCAGGTAGCTGGAGGTTAACACCTCAGTGCCATTGCTGGAGAAGTAATGATGTAAACAGCCTCCCTAACTGATTGCATAACTAATGGTGGGTAGTTTAAAAGTCAATGGAAGTGGCTTGAGCTTACCTTGGACTGCACTGATGAGGGGAAACTCATGAAACTCTATTGCCAGTGGTGTTCTGACAGCAATGACGAGCAGCTGGCAAGCAGTAAGCTCTTCAATCAACAAACCTGATCCAGAAGACATGCTCTTAAGACTAACTAGAAGTTTTATTTTATCCCTTATTAACACGATCCTGACAACATCACTTGCTTGCAACTGTTTGCGCATATTCTTAAGACAAAATACTCATTTCAATAGAGAACATAAAATTTGGTACAATCATCATGTGACACTGTGTTCTCAAATACTGGTGTTCCCTACATAAAAAAAGTCAGGAATACTGACAAAAATTACAAAAAGCAGTGTAAAAAAAAGGTTAAGTAAATAAATCTCCAAATTCATGCCAATCAAGAACTGAAGTCGTCCAAAGTTGATTAAAATCAATCAAGCACCTTAGTAAGCTTAGTATTTCTCAGAAACAGACAAATGGGCACAGACATTTTATTTATGCAAAATATGCTTTTCATAAAGCCTAAGATAAACTTATTATTTCAACAAATAAATTAAAAATTAAAGATGTTGACCACTTTCTTTAGAAAAACCTCAACTCTTCATACAGTAAGTATAAGACATTTGTCAGACAGTAAAATTTGCCTGTGCTTTTGCTGACTGTTCCTTAAATATATTCTGTTCCTCATTTTGCATCGTTTAGGCCATATGTAGTTGCAAACAGATATCATTACCACCTATGATCAGTAAAATGCCTGTTTATAACCATTAGCTCATGAACACACAGAGAAAAAACAAAAAGAAAAACAAGAAAATGAGAAGTGACAAGCCATGCAATCAAAAGAATGCTTTAAAGAAAACTGGACTTCATGTTTGTTTGAACAAAACCTGAGCATTATATAAAAATGAAAAAAATCCACCAAATCCAAGAAGACAGAAATAGTGTCAGTAGATAAGGGAAATGTAGTTGCACTCAGGTTCTGGAATTTATTTTATTATTTGAATTTTACTCTTTTTACAAAACAGAAATACACCTACGAACTTGACACACACATCTTACTGATTTCTCAGATGTATGTAAAAAAAGAGCTCCACGTGAAACACAAGTTTTAGAACTATATTAGTAACTCAAAAAAGAGTTGACAACTTCAATCTGTTACAACAATTTCAATTCACATTCCTGTTACTTTAAAAAGTCTACACCTGTTAAATGCTCACAGAATTATTTAACTTTAAAAGGACCTTTATATCCTTGAGTCCAGCTCCTGCTGCTGACCTGTAAGAATTAGAGAAATGTCACTAATTATTGACTTCTTATTGTATCACTACTTTTTATTTTCTTCTGTAAAAAAATGAAATACTGAGTACTTTAAAACATAACTCCATTTAAGCTGACTCGATCACAGATTACATCAAAACCTGCTCCGCTATGTCATGCAGTTTCTGCTGTTGACTTTAGCATGATCAATATATGAAAATTATTATTCTTTATTCGCTTTGAGGTTATTTTTCTACTCTTTTCTTCTTCCAAAAGAGATCCCTAGAAATTGCCATGCTGTGATACTTATTTTAAATAAAATACTGTAAAGTATTTTTATGGTAAATTTATCTTATTTTCTAATAAAACCCTTACTTTCTCTGTCCACATGGCTATACAGACAGATTTCTTGAAAAACTAAATCCAACAAATCAAGTCTTAGATCTTAACTAACACCTCCAAAATGCCTATGCTTTTACCTTAAAATATTCAGTAGATTGCTGTTACCAAAACACACTTGCATATAGAATTTGGGTCTATGATATCCTCAAAACCTCCTCATTTTTAAGTATACTTGTGGAATTTTTGGCGTTTCAAAAATTCTAAGAACCCAGATGTAATTGATTAAATAAATTTAAAAACAAAAGTTTTGCTTATCAGTGGACTCCAACTCAAAAGGAGTTTGGTATAATTTTCTGTTAAACTTAACATATCTTTGAAAAACTGAGAAATATTCTTGGAATTATCCTAGCCTAAAGACTTTGTTTATTCAAATATAAGAGAAGGTTGAACAATTATTTTTTATATAATAAAGAAGACCTTCCCAAGACAGAAAACTGGGTGAAACTTCTCTCGCTGGTGTTTTGTTTTAGATTCATGTCAATTTAATTTAATACTTCCAGAATTCTGTGGTCCAAGTATCTTTGGATAAGAGCAAAAAAAATTCTTAAAAAATATTAAACACAAATTGTTTAGTGAAAAGATTTGGTTACTATGAGAACAACCAACTTCTTCTGTATAAACACATGACTCTATCAGCAACCTAGAATTTGAAGATCAACGCAGGCAGAAAGAGTGGCATTTTTACAAAGGCATGTAGTGACAGGACAAGGGACAACGACTTCAAACTGAAAGAGGGGAGGCTTAAATCAGACATTATGATGAAATTCTTTAATGTGAGGGTGCTGATGCACTGGAACAGGTTGCCCAGAGAACCTGTGGATGCCCCACCCCCAGCAGTGTTCAAGGCCAGGTTGCATGGGGCTTGGAGCAACCTGCTCTAGTGGGAGGTGTCCCTGCCCCTGGTCACAGTGGGGTGAAACTAACTGAGCTTTAGGTTCCTTCCAAGACAGGCCATTCTATGATTCTATGAAATGCAATTCCATCAGATTCTCAAAGAGAGATATGAACTTTTCTTGGATTTTCACTTTTTACATCTAAACTCTAATTGGTAATCTAAGATCAAAGGGAAGTATTACAAATACTAAGTCCAAAAAGGCAAATAATTTGGGCTATAATGGAATGACTTTAAAATCCTAACACTGTCAGAAAAAAAAGCAGAATAGTGAGTTTCAAGGCTACAAAAATTAGTCAACATCCAAGATCTGTATGAAGGATGGAGTCCAGTAAAGACCAGAAATCTGCAATCCAGAAAATTGCAATCTGAGAGGCAGCGCTAGGTTCTTCAACAGCTTCTGCCTTAAAATTATCATTTTTCATATTACAAACTGAAATACTAACTCACAGAGTAACTCAATAGAGAAGTCCGTGTAGTTTACTTCCTAAGTCTATTCTGAATCCTATGTCTAAAACTAAAATTCTTATGAGACAATCGTTTCAGTGCACACACAATGGTGGCCCTCTTCACAAGTCTATCCATCTACATGCTGAGTGCAGCAAATAAAAAGCTTACTCTTAGGTTTAAGCATCTTAGATTCGAGTCCTCCTGTATTACAAGGCCCAGCTTAATAGAGTAATGGCTTCCTCTTTCACACAGTAAAGTCAGTTTACACCACGTGCTATTTTACGAAAGATTATGTGTCTACTGTGATACTGAAACTTACCCTAGAGGCAAAATATATATTCCAAATAAATGTCAGAACTTGTATTTATGTTTTAAACAACAAATATGAGCCAAAAAGTATTTATTTCTATCAAGCAGATATCTTACCACTCTTACATGTCTTTTCACAGTGAGACTCCAGTGATGGTTTTCTGGATGCATTAATCAAGCTGAAGCACAAGGACTATTTTGTAAGAAACCTGTAGTATATGAGAAACCATCCACTGTACTTACAGAAGGGAATCCAACACCATTGTTGTCACCTATTAAAAGTAGTACAAACAATACGGAAAAACTATAGCTATGCTCCATTATATTTCTGCATGACTTTTCTACACTGGCAAAAGAGAGCAGGTACCAAAGGAATGGATATCTAAGAGCTTCAGGACTCATTACACAGACTAACGTGTAACATTCTGATGCCTGCTTGTGCTCAGCTCTCTCAGCACTAAGCTGTGCTAAAACCAATTGCACAGTACCAACACTGTGGGCTGGGACAAGACAAAAAGAGCCTGGACAGTCCTTCTGTGACTTAGATGCAAGCTCAACTCTGCTTCAAACTGGTCAGAAGGCACACTATAGCTTAGTAAAAACAAAAGTCTCAGCAACAGAGCAGAGTTTAGATATACAGCTCAGACCAGAAAATAGGTGTACAAGATTACCAGAACATCTGAGTTAGGAAAACAGTAATTTTGACCTATGGCACCCAACTAGACTATGGCCCATACCTAAAAGTTTTCTTCAGTCAAAACTCCGGGAATCTAGTGTCATCTGCCAAGCAAAGCCATAATGAATGAAATGATCAGAAGGAGTTTCCTGTTACTGTGTTACTGAGTTAGACAGATGTGAAGCTAAGTCACAGGCAGTGGTCACTACAGCATCCTTTGCAAATTCATTTCTGCAGCTTGGGCATCCCATTGTCACAGCCTCATGTCTATTCACTGCAAATACATCTAAGATGGGCAACAGGTCTTGAAGAACAACTTAGCCAGCCGGGACCTTGTTCTCATGCGTCCTCCCCCTGAGCTGTCAAAATGTCCTATGAGTTAGAAAAAGGGTTTCCACCATCCATTCACCCTTATAAGACTTACATTTGCCATCCTCCAAAATTCACATGATTTATATAAAAGGAAAAAGAACACTCTGATCATCTATATAGAAGAACACAGAGGTGAAAAAAGGATGCAATTCCTTTTTAAAAACAATGTGGCCACTACATCAGAAAGATTTCCCAAACCCAGTATGAATGATTTATTTTATTCATCAGGAAGATTACACCTCCTGGTATACAATTTATGCTCCAAATAACTGGGAAAATATGCAATTACAAGATAAGAACACTACTTTGTAGTCTGGAAAAAACCACTTAGAAGAATCATCACTGAAAGTTTAAAGAAAAGGCTGGATTTCATTAAGGTTCTTTGTGAAACTAGCCACACATTTCCTCATGCATTTTTGGAACTGGCAACTTTTTAGTAGCAAGTACACAATAAAACTGGATTTTTTTTCCATAAAACTGATCATAGCACAGCAAGCAAAAGTTGAAAACATTAGTCCTATTTGGTCTAATACATTATCATTAGTAAACATTTAAAACAGACTGCAACACTACAGTAGCCCAAGTAAACACTGATTAAAATGTCTTTATACTTTTGGAACAAAGCTTTATAACTGTGGTTTAGAAGTTTCTAGTAAGCATTATGGTTTTTTTCTTCTTTTTTCTTAAGAGCTCTTTCAGCATTGTCTGTAACATTTTACTTTTTAAAAAGCTTATGGGCAAGTTACCAGACAATTTAACTAGGCCAAATATACCAAAATTAAGCCAGTCTTTCTTCAAAGATTTGAAACTTGCTTAAGATATAGATAGATAGGCAGACAGATAAACAGACAGACATAGATGTATCTCCATACTGGAAGTTACCAGGTAAGGTAACCTTACCTTCCAGTAAGGTTTTTTTTAAAAAAAAAATCATTTTTCTGAGTTTTTACTGAGTCTCAGCACTGCAAAGAAAAAATACATAAACCTTTATATAATAGTGAGGCTGGTCCAAAAGAGAAGCAACTTTTTTGTCTGCTGAACTATTACACTATTATCACAAGTAAAAATCAAACCTGTGCACTAATTGTGTAAACTAGGGACTGTGCTTGTTATGCATTATCATCTCTGTACATTAGAATCTCAATCATACTCAAACAAATTCACTAAAGTGTGGTTTTCAATCTGCTAACTATGCATTCCATAATAGCCTGTAATTATTAAAAACTGACAAGAAAGCTACGCCACCTGTGTTTATGTGAAGCCAGGTAATGAAAAAAACAACAACGCTGTCATCACCTCTCAATTCCTGATTGCATTATCAAAACTGTAGCCGAGTTTGGCATCTGGGTGTGACCTTGTTAACTGCTAGGGTAATTAAATTTATTCTATTGGGAAAAGGGATGATAAATTATTAGCAAGAAGATTTTGTTCACATTTTATTAAATTGGCCTGTCAAAGGGTCGGCCAAATTATCAAGGGCCTCATTTATTGGAGGCCAGCCATATTGCCACATCTGTTACAATTATTTATAATTTCAGCAGTTGAAAACCAACTGAGTTCGGCATCCGCCATGTAAAGTAATTTACAAATTATCTGATGAGGGAGTGTTTTAGCTTCTCCCTCATTTCTAGCCAGCAGAAAGCAGCGCTGTAATTACAGAACACGATTAGGTTCTTTGGGGAACTTATCTTGCACTCATAGCCATAGTAAGATGCAGCAAGAACATATGGAGGAGCTTGTGCTTCTACTCCCTGAAGCTCGTGACCCGCCTGCCGCTGAGCCCTTGAGTTGAATTTGAATGAGAGTGCCATGGCTAATGTTCTACACATGCACCATTTATGCCACAAAACAAATCGGATCACTGTTAATTATGAAGCAGCTATAATCAGGCCTTCACATCTGTGTAATGTGAAGCGCAGTAGGCTGTATTCCAATAATGTATGACTACCTTTGGGTCGCAAATTGCGAGCCATATTGCCTCAGTAGTAGTTACTGAATTCAAAGTAAGTCCTTTGATAAAAGCCCATCACAAAGATATTTTTATCCATTTTTTTTTAAACACAAGCCTTTCTTTATCAGCTATTGACCAGAACAGTTAAAGCATATGGCACAAGTTCATTAATGAACAGTAGCACACAGCACTCTAATTTAATGAAACCACTTGAGCCATAAAAATCAGATTTAGTTAATTCCCCCCTTCCCATTTTTTTCTTTTCTGCATCTAGCCTATACCCTGGACTCCAACATAATGTCATGGGTGATCTTGCTGTAAAATATAATTATTTTCTCATACATTTAAAAACAGATTTTATATTTTAAGAGCCTGTGCATTTTGCAACATGGAATGAGGGGGTATGGGTGTGAGTGAGGACAAATGAAAAGAAATTGAAAATTGGAAAGAAATGTCCAAGTAGTTTCCTCTTCATAACCCAAAATTTAATCTGATAACTAATAATAGTCTATACACAATTTCTATTTTAAAAATTGTCTGGCAGCTGTCTTCTAACAAAAAATATCCTTTATTCAGTGAATAATCTTTCTGTGAGAAAGCAGCTAAACAAGCAGCACCCAGATGGCAAACCAGCTACAGTTTAATTAATCCACTAAAAGCCATTCAGTTTTCAGTAAGGGTAATGTAATTTTGAATAATTGTAGGGAAAAAAAATCACTAAACGTTCTTAAGTTTTATTATAGCAGCATGAATAGTGCCACTGTAGAGTAGTTAAAGTTGAGTTGCTCTTTGCATTATAAACCCCACATTTTCAGTATCTTGGTCCTTTTGATTCCTGTACATTGAAAATAAATAAATGGAATATCAAACTAAATGAGAATGAAATTATTCTTCAAAACAGCTTTTTTTCTCCTGCCTTTTTACCACTCTAGAATAGGGTGTAAACTACTTCTCAAAACTTACACTACTTCCTAAAGTACACTGCATTTCTTTCCTTTCTTAAAAAGTAATTTCAAAAGCTGCACAAAATCACTGTTCCTTGTTTTATAGACAACACACACCTGCATCCTGGCACGCATACAACATTGCAGGTGAAATTCCAAATTGTCATAGTAAAACAAACTCAGATATAAATAAAATTGCATTTTATGATGATGAAGGGCTAATATACTGTGATCCCAACAGCAACAATTACTTGACAGACTGCATTAGACAAGTTATAATGCAACATAGCTTTTCTGAGGCAAAGAACCACTTACAAGACAATCCTTTTTAAGTGTATTATCTCAGCACATGTGCAGCTCAAAGACTTTACAGACATTTAGAAAAATAATTATATTCTAAGAAATGCATTTATTTTTTCCTTTACATCTCGCTTACAGGACATGTAAACAAAACATTGTAAATACAGTTTCACAACACATTCGTATAAGAAAAAATGGTATACATATCCAAAATTAAAATTACATCATTAATACTGAAAATCACATGAGTTGCAAATGTAAAGTTAAAATTGTACTAACCTATGTATTTCAAACACTAAAAAATACTATTACTTTTCTATCATAAATTTGAGCATGGAAAAAGTAAAACTTCTCAAGAAATAATTTATACCCGTCCTTATTATAAGGGTAATAATCTGAAAATAACAGACAGTTAGCAGTTAAGGGAATATAACCATTTGAAAAGTATTATTGGTATTTTCCATCATTAAATCCTAGTTATTTACTCATTACATTGTGTCACGTAAATTGATCAATTTCAGCTCCATATTAGTTTCTCTGAAGCCAGAGCCTTCAAGCAAACAGTGATAAATCTTTTGCTTTCCTCAATGTGTTTCAGTGTTACATAGCAATTATACCCATTCTAATTTTATTTCATCTTGTCCATTACAAATATCTTTTTACTTTTACTAACTAACCAAGTTAGTTGCTTTAAAAACTACATTTTGACTTCCTTCTGATGATTTTAAATTACTTTTTTAATGAATTGAGTATTTCTAGAAACTGGAAGACAATTCTGTCAAGTTTTGACCCACAAAGGGTGCAAGAATGAGAAATTTTTATTATATATAAATTAAACTCTAAGTTTTCTAACAGTAAAACCAAAATTATTGTAATGTAAAAAGCATTTTTTTAGGAATATGTGATATCCCCTTTTTTAATGCTGCATAATTACTAAGACAGAAAATTAAGCTCAAACATGGACTTCAAATATTCACACTGCAATAGTGGGTATATTGGACTAAATCTAGAACTGCCGAAAGAAACTATATATACCCAGTCAAACTCAATTCTTTTACCATTTATATTTCAGTCAAAATCAGTATTTTAAAGACTCTACTACATAAGTCTAATAAACTGAAACCACTGAAAAACTGATGTTAAAAACCAGTAAGTCATACTCTGAAAATACACCTTGATGGATTTTTGCATGGCAACAATGGATGCAGTTTTGAAATATTTCTTTTCTGTTTTTCTCATATGGATCTAACTTTGTATTTTAGTCTAAAAATCTGGGGGTTTTTTGTCTAATAATCTTAAGTTACATATACATGCAATCTATGTACTTCCATTGTTTTACTGGTATTTTCTCTTCTGACTACTTTTAAAAACTTCATAATGAGAAATTATGATACTGTATTAGGTAGAACACACATACCTGTCAAATGCTACAGTTACAATTGGAAACTTTAACTGCCTGTTAATTACTGGTTTTTGATCAAGTGACACCTCTTTGATGACATTGTCTTTGGTTTTCTGGTCACACAGAAAGGAGGAGTCAGGGCAGAAATGACTGCTTCAATTCAGTAAATATATTTATATATTTATTATTCACATGGATAATAGTTATGGCATACTAAGTGAACAATTAAATGCATACATAATAAGATGTAAATATAAATTTTCTGTAAAATAGTCTGAAATTTTTCATCACACACATTACCAGAATAGCCAAATAAAATGAAGCAAACATTTGTTCCCAACAATTAAGAATACAGCATTTTAAAAAGGCATTTTTACCTTTAATGGAAGAAAACAGACATTCTTGCTAACAAAGCCAATACTAAAAAACTAATTTTTGCCTAACTCAATGTAATCTGAACAACAAGAAAAGTTCAAGCCCAGGAAAGAATCTCCCTAACACACACAACACTGATGTCCTATACTCATAGCTATTCAGTATCTGAAGAAGATACCTCACTGTTTCAACAGACTGTTAGCATGTCTCACAGGCTAAACTTTCAAGCAAGGCATTAATCTTCGCATGCTCAAGAAATCAGTATTTCATAGCAGAAATAAAATTGTACTTAAACCAACTTCTCTTCTTAGGAAGGATTCCTTAAAAAATTGTAAAAGGAAAACTAACAGGTGTCCACACTGCTTTGGTGTCCTGTTAACCAAGCTTCTATTCCAAAACCATTGTATTCTGATGCTGCAGTCAAGAAACAGTTAGATGAGTTAGAAGATTCCTTTTAATCATGCTTGACTTCAGGATTTTACAAATTACTGGAATTTTGGTTATATAACAGGCCAAGAGAAGGTAATCACTGTTTTTCTCCCCTCCAGAAACCCCAGATGGGTAATCAACACAATAATCATTACCTTTCTGAAATTTAAATTGGTTAGTAAAGGTGGTGATGGCAAATTTGGCTGTAATCAAAATCCAGTCAAAAATGAGCCTTGTGTTGCATTACCAAGAGGCATATTCCAGCCTTTCAACCAGAGGAACACTTCATGTTTAAAAAGTTTGGGATATTTGTTACTGCAGCATGTAAGAATGATTTTGCCTTTTACTCTTTCTGTTGTCACTTTTTAAAAATGATACAATTCTTCCTTCTTTCATTTGTTTATATCACTTACAAGTTAAAGACTTGAAAAATAATCACAACTTCTAGCTTGGGAAACTACCTAACATTTTGTGAGAAATTTGGAAACAATAATCAATCAGCCTTTCATCCTTCCTCTCATTTTCTACTCCCACAGGCTCTCAAAATCCACACAGGACAAAGTGAATTACTTCTTGCCTTTTTCCAAGGCAGATCAGAGATCATGTCTCTCAGGCAAAACTAATTCAAAGTCCAGATAGATTGATATTTCAAATGAGTCCAAGTCAGTAAACATTTGCATTGAAATTTTTGTGCCTAGTGGATATTATATTTATAGTTATAGTTATATTTATATATTTATATTTAGAAATGCTCTCTCTAGAAGTGCAAGTTCAAGATTAGCCAATTTCTTATGGAAATAAGTATCTCACAGGAAAATAAACAGTTCATTTATCAAAAGCATATAATGTCCTTCCAAATGAATGGAACATCAAGACACAGTTACTTCCAGCTATAACTATATAAGCTCATTAGCTAGATCATACTGGTATGACAATTTGCTGGTTTTATGACTAGCAGTACTTAAGTGGTTATAATTATAGTATCTGAAAGGTAGCATCCTAGTAAGATGAATGGAGAACATCAAAAATATTATGCTTTTTCCTAGTTGGCAGCCACATCCCCTGATGTAGCTAATGGGGTTTTTTGGTAGTCAGCATTTGTCAGGACAAGACAAATAGCATGTCTTTTGCCTCGCACAAACTTTTCCAACCTTTCCTGCTTTGAAAACAGTACTAATAAAAAACATATTCAAGTTTAAAACTAGCTAAATCTATGCATAAAAAACATATTCACACTATTCATCTTTTAAAACTATGGTTCGTATACTTTTTTAAACAACACCAACACACTATTCAATAGTAGTTTTTACTACTATTGATAATATTCAGATTTTTTTTTTGAGGAATTTAACATCAGAAAATTTAAAAATTAAAATTAGCTGTCAGAAAACAACACAGATAACCAAAACAGCTTTCAAGTTTCCATTTGGCTCCTCATCTTTTCTTTTCCTGTTCTGTTGATCAAAAAAATGCTTACTATTTACATTTAATTATTTGGAGTTTAATTCTCGTTTCTGACCCAGTTTTAGAAGAAGCAACACATTTAATCACATTGCAGTATGCACATTCCAAAATATTCAGAATTGCACAGCATGATGAAACATGTTAACCATTAATAAAGTCAGGTGTATAGAAACAGAATGTAAAACAGACATCTGTTTTACAGAGAGACAGAACATTGCATAGAATATACAAAAGAAAAACAAAAATATTGTATATGACTTAACTCAGAACTAGCAAACTTCACAGAAGAAAATAATGGAATCTTGTCTATATGTATGTGAACGTTTTTATTTCACTTGAATGCAAATAGGACAAGAGATCTACCCAGTAAACTTTTAAATCCCCAAGAAAACTTAAAAAATAAATTTTGTTCATAAGAAAAAAGAAATAGGAATATATTTAAAATAATTCCTTATAATATCTTATGACATTTGACAATGGGGGAAAAAAAAGCACCAGCAAGCAGCACACAAATGCTCTGCAAAAATTGTTGACTGACTGTACTTAAGAGAATTTCTTCTGAACACTTATAGCTGTCCTTTCTCTGACAGGCAGCTTAGATTGTTACAGGGGAAGATACTTAAAAACAAATGAGAAAATATTAAAGGTATCGAAATCTGTAATAAATTTAGCCTATATGACATGAGAGCATTATTCATCAGTCAGAAAGGGTGAGTAGTTTAGCTGAATTATACAGAAAGTAAAGTATTCCATATTTCTCAGCTATTCTAACAAATTTCCTGTATTGATTTACCTGATTTCATCAGAAAACACTCTTTTGGTACATCAGTGAAGAGATACTTGAAACAGAAAACAAAATACCATCAAGAAAGCAAAAAATGCCTAACCAAAGCCAGGACCACCAGAAGCAAAAGAAGGAACTGTAATTGCTATTCACATGTAATGGAAAACACAGCCTGATAATGGTAGGAAAAGGAAATACTGACATTTATTGAATACGTGTGATGGCAGAATTATCTTAGGTCAGACCAAGAAAAGCTGAGAAATTTAAAAAAAGAACCTAGTAAAACTAAATAATCAACTTATGCTATTATTGGATGGTATGTTAACCAGAATCGTAGCGCAATTGGAAAAAAAAGAAACACCTCTGCAGAGTGAAACAGCTAAAACAAATTACCAACACTTAACAAGTGTGCAGGATTTATTTTAAAGTAGGTTTAGATTACTCCTATGCACTAAATGCCAGCTAACAGCCAAGATACATTTTTCAGTTCCATGATCCAAAAGGTGTTTAGTTGATACTGTCATTACTTTTCTATAGTATCAACTGAAGTATGAGAGTAGGGTCATTTGAGAGACTTTCTTCATCCAGCTGAGGAACTAACACTAAGGTAGATCCATCTAAAAAATGTAACAGTAACCACATTATATGCACTGTGTATAAAACAAGTATTCTCTTACATTAAATGTTTTATCAAAATGCTCACACTCTAAAAATGTACATTACAGAGACCCAAGTAAATAGAATCATAGAATCACTAAGCCTGAAATGACCTTGAAGATCATCAAGTTCAACCTTTGACCAAAGCCGTGTCAACTAAATCATAGTACTAATTGCTATATCCAGCTGTTTCTGAATCCAAATACACAGTATCATTGAGCATTAATTACATATTGAACATATAGTAATGACATAAATTTTTAAAATTTAGTCTAAATTAAGACAAAGTAAAACTATAAGGGAAATTATTACAGCACCATTGCAGAAATCCATGTTTACAACCCATGCTTTTTATGAGAATTTGAAAAGAACAAGGGCAGAAATCAGCAGAAGAAACTCTAGGGTGAAGGTGAAGAGACAGTCCAGACAGACTATATATAGCATATTCATTATATTACTTTCATTCTATTTATATTCACTTTTTCCCTCACAAATACTTGAATATTATCAGTCTATCAGCAGGTTATCAGTCTACACAATTACACACTGGAACTGCTGCGGTCTAATACCAGTACAGGGTCCTTCAGGCATGAAAACCATTGCCTGTGAGTGCACAATTTAATATCACCCTAAGAGACTCTTCAACTTCAACCTATAGGCACATCTGATGCCAAAATCTATCTTCTAGAATGTGACCAAGTGGACTGATGTTTGGCATGCAAGAAACAAAGACTACCTGCATTAACACACTTTCCAAATATAGAGGACACTATCTGAGCTTGAACTCAGGTGTGGGCACCTGTTAAAGATCTGAGTTCCTCAAAATCTTCCCATAGTAGACATTAAAATGACAATACACTCATTACTTATGTGGGCTTTAGCATATTTGACTGGACACATAGTTTCTCTCCTGCCTTATCATGTGTGAAAGGACTTAGGCTTTTCATTCTAATTTGAATAGGAACCTGCACTGCTATTAGCATTTACAGATCTTTATAGGGGTTTAGCATTTATTTTCAGAATTTAATACTGCTTACATAAAAACATTTATTTTTGACTATGCTTAAAGGTTGCTGCAGTTACAAAAAATACTGGAAGTGTAAAACAACTGTATTATCATCAACACAGTAACTTGATGTTTTGATGACAATTTCATGGTCTTGAAGGAAAGCAAACTACTTGCACAAGACACCATGAGAAGGACTACCAAAGGCAAATGCAGGTACAGAACAACATCTGAAAATGTATCTGTCATGTTCCTAATTTTATCTACTTGCTGATGACCTTGATGCAGATTTCTGCGATTCCTCATAACTACAAACTCTTACTGTGCTTTCTAATTACTATATCTAAATAGTCTAATTAGACTACTGCAGAATGCTCTTCCTCATCCACAGACATGCACACTACCACTATTGATAGTATTATCTATCCGAGAGCTGAGAGCTGAGTTCCAGGACATAAATTATCATTTCCTGTTGAATGACAATGCTATTTCCACTCCACTAAAAAGGCCTTCCACTGAACGACTTTTGATCATATGATTAACATGGATCCTAAAGGCCACATCAGATCAAGTGAAAGTAAAGCATTATAAAAACAAAGGCCTTAAATTGTAAATTTCAGAAAACTGTGATAAAACTGGCCAAGGACTTCAGAATCTCTTCTTGTCTTATTATCCCTAGTATTGATTGAAATCTCTCCACCTTGAAATTGTTGATGAGGACAAATCTATTGAGTCTCATTAAATCCAGCACAGGAATGAAGTCCCCAGAGCATTTGGGACCACTAAAGCAGATGCTACACATTTTAGAAAAATATTCTCTATCCTTGAGAATATGAAATACAGCTGCAATATGAAATAGACATCAATTTATTTCCATAAAAGCTCTAATGTAAAGGAGTTATTGTAGAACACAGCATCCTTAAAATTTGTGCTTAAAGAAAAAAGGTATGTAAAGTCAACCCAACTTGATAAAACAGGTTACAGACCTCAACATGCTGCTCACTCCAGCTAGACTTGAAAATCTGTGGTCCTCAATATATTTATACATCTTTCAAAGCAAGTGAATGACCTCAGATTTATCATAAATACTTTTTCTTTTTTCAGTCTCCTGTTTCATACTACACATCAACATCAGCACAAAACCCTGTTTTTCTCAATGGTACCCTGTTAACAGGAACTTTGAATATGTGAGCCAACCAAACTGCCTGAGCTACAGCACATAGTGCCTATCTGACCACTAATAGAGAGGTCATTGATCTTGCTGTAAGGGACAATATATCATAGGATGTACATGCTGATAGGCTCAATGCCATTTGAAGAAGTAGGAAAATATTCCTTTGTGACTGTATTTATGGAATAGCTGACACATCCTTATCTAGCTGTTGCAGACTGCATATTATTAATGCAGGGAAGACAAACAGAACACATATTTGTCTGCAATAGTTCGTTCCTCTCTCATCGAAGCAAAAAAATATACATTTATATTATTTCTATAGATGCTGAGTTTTCCAAAAGCCTGCTGTGACTTCAGTAGACATATCTTGTGATTTGAAAAATCCACATTACTTGATGCAATTACAATTGGCTGTTTTATACAGTTCTGATCAGAAATATAGAATAGGACTGTCACAATAAATTAATTCCTTTCCCCTTCCAAAGCTCCCTTAACTCAACTTGCCACAAACATTAGCTCTATTCCACTGTGACTCAGTAACTTCACTTACTCCTTTTTTCACTGTTTTTTTCTCTTCTTTCCATATTTTTTTCAGGTTTGATATTTTACAAAAAGAAGACTTAGCAGTTCCACAATAGTAATTTTTAGCAGATATGAGTTGGCTTTTGCCAGTTTAAGAGAGTTTACTACTCCATGTTAAAAAATATTGAATTCAACATCTCCAAAACAGCAAATTTTAGAGTCTTTTGTAAACTGGGACTATTTGGCAGTTATTAAAAATTAGGGCTTATCTTCTAAAACACACTAATCTTGTTATAAGGTAAGATAGGCAGGAACTTTAAGTCTAGACTGACTAAGAACTGTGAATCATCTTTCTGAAGAAATCCTAAATATTGAACCTAGCTCAGATTAGAAGTGGCTTGACCCTATAGCTATATTAATATAACCATCAATTTTACACATTACTTAAGCAACTATTGTTCATAGGACAGGTCAAATTCTTTCCCATACTGAAGAAAAACTGGCAAAATCTCCCCTGTGCAAGGTAAGGTAAACTTTATAAAAAGTTTTTTCAGGATTTAAAACAGTCTCATGAAAATGAGAACTGAAAATCCAGTTTTATTTTCTTTCATATTGTGTTGTCGTAGAACTTGTCTGGAAGAAGATGGTTTTACAGCCACCAGAGAAGACATGTCATACTGTCTTCCTTTTTTCTTTTTGAGTGACTCAAAGGATTAATTTAACACCTTCAGAAGCACTGACTAGAGAATGGAAAACACAAAAAGCAGCAACTCCTGACACCTCTATTCTCCTTTTTTTAAATTCTAGAATTTACTCTATCTTGCTCTAGACAGATAAATTCCTCCTGCCTTGTACATGTTCTGAACAACTTTGACAGAAGGTCTACATGTAGATTGACTGAGCTACTACTGCAATGAAGAAATTATTTAATATCATCATAGTATCATCACTGTATCATCACTGCAGTCAAATAAACTGTAGAGTTTTCTAGGGTGTTTGGGCTTTTTTCCACCCTTTTTTATATGCAACAGCTCTTTATGCTGGCATTCCACACTATTTCAAATTACCTTGGCAAACAACATCACATGGTACAGTGTCAAGTAGACAAGAATGTGTTGGACACTACAAGCCATAAATACTAAATAAACACACCTTTGGAAACCCAGTACTGATTCTGGGTTTGACTGGTTTGACTCAGGTCTAGCTTCACAATTTTATTACAATCTGCACACTCTAAGTAAGATGACAAAGGGAAGAAAATTTTTTTGGGAAAAAGCACTGGCAATACACAACTTCAGAAGGCAGTTCCAAGATAGTAGAAGGCATGTGAAAGTTCTTTATAGAAATTCTTCCTTGCCTTCTTACTTCTTAATCCTTCTAAGAAAGAAGCAAACATATATTTTGTACTTTTTAGAGACTGAAATATATATATATAAGTTCATAAACCTGAAAGAAGTTCTGAGTAGTGAGTGTTTGGCAGATCAATAGAGTGAATGTTTCCCCTGACATTCACCAAAAACATAAAACCACTCTGCAAATGTGTGTATTGTTCAAACTTCGTGAACTAGTTAACCATTTCAAAAGATATTATAGCAACAGTTTTTCCAGGTAATTTTTATAGAGCAGTTGTTTGTATCTTAAACCACTAACATTCTTTGTGATTCACACAAATACTTCAGTTAGTGAAAAGAACATCTTCCCCTGAACTATGAAAATCAATTTGGAGAGTTTAGTAATTGAAAGCTCCTGTCCTACAGAAGAGGAAGACAAAAACATAATTAACACCAAATCAGATAAAGAAATTTATATGCTTGGCAATTCAATCCTACTTGTCTTCAGATGAAACGAAATCTTAACTTTTTAAGGCTGATCCATTCTATGTATGCAAGGGGCCATATATGCTGATACGCAATCAGACCAATAAACTCAGATACTCAATTATATTTTGGCAATAATAGAGAATAACAGAGATTTAAAAAATGCAACACTACAAAGAGCTTTGATTACTCTGTGCATTGATATTGTACAGATGGATATTAAAATGAACCCTATGAGCATAAAGCAGAATAACATACTTTTTGATATGTTGTTTTAGCTGTGTGAGCATATTCATGGTCTTGCAGTACTTTTTGTATATCAGCACTGAGAGCCTCTAGCTGCTTTATCAGCTCAGCCTGCTGTGTTCTATCTTCAATGTTTGTCTGTAAAGATTCTGCAGCTCCTCTAACTTCTTCCTGTGCAAAACAAGCAATAAAGAGAAATTAAGAAAAAGAACAATGACCTCTGTTAAAAAATTGTATGGAAATAATTTTATTGTAGATAATGAGCTTCCTATCTTCATTTATTTTTCTGTCAATTGCCTTACAAACACTGTAAGTTACATATAAAATATTTACCATACACTTTTGAGAAACACCTAAAAACCAGTTATCCTTCAAAATGGGATGCCTTTCTATTTCCCTGTAATGCTTTAACTGCTCTAAAATAAATAAATTTTCACTACTTCATCTTTTTCTAATCAATATTCAGTTAACTCTTTAGCAGTAAGTGTCAAAATGTAAAATACACAGAACACATCAACTGTAAATAAGTTGTTGGGTTTTTTTACTTAGAACAATCAGAAAAAGGTAAAACTTTTTCCTGAACTTGCAGAGTATGCAAGTTTTTTTCTGACACGCATCTACTCCCTAGACACATGAATATATTTGCTGATAAATTACTTTTTGTCTGCAGGTACAGAATACTGCAACAACCATAAACAAAGTAAGCAAACATAATATAACATAATATAACATAAAAATATAACATAATAAAAGCCTTATAAACACAGTAAGAGGAATGGTGTTGTAATGCAACCATAGGATAGATCTAGTATAATCAGATTTCTCAATAATTTCACTGTACTGCTGATGGATTTTCTAAATTAAGATCAAAGCACAGTAACACTTACTATAAACAATGATTAAGACTTTGAACATTTTCTGCAACATACATTGGAAGTACCGATGACTCTATTAATCTCTGCCTATGTATTTTCTACTTATTCCCTTTTAATTCACAAGCACATTTCAAACTAGTATTACACAGAGACACCAAAATTTATATTTAGCACTCCAACTAATTATCTTCCTTACTCCCTCAAAGAATTGTCTTTTTAACCTCTAACACATATGTAATATTTCTGTGACTGGAATTATCATTAAAGGAGCTATCATTGTGTTTTTCTAATGCTTCTGGAGATATCTAGGTAAAGATTCATGTATAAAAGGTAAGCAGCAATAACAACTTCATTGTCTTCTTCCAGGGAAAACAGAATGACAAATAAACAATTTTAAAGGAAATTCACAGAAGTTTTTCCTAAAACCTGTGCCACTAATTAGAATTTGTGACTGAATGATTATTCAATACAGATACACCTGAATAATTACATATGAATTTAAACTACATGCACAATACAACAGTCATTTAGTTTCAGTGTTAAAAAGCACCATTTCAGAAAGCCTGTTATGAGAGCAACAAAGCATAACACTTACTAGGACTTGTAAGTAAGTGTAATGCTTACTAGGACTTAACACTAAGTCCTGCTGTTCTGCATAAATTGTAAAGTAGTTCCGCAAAGTTAACGAAGGTAGAGATACACTAAAGACTCCTGATGCATGAAAGTGCAACTGCACTATGTATTGCATATGTACTAATTTAATTCTGTTCAGAAGAATAGCAGCAGAACTACAGACAAGTGATATACTAGGGCTTTCTGGCAGCTCTACAACAGGCTTCCAAACAAGCTCTTCTTTAATTTCCCTGACTGCATGTATATAATTGAAAATAGCATATCTTTTCACTGCCATTGAAACACAGATTATATTAATTTTGCACAGGTTCTCCAATCAAATCTTCATTTTGTTGTGGAAGGGAAAAACATGGGATAATGTTGAACCCTCAAGACCAGTCTGCTATATTGCTACTCTTTAATTTGTATGCAAACATCAATGCAGTTATCTGTGTCTGTCACCCGAGAACGCAGTATTATGTGTTCTCTAACAGTCTGCCCACAAAGTGTATTCAGGTCAATGGGAATCTTTTTTGTTGACTTTATCAGACTTCCAGTTATATCCTTAAGGGAAGGCAGTGAGAGGGGGAAACTAAATCTTGCAGCCAGCCACACAAGAACCACAGCACAGTCAGAACACATTAACACATTTGTTTATGCTAAATTCAAGGCTTTTTAAGTGTAAGAAAATTCAGTCACAGTTCCATTACACTACATTCTAGAAATCAAACTTTATTTATTCATACTTGTACTTCAACTTGCTTTTGTCTTTAGTGAATGAGGCACTATTTTTACATTGCAAACCAATGGGGGAGCCTTCTTTTATTTCACTTTTACAGACCAATATTGAAATTACGCTAACTTTTACCAGGCACTATTCAGTACCAATGTGCGATACAAACAACTATGCATATATAAGCACTTTGATAGGAAATAGGCCAAATCAACGAGGGGAGTTTTAAATTAGGAACGGCAGGGATCAAAGATGTTGATGAAATGGCAAGTGAGGGAGCTGTGGCCTGGACTGGCAGGCAAAAGGAGACAGGTAGATACAGACAGAAAAGACCTTGTGATGAGCAGCAGAATGTTCAGGGAGGATGTTCACTTTATGCACACAAATAATGGAGTGCTGACAGTATGAGGGAGGTTCATAAGAGTCTTCCTGGTGAGAGGAGAAATGGATGATAATATCTTCACAAACAACTCATTCTGAAAGAACCAGTGAAGTTCTGGAGAAATGGGTGTGGGGGTCTTCGTGAATATCAAGCCACTCAAGTTTGTTGCAGAACCAAGCGCATGCTGAACTTCAGGGCAAAATGTGCAGGCTTACTAGACTTATGAATATTAACTTCTCCAGCCAGGGTGGGCTTAAAGCTAGTTTTCACAGCCATGCAATGCATGATGGGGGTGAGAGGGATACAGCTTACAGGGGGAATGTAGTAGGTGACTCAGGAAGGCTTTATCTTCCTAGAACCTCAGCCAATGGGAAAAGGAGGAGGGGGGCAACATGCAGTCAGGAGTTTAGGATAAAGGAGGCCATGTCTTCCAAAAGCCCAAGACTCCTCTGTCTCCTCTGTCTCCTCTTTTACAGTGTGATTTTCCACACACTGGGAAATTAGCTACACTGGGTGCCTATCTGAAGCTGCTGTTCAAATGGACACAGCACATCTTCATGGAAGACAACAGGAGGAATAAGAGATCTGTCGGTACCTGATGGACTCACTGGGATCACAGACACAAGGTGGGACAACTCACATGACTGAAGCACTGCCATGCATGGATACAGGTTCTTTACGAAGGCCTATGTTAAAAAGAAGGTTCTGGTAAACTAGAGCAGTCAACTGCATCTTAGTCCCTGGGAAGGTGATGGACCATCTAGTGGAGAAGATGATCACTGGGAGTCTTAAGAGGAAACAATATTTACAGATTCATAGGATATTCTGAGTTGGAAAGGGATCACAATGACCATCAAGTATAACTCTTAAGTAAATGGCTTTTACAGGGACTGAACCCACAACCTTGATGTTATTAGCACCATGCTGTACCCAGCTGGCCTGGCAGCTTTCTTTGAGGCAATTCCCTTCTCTGAAGGAATTCTGATTGCATAAGGGGTGAGAATGATGCTCTTCTTTTTGATTGCAGTAACACTATTGACATAGTATCCCATAAAATTTGATAGACAGACTGATGAGGTATAGACTAGATATACAGACAGTAAAACTGTCTGCTTAAAAATGTCCATCATTTGAACAGGTAGAACTACTGGGTTTGAAGAGCTGTAAGCAAAATTAAGCACAAGGCCACACATTACAGGAACAGCCTAGGGGCTAACATTAGGGCCACCACTTTTCAACATCTTCATTAATGACAATGAGACAGAATGCACCACAGCAACTTTGCTGATGACACAGAAAAGGGGAACTGCACAAAAGATGCTTGGCTGCCATTGAGAGGAACCTTTACAGACCAGACAAAAGCCTGGATACAGGAACCTCATGCAGTTCAACAGAGACAAGTGCAAATTACTGCCCCTGGGGTTAAAAATCCTGTATAAAAGCACAATCTGGGAACAGACAAGCTTGAAAGCACCTTATCAGAAAATGCCCTGGAGACCCTAGTGGACACCTAAATGGCCATCAGATAGCAATGTGGCCTTGTGCCAAATGCCAATGACATCCTGAGCTTTGAAGAGGATATTGCTGCCAGCAAGACAAGGGAGGTGATACCTCCCCTCTAGTCAGAAGTTTTAAAGCCCATCTTGGTGCTGTGTCAGTTTCTGGGCTCCTCAGTACAAGAGAAACATGGACATGGCTGGAGAGAGCCAATGAAGGGCCACAAAGATGATTTAAGTATTGCAGCATCTGCTTCATAGAGAGCAGCATATAATACATAGAGAGGCTAGAAAGCTGGGTCTGCTCAGCCTGGAGAAAGGAAAGTTCAGGGACAATTGAACTATCAACATCTATAAATATCTGATGGCAACCTAGAAAGAAGATGCAGATGGACTCTTGTAAGTGGCGCTCAGTGACAGGAAAAGAGGCAATAAGCACCAATAAAAAACAGATGAAATTCCAGCTAAACACAGTAAAAATATTTTTATCCATTGAAAGAGGCCAAACACTGGAAGAGCCTATGCAGAGAGGTTGCAGAGTCTCCATTCTGGACATTGGACATGGTACTGGGCTACAGAAGGAGTCCTAGTAAAATATATGTATTATATAAGTGGCCTTGCCCCAGTCCTAGTTGTTCTAAATGGCCTGCAGCTGTGATGTCCTTAATTGGGCAGCAGCTGTGGCTAATGAGGCTAACTGGGATAAAAGGGGGTGGGTTGGCTGGTCAGGGAGAGCCTTGGAGAAGCCCTGACAAAGAAGCAACATTGCTGTGAAGAGCTGCATGTGAGAAAAGCATCCAGAAGGTATGGAACTCCAGAAATATGATGGCAACAATATGATTACAACCAGTGGTGACCCCAATGTGATAGAAGATAGGACAGCCGAGAGCTGTGGCAGCCTGAGAGCTGGGACTCTAGAAATATAACAACAACAATAGAAGATAGGACAGCTGAGAGCTGTGGCAGCCTGAGAGCTGTAGAAGAAGAGCTGTGGAGAAGTATGGCTATTGAATCAAGGAGCTGTGACAGCCAGGAGCTGTGAGAAATATGGCCTTTGAGTCAAGAAGCTGTGGGGAAATATGTGTGTGTTGTACATGGCCTTAGAGTCATGGGAGAATGTATGTATTGTAATATTTGTATTGTACCTCAATATCTGTAAGCAAAAGAAAAGGGGGAAATACAGTAGGAGTCCTAGTAAAATATATGTATTGTATAAGTGGCCTTGCCCCAGTCCTAGTTGTTCTAAATGGGCTGCAGCTGTGATGTCCTTAATTGGGCAGCAGCTGTGGCTAGTGAAGATAACTGGGATAAAAGGGGGTGGGTTGGCTGGTCAGGGAGAGCCTTGGAGAAGCCCTGACAAAGAAGCAACATTGCTGTGAAGAGCTGCATGTGAGAAAAGCATCCAGAAGGTATGGAACTCCAGAAATATGATGGCAACAATATGATTACAACCAGTGGTGACCCCAATGTGATAGAAGATAGGACAGCCGAGAGCTGTGGCAGCCTGAGAGCTGGGACTCTAGAAATATAACAACAACAATAGAAGATAGGACAGCTGAGAGCTGTGGCAGCCTGAGAGCTGTAGAAGAAGAGCTGTGGAGAAGTATGGCTATTGAATCAAGGAGCTGTGACAGCCAGGAGCTGTGAGAAATATGGCCTTTGAGTCAAGAAGCTGTGGGGAAATATGTGTGTGTTGTACATGGCCTTAGAGTCATGGGAGAATGTATGTATTGTAATATTTGTATTGTACCTCAATATCTGTAAGCAAAAGAAAAGGGGGAAATACAGTAGGAGTCCTAGTAAAATATATGTATTGTATAAGTGGCCTTGCCCCAGTCCTAGTTGTTCTAAATGGGCTGCAGCTGTGATGTCCTTAATTGGGCAGCAGCTGTGGCTAGTGAAGATAACTGGGATAAAAGGGGGTGGGTTGGCTGGTCAGGGAGAGCCTTGGAGGAGCCCTGACAAAGAAGCAGGAGCAACACTGCTGTGAAGAGCTGCTTGTAAGAAAACACCGAGAGAAGGTATGGGACTCTAAAAATATCATAACAACAATAGGATTACAACACTGGGCAACCTGCTGTAGCTGACACTGCTGCAGCACACAGCAAAGAATAACCTGAAAAATACAAGGGCAGCAAAACAAGACCTGAGTAAAAATCTGACTGCCTCATAATTTACAGCACACAAATTAAGAGCAACTGTATTGGAAGGGGTGGTGGGCAGGGTGGAGGCACACACGGTGGAGGAGTAAAAATAGAAACATTATTGCAGGAAAAAATAGTTGTAAAATCATCAGGGATAGAGTTGGACTAGATAAGAATCAAAGGAATGAAGTCATGGCCCACATTTCCGCTAAAAACACTGGGGCAAGAAATTCAAATTCATTTTAGAATAGATTTTACTCTATTTGCAAACAGTTTAATATTTCCTGGATACTTACGACAGCAAGACTCAAGCCTCAGTGAATCAATCAAACTTCTCCAGTTTGATATTTAGAGTTCCACCAGAGCTGTGTCAGATCACAAAGTTCTAGGCCCTGGTATTTAGCACAATTTTGAAGCAAAAATCACCAAGCTTGATAACATGAAAATGGAAAGGTTACCATGGACTCTAAAGAGATACAGAAAATCTGTACTAAATTAAAACATCAAAAATATAACAAGAAAACACATGTCACAGGTAATTCAGAAGTTTGAAATGAAACCCAGTGAGGTGAAGAGTGCTTGGCAAAAATTAGGCCAAAAAAGAAAGGTAATGGCTTCTTCAAGACAGTCACTACACAGGATGTATCCTGTAAATACTGTTTGGTCACCGGTCCTAGAAAATTTATCTCCCACACCTCAAAAGTATGCAGACTTTTACTGCCATATGGTAGTATTTTCAAAACCACCTTGTTATTCTGTAGAACCAGAGTTGCAATGGACCATTTCTTCAAAGTTTGATCTCCACTTATTTCCTGAAGAAAACAATTCTCTTGATGTCTACAGACACATCTGCTGTTAAACTAAAAAACCTCTTGCCAACAAGCTGACAGATACACACAACATGGGAAGTGGTGAATGCACAAGAAACAGAGCACTAGCCCAGTATGTACACATTCCCTTAGAGACTTGCTTCTGCAGTTGAACTTACCACATAATGTAAAAACTTTGGATAGTATTACCAAGGTGTCAGCAGGAGGTGTATTTTTCTGAATCTGCCCATGCTGTATCTGAAAGAACACACCAAATGAAGGAAGCCAGTTGACTTCATTTCTTTCTTTCTGCTTCTAGAGCTTGTTTCTAATAATTTCAATTGTGTTCCTGCTCTGTTTTCACAGAACGAGAGGGTGGGGAAGGTAGGAAGGCAGCAAACAGCGAGACAGAGCACTGGGGAGAGTAGATGCATTTGCAAGTCAAATTGCCTTTTTCAGCTCTAAGTTTGAAATTGATTATGGGAAACTGAAGATACTAAGGAGAATGGGCTATTTTCCACACTATTTGTCCGAGAATTTTCTGCCAGCATCAAATGACAACCAAGCATTCAATGCGATACTTTCATAAGAATAACTTTTAAATGGATTTTAAAAAACCCCAACAACATTATCATAAACAGGAAAAATTAAATGCTATAACCATTAAGTTAACACAGTCACAAGACTTTGGCCTATGAAAATGAGAAGATGGAAAGACTTCATTTTCTCCTCAGATTTTTTCCTTTAACTGGGGAGTTGTTATTTTAACTTAAATAAGAGTTTGTCTTCTTTTTACAAAGACATGCTTAATTTTGATGCCATTTTTAATTGAGAAATAACAGAAAAGCAATTTTCTCTACATACTGACATCTCAGAAGAAATAAGATAAGAAATTTCAGTATTCTATACTATAAAAATACAAAATATTTGCAATTCTTGGTATGTATTGCTAACTGCTGAAACTGTGAATTTTACATAATATAAGCTTAAGCCTTCTTTCTTCATAACAGAAATGTCAACAAGAAATTTGTAGCTGAAGTTCATTGAGAAAGATTAGCAGAAAACGAATTATAATGATACTGATCAAACATATACATACAGACATGTGAAGCGTAACTCACATACTAGTGATACCCAAAAATACTATTACTTATTGCAATACCATTAACTATCTAGTAAGGAAAACGTTAGAGCACACAAAATCCACCCCCATATGACTGATTTACCAAATAGTTTCCCATAAGTCTAGAGGATTTGTTATATGGAAAACATAGAAGACTTCACTTTAAAATAAGTGTAGTCTTCATCTCTTTATTACCTCATATTCAGATCTTATGTTCAAAAATGTCTTTATTTTACTTCTACATTTTAATGAGGTGCTTGTGCCAAATTCTAAGGGGCTGTTTTCCAAAGAATATCAAAGAATTCATTTTGAGAAATTTGAAGTTAAAAGATTAGGCCAACTCAGATTGCAACATCTGAAGCTGAAACCAGCAAGCAGTAACTTTGCAAAGTTGACTACCAGACTCTAAAATGCCTTCTTTGCTGTCCCCAGTTCTCACACATATGTATTTTTCTGAGAATAATTTCAGGAAATAAATTCTATTAGCCCATTGCTGAATTTCACAAATTATATTGACTGCCTCTTTCAATACAATCTCCCAATAAGCTTATGCATGTTTATTGACTTTTTAAAACCCAAGTGGTATAATTACTTCTAAACATGAAAATAATTTTTCTTGTGTAGATATCATCTTTCTTGCAGAGATTTCAACATGAAAAGATTTCAAGATGACAATTTAGTTCAGATGCATCAAAAATTATATTTCTTGGGTTTTGGTTAAAAAAAAAAAAAAAGACTTAGATATTGACTCCCTACAGAAAGATTTTTTTTGTGCTTGGAAAGTAAAGAGGACTATCCATACCAATGATTTCTACTTCCCAACTGCAGCTCTTCAGGCAAAACCACCATTTAAAGGAATATTGAAGGGACTATTATTAATCTAACATAGGAATGAAACAACGTGTATGCCTCTGAAGTTAAGAAGTAAAACACAGACAATTTTCTGACGATTGACTTAGAATTAACAATCATCTTCTGACATTACTATATCTATATCTGTATTCCCCAGAATTAAGGTAATCTTTACAATTCATATAATTCATTCTGTCCTTTAGTTCTTTTCCAAAACACAAATAATGCAGCACTAATCTTACAGATTCAGTGTAAAGAAACAGTGTGTAAGACCTAAGATAAAGCTTAAATCACTGCACTTTAAACCTTTAAAACAGGCCCACGTAGAATTTTGCTGACTTGTCAGATTTTAATCTAATTAAGAAGCTACATTTAGGCTTAAAGCTTTTTCAAGTTTAGGGTGCTTAGCCTCTCTAATTAATATTCATGTCCCTAATCATATTGTTACTTTATTACTTTCAGACAAGATTGGTAGTTCTCTGACACAATGCAAATTACAGAAGTATAATTTCTCAAGTCTATCACTACTCAAAACCAGCTATGATATACAAGAGTCAAAATGTATCAGGAAGAGTCTATATAAACTGGCAGACTTCCAGAAGCCTTACACCTTGTGAACAGAATGGTAAAACACACTGTTGCACAAAAGTATCTTCAATGCATGATACCACTTTTTAACTGGAATAATAGCCTTTTTGAGAGGATTCAGACTTAAAGTTATTATGAAATACTTACTTAGCTCCAACCACATCACAATCCTTTTGGAAAAGTTCTTCCTGTTTCACATCTACCTGAGATGACAAGTTACTGCATATACTGCGCAAACTTTTTATTTGTTCTCTTGTCTCTGCTAAATCAGTTTCCAAATTCTGCAAAGAAAGCAAATGAAATGCATTAAGAAGAAATAATTAAAATCTGCTATGCAAGTTATCTATGTATATAGATATATGGATGTGCCCATACATACATGCATATATTTATTGCAATCTAGGCAAATACATATAGGTAGGCATATATGCATGTATGAAAAATGTGAAATACCAGGAAAAAAAATGTATTTCAAATTTTAGGTGGCCACCTTTTCTTTACTCTAAGAAGTTTTCCTTAACTCAGTTGCTGGATGTGGAAGGAGGAACCTGAATCAACTCTTTGCAACCTTCCCAATTTAACTTCTAAACTGATTAAGCCTTGTTTTCTACATAGAAGTTCCTAAGAAAAGCAGCTATGCATTCATTGTTTTAACCTCTCACAAGAATTCACAATATCATGTATATGAACTAAGAATCATATACAGATTAATTTTTGAGACTGCTTGTTAAATCTGCTCTTATTTTGTACTGCTAATTCAGCGCAAGGAATAGCTTCTTCATGAGAAGAAACAGCATACCAGAAAATTTCTGAAAGTGCTCACTGAAAACAACGCAAATGAGCAAGGGTCTGCCTTTTACCATGAGCCCTACTGTAGAAGTTAGTCAGCAAACTGCAAAGGTGTATCTAGGAAACACAATAGCAAGGCAGCTTAGTCAAACAAGACTTCAAGGTCTGCATAAACCTTGCTGGAGTTCCCTAAGAAAAGCACATCAGTCCTTACCAAGCTTTGTATGACTACTGTCCCCAGAGTGTTTTGAGGCAAGAATGGAAATATAAATATTACAGCAATATCAAGAACAGAATTTAAGATGGTGGCAACAGCCTTAGACCTTCTTTGGTATTATGCTACTCACAGATGCAATCACTATGCTCAGTAAGGCAAATATTCCATGATACATTAATAATTTAAAATAAAAGCCTCCTCTTAGAATATCATCCCTAATCTACTGCCAAGAGTATATTAGTTTTCCATTTACATACAGACTTAAAGAAATAAGAAAATGCATATATTTCCCTTTCAGCAATGACACCTCAAATATTGAGGTTATCAAAATATTTCTATAACTAAAAAGTGAATAATTAAATTTTTAAAAAATTAAATTCCTTAAAATTGCATAAAAATGTCCTATAGGTATTTAGATGTATCAGAAGTTTACTACCAACAAATTCATTGAAATCCTTGAAATTGTATTAAAACTATAATGTCCCGTTAATAACATTAACATTGATGTGAGGAAATAGCAAAATTCACATGTGAATGAAGTAGGAAATTAATTTGTTTCTCGACAAATATCAGGCTACACACCTGGTGTACCCAAAAAATGAGTCACCCTTCAGTGCCAAAGGCTAGGTAGAGAAACTTAATTTTTCCTTGAATAATGAAAAAATTCAAAATTATAGGAGACAGTTCACTACAAACACATAAAATTTTTTAAGTGTAATAAGGTATTTATAACTTGCAGACAAGTAACTGTAGGGCTTCTCCTCAGTATTTTTTTCCTCTGTAGGTAAAGGTATTTAATATGTGAACAAAAATTTTAATAGTTCATATATTCTCTGATAAATTCTATTTGCCTATTTCTAATACCACACTACAAAGTTGCAGGTTTTCCATGGAAGAGATGAAAAAAATCTAACATTACCAATGCTTTAAGTTCCCATCATCCATTGCAGAATACAATACAAAGAATATGTAATACATTATTTTCTCATAAATAAAACTTCAGAAGTTATCTAATGGCGAATTTCAAAATCAGGAAAAAAGTATCTTTCAGTACTTCATTTGTGACATATTTAACTTCAGCTTCTGGTTTCAAGTAAGAAATTAATCAGCTCAATCTTTTTGAACATATTTTGAAAGCTTGAGTTTTTTGGAAGCATTACTGAAAGAGTAAAACACAAAAAAAGGGAAAGAAAAAAACTTGTTATACAAATACCTTAGCTACTGAAATATATATATTGATGTCCAAAAGTTTAGCTGAATACTGAAATCTAAAATAGAATCATCAAATGGTTTGCGTTAGGAAGGATCTGAAAGGTCATCTACTTCCAACTTCCCTGCCATGGGCAAGGAGTTCTCCCTTCTAGATCAGGTTGCTCAAGGCCTTATCCAAACTGCACTTGAACACTGCCAGGATCTGCCCACTTCCTGGGCAATCAGTTCCAATGTGTCCTCATCCCCATAGTAAAGAACTTCTTCCTAATCTCTAACCTAAATTTCCCCTCTTTTCAACGTGTAACCACTCCTCCTTGTCCTATCACCAGGGTTCCTGACAAAGAGTCCCACTCTGGCTCCCCTGTAGGCCCTGGTCAGATCCTGGAAGGTTGCTATGAGGTCTCTGCACAACTTTCTCTTCCTCAGGCTGGACAGCCACAACTTGCTCAATCTGTGTTTGTAGAGAAGGTGGTCCCGAGTCCCCTCAGGGCCCTCCTCCAGACTTGGTCCAGGAATACCATGTCCTTCTCATGCTGGGAACACCAGAAATATACAGGGCACTCCTGGTGGGGTGTCACAAGGGCACAGTGGAGGGGGAAAATCACCTCCTTTAACCTGCTGACACATCTCTTTCAATGCAGCCCATTAAACGATTTCTGGACTGCAAGGGCACACTGCAGGCTCATGATTAGTTTTTCATCAACATCGTATTTTTGACCATGAAAAAACTTATAATATTTTACACTCAATTTCTGAGTATCTGCATTTGTAAGATCATATGGAATTTATCACATTCCCTTCTTGCTGATACAGTAGCCAAAAATATTCATTGCGTAAACATGCTATGTAAATTTGTGAAAATTTACCTAACGCAAATACTCCAATCTGGGTTTTTAAATTATAGTTTATTTCAAAGAAGCATTTAAGATTCAAGCTTTTAAAGTCTATTTTAAAAAAGCTACTTGAAACAGTCAAAACATCGAATAATTCAGTTATACAAGAGAGAAAATGCATATTTATAAAAGATGTAGTGCAAGACAGCAAGAAAAGGTGAATTTAAAATAACTTTAAACATGAAAAGTGTAAGAAAACCAAGGCATGAGGAGGTACAGTTATGCCCGTTATGGAGTCACTAAGAATTAACAGCAGTTTTGTTATTTGTAGCTTCAAACGCTTTGAAAGTCACTTTCAAAGACAGTAGCTTTGTTTTCATGTTTTTTCCTGTTATATATTATGACAGAAGTGAGAGTAATTTTTCAAGGTCCCATCTCAATAAAACTCTCATTTTTCATTGGAACTAAAATCCCAGGCTCCTCTCGAGAGAGATGGCCGCTTCTTTGAAAATTCCAACCTTCAGACTTCAGAAACTTCAAAAGTACTATGCTAACTAGGAATTAACAAAAACAACCAACCAACCCACCAGTAAGCAATCCCATTATCTTTTACTTCACCTCCACTTAAAATCTGCCAGTCTGACATTTTTTTATCTACATACAAATTCTTTTGTGACTTGAGTTTGGAGAAAAATATATTTATCTTGATACTAAACAATAGTTTAGTATCAAGAACAACCAAATAACTCAAATAACTAACTGATTCTTAGATAGGGAGACACCTAGCTAGTTGATGACGACTTCATTTGTTCCTTTTCAGGACATATAGAAAGTTGATATATAAACTCTGGGAATCACAAAAGAAGCACAAAAAAGTTCTCAAGGACTACTTTAGGCAAATGTACAGTTAACTTTCTGTACACTGTATATTATTTATATGAAGGTACATACAGAAAAGAAAACCAATAAAACGCTATTGTCAGCCTTTTAGCCACCTTATCAGGTATCCTCCTGTTAACCTGTCTCATACTGATTTCAGCTAGTATGACAAAACTTCACAGAAATGTTATTTAAAAGGACAAACTATTCATAGCAGCTGTTCCTTTCTCTCAGTTTCAAGAAGTTGAATTTTATACCTGGTTATTGTAGGTTACAGTAACAACCAGTCTTCAAAATTGAGAAGTGGCACTTTTCTTCAATGGAAATGGTTTAAAGACAGAAGGATGAAGAAAAAAAAAAAAAGCTAACACTTCAGCCTTTTCATAGGTAACTACTTTTCCTAAGAAGCAATGTATGATTTAGATCTTGCATTTCTACCATCTAATGCACATTTTAAAGGTAATGTTGGGCTAGCTTATTTTGAGAAGGACTCCTTTTATTCTCTCAGACAGAGGAGACTAACGTGGTAACATCTGTATACAACACATCTTTAAGATTGTTAATGCCATGTCTATTACTTAAAAACATGTACAAAAACATGTCGACTCAACTCCCAAATAAAAGGGTGAGAGGCAGCCAACGCTCTCAGCACCTGTGAGTGCAGTTAATTTCAGGTAGCCCCAATGGACACGCACCAGTCAAGTTCTTTCAGGTATCTTCCAACACATCCACTCTCAGTACTTCCCACTGAAGTCTGTCACTAGGCACAAACTTTTGGGGACACCTTGGAGAAGATTGAGGCAAAGACAATATTAAGTATCTCTGCTGAATCTATTACCTTTTGTAATTAATTCATCATTCCATTTCAGCAGCAGGTCCCCATTTTCCTTGTTCAGTTTTTCACCGATAAAGCAGTTCCAAGAAATTCTGATTGTATCAGTCATAACTTGCAACTTTCAACTGCACGTAGGTTACCACTACCCTTCAGTGTCCAGACAATGTTTCTAAACTCTCCCTCTACAGCTTTCAGTTTCCACATCTCGAATACTGTTTTCCATCTGCAGCCTACACCAGAATCTAGTGGTGATATCTGTTTAGCCAAGTTGATCTCCTGAGATATTTTTCCAAAGTGGGCCATACATGGGTTTGTAGAAAGCTGTCTTTAAAGACATCATAGCTTTTCCTGAGCTCTTTACCCTTCGAAACTGCTTCTGACAGGATTCCACCTACAAGTTCCCTAAACATCTGAAGACTCTGCTTCTTAACTCCAGGGCTGTACTGCGCTATTTTCCTTCCATCACTGTCTCAAGGTCTTGGCCTTGGCAACTTCATGGTCATTACAGCCAGGACTGCAAATTAGTACTATCTTCACAAGTTCTTCCTAGTCTGCAAACAGCAAATCCAACTCTGTGACATCCCTGGCTATCTCAGGCAACACCTATCCCCAGAAGTACTCTCTTTCACACTCTAGACACCAACTTAACTGGCTTATAACACCCCTTTGAACTACCAACACTACTAATTCCCATCCCTACAATCGCCCAGCTCTTTCATTCACCAGCATGCCTCATCAGCCAGGAAGACAGAGGAGATATAGAGATATCTGACTGTTCATTGAAGGGACAAGTAACAGATTTTCAACAATTTGTCCAATATTACAAGCACTACATTTGGCAACTTAAAATTATTTTATCAGCTTGGCACTCACAAGATTTTTCCCTCCCAAGAATCAACAAATCATTTCTTGTCCTAGGAACTCTATAATCCTTTCATCATAACCAGTCTGAAGAAGTCAATTTGCAAGAACTTTACTTCCCATGTTAAGAGATCTGAATTAAGCTCTTTCAAAAGAGTTTCCATCATCACAACAATCCAAAAATTGCTAGTGTGGGAAAAAAAAAAGGGCATTTCTGGGTGAGGTGTTAATTAAATAGTTATTGCAATGAATGTACTTCAATAATGTAAAAGAACACATCATTCTAAGTGTACATTCGTCATGCAAACAAAAAGAATCCACTACCTAGATGTGTATACTAGCAGTTGTTGAATTAAGATTTGCCATGTTTATGGCTCATTTCTTGGAGGATTTTAAAAAAACATGAGCCACTTTTGTTGGCTTGTTTTCTTCAAAGAAGAAAAAGTATAATTCCAATAAAAGAGAAAAGATCTGCACTATGTATTCAGTTATTTTCTTTTCTGCTTTATCTTAAACTATGAAAATAACTTTTTAATATAGTGTAAGCAATAATAATACCCCTCATAGAATAGAGACCTTTGGAGGCTAGGGCACAATTTATTTGGAACTACATGTTCTTTCATACCAACAAAGATTAAGTCTACTGCAACAAGATTATATGTAAGTAAATTACAAATCAAGAAAAAAATTGTGGTAATATTTTTAAGCTTTTATTTTCTCACACACACACACACATATATATACATATATATATAAATAATCTCAAAGTACACCATCTTTTATTTTTTAATGATCACATTTTAAGATGACTATTTGAAGTCAGATTCCTGCTTTGCAGCATCAATTTTTAAAAAGCTGTGGGTCTTAAGTGATAGAATGTAAATGAATGCAAGTCCCCACTGGTAGATTTGAATATATAACTTGCTATTTAAAGGAAATAACTTGTAGTGAAATGTCTGGAGAAGTTAATTCTCAAATAACATCCTGGAGTCCGTTCCACTTTGTACCTTTATTCTGGTATCATTGCCAGATTTTTCTTTTTTCCATTGTGCCTCCTGCTTCCTCAGTTTCTCCAGGTCACTTAGCAGGTCGGCACAGCATATATTTAATCCCTTATTTTCCTCCTCCAGGTTTTTTATAACCAGTCTGTTTTGCTCTTCCTTCTTCTGTGCACGCTCCTCAGTGTCCTGTAGAACAGTACCACAAGGGCCGATAAACAAAAAAGTGAGAACTAATCAGCAAATATAAACTGTGCAGTTTTACCCTCACAGCAGCTTCTATATTTGATGGCCAAGGTCACCTGTGCACTTTTATTGGCCTCTTTCATGCAGGTGGAAGGGTCATATTTTTTAGCTGGATGACAGCTTTGATGAGTACACATTTGCAAAGAGCCCATTAATTGATCAAGCTGCCTTTGATGCTGTCCCCAGCTATTTTTGAGACCCACACAGACATATCCTCCCAGACCTCAGCTTTATCAATTAATAATGCCAGTCCCATCAGAATCTAATTACAAGAAGCCACATCTTCACACTTCTACTTTCTTTGCTCCATTTCCATCATTAACTATTTATCTGAAAGTTATAAAGCTAGGATTCTTGGCTTTAAAGCATCTTTCTCAGTTAGTATGTGAGAAAACAGTAAGGTATAGCAAAGCCTAAGGCAATTTTTTCTCCAAGCTTGTCACTTTCTGTGCCACAAAGGCTGACACTGCTTAAAGAACTACTTCAAAGCTACAGTCTTATAAAACTATGTACAAGTCAATATACCTTAAGTTCTTGGCTTTTATCTTTAAATTTCCAGTTCAAGTTACCGAATTCATTCTTCAAACGGGCATTTTCCTCATCCACAGCACTTTTTCTCTGCATTAAGCTGTTTATCTCCTGCTGCTGTCCTGTGAGCCTCTATTAAAAAAAACAAAAACCAAAACCTGTTCATAGACAAAAAGCAAGTGCAAAAGAGCATGCATGTTCTGTGTTTTAGGCCTACGAAATGTAACTATCTGACATATGCAGCTTCTACAGCATTATTTTAATTCCACTAGCACTTTAATCAAAGTCAAAACTGAATGACTATAAGACACAGTAATGCAAATGAGGAACCAAATACCCTGCTTCTACTGAAGAAGCCTATAAATGCAGAACTGAACAGAAATTACTCAGAGAAGCTTATTCAAAAATAGTCATTTACAGAAGGTGTACCTGTGTTAATGGATTAAGAATGCATTAGAATACTGTTTAACTTGCACTTATAGCACACCAAAAACCAAGCCAGAGCTGAATTCAAAATTCTGCAGAATTTCCAGAATTTGTCATAGTAAACAGAAATTACTATTGAGTGAGGCTACCAAAATGATTATGCTACAAAATACTTTTAAAGAGAATTAAGTCTGGCTGAATTTGCAGCTCAAGAAAAAAAAATACAACATTGCTCACCACATACATTCATTCACATTCAGAAAAATCTCACTGCCATAAAACAATAACTTCAAGTTTCTGCAATAATTTCATTTGATTCTCATGACACTTGCATTAAACACGCTCACTCTTCAATGCCTATTAGAACTCTGTGTTTTTCTCCAGGAGTCTGCTTTAATTCCACATTCTGTTTTGTCCCATCTCTTTCTAAATCAAAAGGGCTTTAATCTATAATATTTTCCTAGCAGTGACACCATAACTGTGGTAAGAAACTGATAAAACTTTCATGTCGAAATTGAAGTGTAAATGCTTTGCTTTTAATTCACTAGCTAAAATGAAGTGTGTACAGAAACATAAAAAATCATCAACAAGACAATAATCCTCTAGATTATTCTACAATACATCTGATGATATATGTGAGAGTTTTGAATGTCTAAAGCTTACATCTGGTTCATAAGGACGTCATAAAAAAGAATGAAAATATGCTGAGCAAAAACATGCTAAACAGTACATTTGAAGTTGCATTTTACTATTCAAAAGACAAAACATTTGCTCTTTGGATATATTATTACACTTACAGTAATAAACTGGTGCTGGCAGAAATGATTTAGCTGAATCTTTAAAAAGGTATGTACCCACATTACTAAGGAAAGCATCAGTAATTTTGTTTGTTACTCTCCCATTCCCCAGGTCCTCATGGAATTGGAGGAAGCAGCTCCTTCGAGTCTTCCTTCTAGCTCATTACTACTTACTTAACATTTATCAAAACAAAAGTCTGTACTTGGAGACACCCTTAAAACATCATTAAAAATCTCACCTATCTGAAAGAGACTCTTGGCTCTGAGCTAAAAATTCACACACACACATTTTTTATAAAAGCTCCAGCTCTTTAATGCATCTAATTTCTGAGTACAGGTACATCATACTAATACTTAGTTTCATTATGCACTGAGCAGAAACTGGGAAGCATATATGTATTTGTGAAGTGAAATCAGAGATACTTGGGTTCTGTCTTAAATGGGATGTTTTCCAGCAATTTGGAGAATGAATGGAGACAGGATGGTACAAAAGTGCAACTAGCTATTTCAAATGTTTGTTCTGTACTGCTCAAAATAAGTTTCCAACTGAAATAAAGTACTTACTGTGAATATTCAGAATAGTCAGACAGATTATCCTGAATCAGACTTGCACACTAATTACTTATCTCCACAACTGAACAGTAATTTAACACTTGAAACCAATCAGAAAGCAAATATACCAAAAGAATCATTAAGCAAACTCACCTGAGTAGTCTACAAAGTCATCTACTGCAGCACTAGTGAAACATTATCTAGATGAGTTACACTTGCATGGAAAAAAAATCCTGTTATGTGTCAAAGCATTTTTCTGGGTTACCACTTTGCATGCTCTTATCTTTTCCTCTAAATGAATTGAACTTTTACACTCCTATCCTCTTATTTCACAGGCTTATAAAGAAGGAGGAAAAAGAAATATCACTCAGGAGCCATGATGAGTAGAAATAAGGATCACATAAAGGAATTTCTGAGATATAGACAATTAAGTTAATTATCATCTGCCCTTTCCTATGCAGCTCTTTTCGTACTTTGCTTCCTCAATCTATATATTACTTCATCTAACAGGAGAGTAAAGATTGATTTCTTATTGAACAGAACACAGTGTTCCTAAAAGATTACGCTATGCCAGTAGGCAAGTAAAACAGCAGAGGAAAAAAACACACCTGATCAACACACAGGACAACCTCCTACTTGAGGTTATTTTGACAGATTTCACTAGGTAAAAAACCCATCAGGAATTACTCTATTCCCATAGTTTCTACTGATTTTTGTCTAGATACTATAAAGACAGTCTGACACTACACAAGAACAATCTCAACTTACACTTTGAGTTGACTCAGTCATACTTGTTTGAATACAACAGGGCAAAAGCAATGTTTGACAGCTTGGTGGGCAAGAACCATAAAAAACATCATGTAACTAAGGCATCTAAAGCAGACTCCAACAAACTTTCAAGAAAGAAAACTATTCTACAGTGAATTTGCTCCAATAAAAAACAAAAGAAACTGCTTTTACCCTTCTTTGATTCTGGGAAGAACCAAAGAGTATCCCCTGTATACTGCTGGATCCCAGAGTGCTCCAGGCAACAGTACATAGAAAGAAACACTGTGACCTGGTGGAGCAGACCTTTTGATGTCTCAGAGGACTGTCATTCCCAAATTAATTTTCATCCTTTCCCATGGCATCTCTTTATTTACAGCACAATAAAATTTTTTTTGTTCCATAACACATTGTTTACTGTCAAATACTATTTCTTTTTTAAGTATGTTCATAGCAGTCCGAAGAGAAAGCAAAATCACATACCAACTCAAACTGAAAAAGTCTGCAATGAAAACAACAGATCAAAACCAAAAGGTGACAATAGCTCTTTCTTGTCTTGGCACTGAATACACCAATTTTTTCATGGCAGAAGGATGTTAAAATTATCTGTCCATACTTTGTGTGAATAGGCACAAATAAAAGATTTTAAATTAAAACCTTGTTTTTACCCATTGTGAGTTTACACAATACAGTACTGTATGGAGACAGTGAAAGTGGTAACAAAAGCAACTCCTCAATGCCAGGAGTCTGATTCCCAAAAAAAAAAGTGAGTTTGGATACAATTATGAGAACTTACATACTGTTTGATATTACAGCTATCATCACTGAAATTCCAGTCTTTAGTGAAATATTTTTTAGTCTGATAAATAAAAAGCAAGTAAAGAGAACTATGTAACAAAAGCTGTACATATGATTATTGCCTTAAGTGCTTTCCAAATTTTCGTATTTTGGGAGCTGAGATAAAAAAAAGTTGGAAAAACCAACCCCTAATTCTGCATTTTGAAATCAATCAGACTGCACTACTAAATCAGTATTGCATAGTAGCCTCTACACAGGCTTGTGAAATGTAAGTAAGAGTGGGTTTTATTTCACGTGAAGAAGCTGACTCATACTGGAGTAAAAACAACCTAGGAAAAACACAAAAATGACATATCCTTCAATGTTGCTGCTAATACAAGAATGCAACAACACAGTGGGTGCTGAAGCACTTCATGGAAAAAGTCAAATCTATGCACCACAATATTAAAGGAGTCCATCTAGGAATGCAACAAAGGGGCATTTGATTTCTACTATCAAAAAGGATCATGGTAACAAACAAATACTAAATTCTGTGCTTTCTTCATTGCACTCTAACAGAAGCTTTCCCTGCAGAGTACTCCACTTCCAATACAACACAAGAAGAAAAAAGTTAAAATTAATATAAATGGATGAAAAATTGAAGTACTGAAAGTACTGACATTATTTGAAGAAATCCTGATATTTTCTGCAGAAACTAAATTAATTTAGTAATTAAATTATTTTATTTAAAATTAAATGCGGAAATATAATTTCTTTAAAGTTGTTCTTCTCAGAATTGCTACTTCAACATTTTGTGACATATCTTCTCCCTTCCATAAATCCTTTTCCCTCACCAGGTAGTTGAGGTTGACTTACCTCTTTTTCCAACTCCTATTTTCATTTCTAACAAGAATTTAACAATAAGTTTTCACCACTAAAAATGCTCCAGTAACATTTTATACCTTCCCTTAATTAAGCTTTCTTAAATTTTTCTCTGTATTTTTTCCACTTTATTAATCCTCATGGTTCTTGAACATCTATATGCATGTTTAACAAAAAGCATTGCTAGTCATATTCTCATACAGTCCTCCAAAATAAAGGAAAAAAAAAAGGAAAAAAAACCTAACAAAATAAATTCACTTTCTTTCATCTAATGACTTCTAGATTATACAGATCTAGATCTAACCTATATTAGATTCTTAAATTATTTTCAGACAAACAGGACAAACAGAAGTTTAAGGCAAATAGTTCACAAAAAGGCAACCATATGCCATGAGAGTCACCAGCTGCATTCCGCAGTCTATACAGTGTCCTTTTGGAGTCTGAATGACAACAGCTAGTTATGATATAAAATGAGTTATTTTTAAATCCATACCTCTCTGAACATAAAACACCAACAGTGCTACCTGATTCTACTGTAGATAGATTCTAGAGCATACCCATATTCACAGCTAAATATTCAACTTAGAACTTGACTCTTAACAAGGATGAAAAAAACCAATGAAAAATAGCAAGTGACATATCATGCATTTAAATGTAACAAATGTATTTTGAGTGCATATTCCATTTGTAATTCTTATTACTTTTCATTCCTAACCTTCTGCCAAAACAATCTTAAACTAAAAATGCACCCACTAACAGAGTAATTGAAGTGGGGGAGCTCAGTTGATTTTCATACCACCAAAGACTTTTCCCTTGTCCAATCCCATGCTATCCAGGATTCCCTGAGATAAACCAATTTAAAAAAATGGTTTCTGTGAAAAAGAAGTATTAATCTGCAAGCAGGTATCTAGAAATCCATTCCTAAAACGAATGACAAATTCTGAGTGTCAATTTCTATCAATATTAGACATGAAATACATGATAAAACATGATAACTTAGAGATGAATAGAAGGAAAAACATTCTTATAAACTGTCTATTAAAATGTGTTTTCATACCATATATGTGCTGTTGGAAAAGGACAGGTCTGTTTTGCAGGGAGTAGAAAAGAAAATCAAGATTCTTTAAAGCATTTTTAAGAGGATCAAGTAAAATGGTTCTACAGACAAGGAAACCAGAAATATGAGCAGGTGACTTCATCCTGCAGGTGATGAATATGTCCTTACTTCTCTACTATTAGTCAGCATTGCACCTGAATACTCACCTGACCCATAGATTAAGGAAGGGTAAACCAGCACAATAAACACCATGTTCCCTATTGCCCTCTTCGGACTTCTCTGGTGTGATTAATTTGGTACCTTCCACAAAGTTTGCTATCTTAATCGAAACACCTGGATTTTTCAAAACTTGAACACGTGGTGCAAAACAAACAGTGGCTGTATGCAACTCTAGCACCACACTTTCACCAGCAGCAATGGAACCGTCTCTTACCAGCAACCTTTTGAGTAGGCCACAGCATGGAGAAAACTAATTTTTTGATGTGCACCACCTCCTTTCCACTCATGCTGGTCCTTACAGCTCCATTGCAGCATGCTCCTTCTCTTGTTCACTAAAACAAAACTTTACTAATATTTTCCTCAATATCTTACAATCCTTTGTACCCCTTTTGCTCGGTTCCTTCTGTTGTACAGGTAGAGTGCAAGCAAGCACTGCCAGCAGCTGCATTTTTGCACCAACAAGGGAGCTAAACACTGTTCCTGGCATGTGTGGTTTTCTACAGTAGGTTTTCCATCTCTGAAACAAGGAATACAGAAGCTCCTTGCTCAGAGAATGGGAAATATTTAGAGGCAGTTTTTTCACAAAAACACACGTCTAATTTGTAAATGAGACAGCATTCTATCAAAATAGAAAATCTGCAGCTCCATAATAAATTCAGTACCAATACCAAGCAGTATAGCATATATTGCAGTAATGTGTCTGCTGCACTTAGAAATTGACTGTCAATTTTACTCTACTGAGCTCTCAGGAAAACTGTAGTAAATACTCATAATATAATCTAACAGTCTTGCCACAGCTAGTGATTCTCTGCACCAGGACAGATCAGATTTTCTATACAACCCATAATACAGTGCTGTACACCAATATCACCTTATAAATGTAGTCTCTGCTCTTTCCTCTCTTCTTAGCAGCTCTACTTTGAAACAGCAGCAGCACAGCGTTCTAGGTCAGAAAACAGAAAATCCAAATTATCTTTCTATCCTCTATTCTCTCTACTAATTTCAAATCAAAACCAATATCCTGCTAAGTGAGCTTTTCTCTTATCTTCATTGAAGAGCACAGTCTTGACAGAACCAGGCTTAGACTTTTTTTTCTATGCTTTCCTCTCCAGCAAGATGTATACAAGGTCCTAAAAGTGAGTTAGCTCTCTAGAAGAGTGCATGACAATCTGAGATCTGCAGGAATCAATACCTACCAGCATTCTTGCCTGACACAGCAGTACTTCATTACACTTCTATACATCAACGCTGCCAGATCAGGTGTAGTAAATAAAGAACAGCTGTTGCTGTGATCACCTGTTCTGACAAGCTCCTTCCAAACTGTTGTCAGCAGATTGATAAGGCCAGAATCTAGTTCCACAGGGCACTACCTGCTTCCTTCTGCTACTTGATCCTTGAAGTATAACAATTTTCTTGACTTTCAGGAAATCTGCCTGTATTCAAGTAAGAAGCCACAATATATGGAAACTTCCTCACCAAATGTCCTTAAACAGGGAATAAAATCCAACCATCTTAAAACCATACTGACTTTAGAAGTAAAATAAAAAAAAGTGTCACTACAATGACCAACTAATATACTAAAAACGGTAAAGAAGTTAATATCTTATACAGTAAAAGCAGCTTCCATTGGCTATAGAAACCGTTTATAGCTCAGACAAAGGGCTACTCTGCTTTGATGATAACTATTCTGGGCTGAAAAAGAAAACTCCCAGCTAGACACTAGCTGACAAGAGGATGAATGAGAATGAACATAAACTCCCTCTTCTTTCCAGGTTTGACTACCAAGCTCTGCTCAATATTCAAGAAATCACACGTTTCAAACTAGTGTACTGGGCAGAGAACAAGGGACATCACATTTCTTTAGTTACTTTTCATTTTTCTGTCTAATCCAAGTACAGGCATCATCTCTGCAGAAACACCATTAAAAATATGAAGGCAGAGTAATAAAGACCCAGAAGCTTTACCCAACTTCAAGAATGGGTACTCATATGAGTTATTGAAGACGTAAGGCATAGATTTACAGCACACCTATGTAGACATCCAGTATAGCTTCTTTTCTGCAGAATTAGGTAAGAAAAAGTTAAGTTTAAAAACTATTTCCTCAAAATGGAGCAAGCTACCTCACAGAAGCACTTTTTCAAGTGGTAGAAAAAGTCTTCCTACTGGGAATTCATACAAAAATACTGATGAGCTATAAAGGTACACTGTAATTTAGAGCTTAATAATTTCTTCAGTCAAAAAAGCCCACAGGTATCAGCCACAGTCATCATACTACCCAGGCAGCATTCTATCAATAAACCAAAATCAGCAATTTTCTACTGTCTGTATATTTTTCTTCCCATGTTTCTCACGGATATCAGCTCCTTAAAAAGGCTTCCTTCCCTTAATTTTATGAGAAAACTAACAAGAAGACGTCAAACAGAAAGGCAAAAAGACATATGATAATTCACTGATGCAGTTCAAAGGTGCTACATAAAACACAGGTTTCACCACTGAAGGCTGATCCCTTTTCCAATGCACAACCTGAGACACTTTTTTTTTAAGAAAAAAAAATTGTTAGTGTCCCCTTCAAAATGCTTTGTCTGCATTATATATAAATCTTATTCACTGGACCAACTTTTTGTGCAAAGAGTTTATAAAATTCATATCATCTCAACACTGCTGGCATTCATTGGAACTCCTTATTATGAAAATTATCCTCATGTCCCTCATTACCCAAAAATAATCAAGCTTACATGCTACTGAAAATAAAGTATTTAGATGGTAATAATGTCTCTATACATTTGTTCCAATTTAATAAAAGTATTTTTATTACAAAGAAAAATATAACCAGGCAAAGGTACAAAAGTTAAGAAAAATTTATCAGTATTAATTAATGCTTGAAGGCAGAATTATGCTTCTTTCAATTGGACCCATTAAAGAGGCTTTAATATAGATTTGCACAGCAAGCTGAAGATTTTCAAGAGCAGATAATGAGGCAAGCTAGTACTATTTTAACCCCTCTAGAGTATAATCAGTTGATAAGGTTTTGAAACATTACAAGGTCTAGGACAAAAAGATTAGCTTTAGTTCCTCCAGATCAAAATTGAAAGCTAATTAATTAACAATGTTATAAGAAAAGGTTTACGGCTATTTTTACCTGCCTTTAATGTCATCTTCTAAAGAAAACAGGTTACGATATTTTAATTTATCTATTGTGTGAATGGCAGAAGACTGTTCCCTGCTCCAGCATTATCTGCTAAACTAATTGCTTGAATTTCAAAATTTCATACATTCCCCCAAAAAACTCACATTTAAGAATGCAAATAGCATTGGTGATCTAATTAAGATACTCACAATTATTATAAATTAAATGCAACATGTTAAAAATGTTTCCAAATAAAAAAGACAATGAAAAGATTTTTTGCAGCAAGTATCTATCAGTCTTCAGAAGAAGTAAAATCCTAAGAGAGTGTCCTAGCCACTTAAACATAGCAGTTAGAAATTCTTTTCATTGAAACAGAGAAGTGATGCATACATGTCAGGCATATATAACTGCTAAGAATAGAGTTTTGAGATGCTGCATAAAACAAAAATAACAGCAAAAAATCAGAATAGCACTCAAGACTCTAATCTCAAAGGAACAGGATTTTTACCACACAGCATTTACAATAAATATATCCGTATGCCAGATGAGGCCAAGTTGTGACTATCAGGACCAAAAGTTACCACTACACCAATTAAAAAAAAAAGTAAGAAGGGAAAAGCACAATGGAAAACTCAAACACAATACATTCTGTGCTGAATTTATGTGCAATAATAGACAAGAATAATCTTAAGTGCTTTAACAAATTTATTTGTATATTTGAATGGTACATCTTGAAATCATCCACACTAATTCATATTTTGAATTTTTAACACAATATGAAGTTATGGAATAAACTCAGGAAAAGAAAAAGGTCTTATTCATGTATATAAAACTGAAGATTACAACTCCATAATTCAGGAGCAGTGAAAACCTGAAGTTGTACTAAGTAAATAGAAGTTCAATGCATATACTGTAGTCCAAAGATATTGGACAGCAGAAGACTTGAAAAATTGTGATTTATAGTTTCATCCACAAAGCCACAAGTCCCATTTTCATAAGTATCTGAACACTTTTCTTCACTCTTAGGTTATATAAATGTGATCAACGACGATATTACTTCTGAATCATAGCTTCCAAATTTACTATTTCACTTGATTTTCAGTAATATCCGTTAAAATAGAAACTTCTCTAATACTTGAAATATCTCTTTATTAATTAAACTTATTTAGCTTTCAGGTTGAGCTAACTACATGGATGTATCTCATCTAGGCTGTGGAGAATATGCTCTCATAGTTACAGAAAATTTTTAAGTCCTTTTAGGCATGTCAGTCTAAGCAAGACTAATACAAGACAAGAAATACAATCTCATGTTCTTATACAGTTCTGTTGTTATTTCTAGAAGCAATAGAAGCTTACATCTATGCCAAATGATGAGACAGTCCATTGATTTTTCTTTTTTCCCTTACTCAGCATTGATTTATACAATCAGCTTTTTGGTGGCCACTCAGAAAATCCTAGACAACAAACCCTACAACAAATTATCTTGCTGCAACTGGTATCTCTGTGCGATGCATGAAGGCAAAGAGAAAAACAACAGAAGAAATGACTGGCTAATCTCAACTTCCTAGATGTAAAAAATTAGTCGAATGAACAGCCTTCAAGTCTTCCTGTCTGTACTTTACAGAAAAGAACATTCATTACCATGACTGTCAAAATGCACATTTTCATACACAACCTATCTGCATGTTAATTACATAAATAGTATCTTTTCTTCCTTGGGTGAACGAAGAAGAAGCATATTCAGTAATACAAAATAAATAAGAACATTACATTGGTTTTTAAGCCAGCTCCATTCTTTGATACCAAATCACTAAAACTTGGCACTCAGGAAGCAATCCCTCTCTTGATTCAGTCCTACAGCATCCCAGCCAATGGATGAGGCAAGAAGGTCAGCATGACATCACCTCTGTACACGGCTTTCATACACAGCACTGGCACCATCTGGTGCCCTTTACAACCTACTCCCCCAAGTCAATGATACACTAAGGGAAGCTAATTGTAAGGGCCGCATTAGAGCTGTGATGATCATCAAAACAACTTCTGTTCTCCTCATTTGTTAGAATCACTGAGTCATAGAATATCCTGATTTGGAAGCAACCCATAAGGACCATGAAGTCCCACTCCTGGCCTTGTACAGGACAACCTCTAAAATCACACCATGTGCCTGAGAGTATTATCCAAATGCTTGTTGAACTCTGGCAAGCTTAGTGCAATGGCCATTTCCCAGTGGAGCCTTTTCCAGTGCCCAATCACCCTCAGGGTGAAGAAACCTTTCCTAATATCCAACTCAAACCTACACTGACATCTCCAAGCCAATCCCTTGGGACCTGTCACTGGTCACCAGAGGGAAGAGATCAGTGCTGCCCCACTTCTTCCCCTTATAAGGAAGTCTTAAATCCCAATGAGATCTCCCTTAGTCTGCTCCTCACCAGGCTGAACCAAGTAACCTCAGTCACTCCTGTCTTCCCGTCAAGGCCCTTCACCACTGTCATTACTGCAGTACCCAAACCAGCCCCCAGCTCTGGAGGTGAGGCTGCCCCAGCTCAGAGCAGGGCAGGACAATCCCCTCCCTTGCCCAGCTGTGAGGCTGTGCCTGATGCACCCCAGGACAGGGTTGGCCCTCCTGGCTGCCAGGGCACTGCTGACCCATGTTCAACTTTCTGTGAACAAGGATCCCGGTATTTTCTGTGGGGCTACTCTCCAGCCTCTCATTCCCAAGTTTTTATGGATATCCAGAGTTTTACCATCCTGTTGACAAACTCTTCTTTCCTGGATGCCAGATTTCCACGGTTTTAATTACATTTACCAGTCTCTCTCCATTTCCACATGGATGATGTAAATTCATTACATCATCAATTTCAGATTTCTGATCAATTAGAGTTTCAGCTCCTGAAATTGATCTGAAACCACAGAGAGCAACCTCATGGAGAATGCACATCCCAGGTTCAGACACTGCCACAGCAGGGAGCCTTCTTAAAAGCACAGTACTGCATACATATTCCTATAAATGTCTTCACAGGTATTTTGCCTTTCAGGTAAGGATATGGCAGAAATCATACACTGCTGGCTTCTAAACATGCTGTGTGTGTATGCACCAAACAGATTACACATCACACCTACGGCCATAGACACCACACTGAAACTTCAGCCACTGCTGTAATACAAATTAAAGTTTATTCAATAATAAACAGTATTTTAATTTTATTTACTATATTATTTTTCAGATATTTACATCTTTCATAGATCTACGTATTATATGCAATATAATACATTATATTACATCTAATGTATTAAATATTGGATATAATTCTATAGTATATAAAGTATATAATATTATACTTTATAGATTACATATGGGATACAGATAATCTACTATATATACATTACATAGTCGCTATGACAAAAAATTATATATAAAATACGACATACTTTTTGTACTTCATATCATATATAATGTATGTTTTCTATATATTTGTTTAAATATGAATGGATTAAAAAATAAATAAAAGGAGAAACACCACCAGTTCAGTGGTGTTCCTTGTCAGGCAGAAGGTGCATCAGGTTTATTATTTTGTACTTGTCAGGATGGCAAATCTTACCAAGATGTGCATGGGCATATTACAAACCAGAACACTCTTCTAGACTTAGATCCAAGTTTAGGTTAGACTAAAGGGTAAGATGAGGCAATGAACTGACAAGATTTTTCAGAAAAGGTTTAATCTAAAATGACATGAACTTTTCAGGTAACAGATCAACCGTTTGAACAACACAGAAGAGTTTGAATAATACTTCATCAGAAATTTGCAATCTCTGAATCACAACTTTTTTCTTAAGAGACAACAGCAAACTATTTTCTCCTTTTGACAAACATAAATGTGTTGTCAATGACAAGTTTTCTTAACTGCTCTATTAAAACATAATACAAACCTGTTCTAAAGACTCTATTTTGCTGTCTTTGGCTTGCAAAACCTCTAAAATGCTTCTGTCCTTGAGTTCAGCTTTCTGTTTTTCTATGGAAACAAACAAAAAAATAGACACTTTATTAGTCATAATTTGCAGCTAATCATTTGAATTTTTCATGTCCTGATAATGAATGTCATTTTAAAGCATAGAAAATTAAATTATCTGAAGCTGACAGGCCCTGCAGAATTAATCAGGGAGCATATGGCAAGTGACAGCAAATTACATCTGTAAACATCTAACACAGTTCTGTTGAAAAAGAAACAGAAATAAGAGGTCTTAATATTTTTAAAGCAGCTGAAATTATCGGTTTCTCACTCTTTCCCAAATGTAGAAAAGTGTATTTGAATACAGAGTGAGCAAAATGCCTTTGCCCCTTCTTAGCAATGTAGAATCACCAAGCTACGTCAGTTTGTGAAGTCCTTATCTCAGTTACATGGCATTTTTATGTCTGAAACAACACTTCTGAACATCATGGATAATTATTTTTCTATATTCCACAGGGACAGAATGAGTAACTTATACTAGCAGAAGAAAAAAGACTCAGAAGCTTGAGTAAGGGGGATGAGCAGAGCCACAATAAGTGCACATCTATGATCACCTCTGCAACACTTTGGTTTGTTTAACAAAGTACCTCACTTCATTGCTATCTTATTTCTTAACTGAGTTCAAACACTGATGCCCTTGCTGGCCTCCATTTTAGGCAGAAAGAAAACAAATGTCACAACATATTCCTTAGCACAAAAGTTCTTATCACATGTATGACTAAAGGGCTGAGAAATATATATTCCCTAAAAATGTCTGAACATCTCAGGCAATTGCAGCACCACAGCTGACAGAAGCAGAAACTCATTCAGATTATCTCTGTTCTCACAATACAGTTGAAACTTTCATCAGGGCTGGTATCAGCCACCTATGGAAGCTCAAGAATCCCACTTGAGCAACTCTTCCTCTACCAAATAAGGAATATTTCAGAGCTGTAAGGGAATGAAACAGTAGTACACATGAGTCTGTAAATCTGTCTAAACTGGATGAAAATATCCAGCTGTACACAAAAGGTTTAATCTGCCAAAGCATTCTGTAACAGTGGCCAATAAGGATAGTACATACATGAAGGATTATTTTTCTCCACTATTAAGTATTACTGTGTAGTCTAATGCTATGAGAGATTTTAGAAACTAAATTACACTGACATTAATAGACCATCCAATAACATGGTGGTTTTTAATAAAGTACTATGACTGCTAAAATATCTAATCCAATCTTGAGTAAACAAAGAACTAAAGAAAAATGGTATGGAATTTGAAGTGAGGGTTTTGGAAATCCATGTCTCATCTAAATACCCTCTCCTATTTCAAAAATATAGCAAGGATATGTTGTAGGACTTGAAGAAAACTAAGAAAAAGCTATCTGAAAAGGTATGCATTTAAGCTACATTTTGCTTAAGAAAAATAAAAATATATGGGAAGCAGTCTTAGTTGTATTGCATTTAAAAAAAAAATCTTCTTCATAAAGAAAATAACTCAGCGCTGTGAAATCAGATGATGAATATTCCAAATCAGATGATGAAGTATTCCAAAAGACATTTCATATCTGAAATGTATTTAACATTTTAACTGAGAGGTAGAAATTTAACAAAAAAATGAATATCAGATACTGACCTTGAAGCATCTGATTACCTCCAATCAGAACCAACTAGCCATTGCATGATAGGTTGCTAGAAAGTCATAAGCAGTAAAATAAATAGTATGGACAGTTTTTCATAGTTTATTGTTGCAGTTTCAGAGACAGACAAGTGACATGAAACTCCATGTCCATGCAGCAACAGCCAGCATTTATTGAAGGGCAGACCCTTTTATATGGGCTTAAAATTTCTGGCTCATACAGAGCTGACTGGACAAAGGTTTCAGCTCTGCCCAGCTCACTGGGCAATGATGTGGGTGCATCCTTGGGCCAAAGGAACTGGCTGGAGTCCCCTCATTTGAGCCTGAATTCAGCCAATCACTTTCATACTTGGGGACTTGTTTACTTCAACGAGTAACAGGACAGCTCGTCGAGTAAGTGTCTGTCAAGGCCAAATTGTTTGTGCATCTACAGACCACCTCTAGCTGTCACAGTTTATATCTGAAAACTTACAGGAATGTAACTCAGTAGACATGATTACAGAAATTCATGCAAATATGAAATTATTTAATGCATTCCAAAAGTTGTGCTATGATGTCTTTTCAAAAACAATAAACAGGTTTCAAAACATGAAAGGTTATGAGGCTACGAAACCGATTTACCCTGCCTGTAATACGTATCTAGCTAACAGAAGTCACACAGTCACACTCAGTCATGTTTTAAAACATGGTAAAAGACTTTCTGGTAAGTATATAAAACTTTGTACTAGAAGATAGTAGAAACCTTAAAGAACAGGAGTTAGTAAGCAAAAATGTAAAAATGGCTGAATAGTTTATGGGTATAATACTTAACCCAAAAGTCTGTGAATGTTCCTGAAGGAGACATACTGTTCATGATAGGTACAATGTAAATGAAACAAAAACTGTTCCAATTTAGAAATATTAATGCTTCTTTATATTAAATTACTTTGCAGTGGGATCTTTAATGGCTATCAACAATTACCCTTTCTGAAAGACAACAGTTACAGTAATCAAACCCCAAATATTTGGGGAGGAAGGTTATCACTCTTCCATAAGCATGCTACACTACAATCTACCTGAGGAAATGATAGACCTATATTAATCTGAACTGTAAGAAATGTAACATTCAAAGTTTTCTCACATCTTAATTATAGCTAGACACCTTAAGATTAGACACACACTAGCTGATTCAAAATCCTAAGAGCTTTAGAAGACAAAAAGGAAGGTGTCTGCACGCGACTATTCCAAGTACTTTGTAGTAAAGTACTTGGAAAAGTCCAGAGCAGACACAGAACGAATCACAGCATTAGCCACGCACAAGCCCCATGAAGTACTGAATAGCATTGTTTCCAACTCTCAGAAGTATGCTGACCTTAAGTCTACCACTCACGATATGCCATCATCGTCCCATCTCCTCTCTTAAAGTCAGACTTTCAAAAAGTGAGACTCAATCAAGACACAAAAACCATATAATCAGCTAGCCTCCTAACTGAACTATGCAAACATCACTTGAAAATTACTACTAAACTTGTTTTCTAATGCATTAAATGATCTGAAAATCTGGAAAGTTAGATACGTATCCCTAAGGAACTTCAGAGTTGTGAGTGGTTAATTTTTAAACTTATTTTAGGGAGAAAACAGAGGAAGAAAATAAGGGAACCAAGAGTCAGGTAAAAGAACAAACAGCTGTGAAAAACAGTATGCACAGCTAATTCTGATTTATTATTGGTAGTTAAGAATCTTTTGAGCCCTCTGACTTTAGGATGTGGTTTCAAAACACAGGTTCAAAGAATAAAGTCTGGGACTGGAGAGGAAAAAAAAGAAACAGATCACTGTTAAAGCAAAAAATATACCTGTAACAGAGCTACATACTAGACAACAGATCACAGCACATTTCAAGTTAAATGCAGCATTTTCCACCTATTTTCCTTCCAATGCTTGGTAAAGCACTCCTTTAAACAATGTCAAAGAACATAGTTTATAAACAGAGATCACAGAATCACAGAATCACAGAATTTTCAAGACTGGAAGAGACCTATAAGATCATCTAGTCCAGCCGATGTTCTAACTGTTCAGCTAGATCATGGCAGCAAGTGCCACATCCAGTCTTTTTTTAAATTCTTCAAGGGATGATGCCTCCACCACCTCACTGGGTAAATGATTCCAGTTTCTGACCACTCTTTCTGTGAAGTATTTCCTTCTTACTTCTAACTTACATCTATCATCACAATCATGAATAGGAAAAGTTTAAATAAATTTTATGTATTTTGCCCTTACGATGTTTTCTTTCAAGCTTTTCTGGATACCACATGCTTCTAATGCCCCCAAAAATCGTTTAACATGTAACCACCCACAGATAAAGAAAAATGCTTTACTTATTAGAAGTTAAGTACAAAATGGAAGTTGTCAGAAGCCTAAAGTATAAGCTGAAACCTCAAATGCAACTTTATTAGCAGTTTCTCCTGATGGCATAGGACATTTTCCTATGCTTCTTACAAGATAGCTCCCCACAGACAATCAAGGTAGTATTTCAGACTGGAACTTATACATCATATTTGGATCTGCTGTCACACTGTAAAATGGGACTTTATAGGAAATGCAGTCATTATCTCTTCTTTTTTAAAAGGGTAACAAATATTCAGAAAAAAACTCTTTGAACAACTTAATTCCTTGAGCTTTTGTATTTAAAATGTATTCTTAAAAGTCCATTGGAATATGGGGGGGGAAAACTCAGGCACTGTCAAGAAGCTGATGATGATCAATGACTGAGACAAACTCCTGTTTAGCTAATTAGAATCACTGATGAGCAATAATGATGTGAGCTAAGAATATTTGCAGACTTCTTTAGGATGAAAAATGGAGTGAAGAGAGGCTGTCAATTTGTACAAGTTCTAAGCTCCAATCAGTTTTCCCATGAGTACTACCAATTTTAAATGTTTAACACAGATGCATTTAGCTACAAAGATTATCAAGATTCAGCTTCCCACAAAAATGAAGAAACAGATAAAATATTCTTAAGTTTGACACATTTCTCTATTACAATTTTCTTCCTGTATTATGGTCTACTCAATTATACAACAAGACAATGCTCTTGATGCTTGCCACCATTCTAATGTCTGGCCAGCAATGAAACATTAGACTTTGAGGAAACAGTTATCCATGAATGAGATATGAAAACAGCAAAAGCCTTAATATTTAAAAAAACAGAAGTCTGTTCAAGTTTCTAAACAATATCCTTCCTAAAATCTTCAGCAAAAGCAGTATGAGAAAAGAGCTATCCTGTACTGTACCACAATTCTTAATGAAACAAGCACTTAACTGTTTGTGAAGAAAAAGTAACTTGGAGTCATATACAATTATGTCACATTTACACCAATTAAATGAAAATAAATTTAATTAATAAACTGAATTTGCTGTTTACATGTTTCATGGAATGCATCCTATCAGTTTTACAAATCGCTGAATTTAAAAAAAACCAACAAAACAAATAAAAAAAACCAACCAAAAAACCCCACAAACAATAAATCCAACAACAACAACAAAAACCACAAACCCAACCAAACACCAAAACTAAACAAAAACCCCCAAACACCACAAAACCAAAATCACATCTACAAATTTGGTCTTTTAACAGAAAGTGAAGGTTACACTGCAAACTTTGGGCAGCGCGGTAAACAGTAAAGGCTGCATTTTAACAGTGTATCTCTAAATATAATAAACTGCTTCCAGAAACAATGTGACTTTTGAAACACATTTCATTGATTCTAAAGGGCTGCAGAACTAGAAAGGCTATAAAATATCAGTTGGTGTGATGCAGCTTTAATTTGATTACCTTATCTCCCCGTCCTCCAACTTCCAAGTATTTTACAGACTTCCATAATTCACACATTCTCTGTTTGTATTAAATAGATAATTAATCACCCACGTGCAAAGTGAAGTTGTAGAGCACAGACTGTCAACGTTATGGTAAATATGGCACCAATATTGTAATTACTGTGAACAGTCACATCCCTGTGATTGCATAGTCATTGGTTAGTAGAAACAGAGCCTATGCCTTAATCTTCCAAGTAGAAACCTCGCTGTACTTCCATGTACTAAGAACTGATTTTAAAAGAAAAAGCTAAATCATTTTCACTTAATCATGAGTTAAATTTCATCTAAGAGTCTAGAAAATCCTTATACTTCATGAACTACAATTGATAGACATAATTACTTTTTTCTTTTAATACTTATAGTAGTACTTACAAAAGATTCAGACAGCATGGAGCAATGAAGAATTTAAATTAATACCACATTTTGCACTTTTCTAAGTGCTCTTCTAACAGTAGTTACTTTCTATAAAAATTATATATACCTATTTTCATTTCTTTACAAAGATAATGTAAGATCTAATTATAAATGTTAAATGAAATTGTTTCCTTAGTAAATTATCTATAGAGCCAGCTCTATATTACATGATATGTATCAAAATGAAAAGGCATCATTACAGAAACACAAATTTTCTTGCATCTCTAACTTGATTGATTTAATTTATTAGATGACACATTAAGGACTAAGACTCTTATTTTAAGAATATGATGATGTCTTATTTTAAGCAACATACATAAGATACTAAATGTATTTTTACACTAAAATAGTACAAAAAAAGGTGACATTTTTGCCCAATTATTTTTGCCCAATAATTTTGCAAACATTTTTCATCTAAAATACACAAGTCTTATACAGTGTTCAAAATATCAGCACTTCAGAACAGACTGCTTTAACATCTGCACATCACCAGGGTTTCCCCCAAGGATTTTTAAATGATGCCTGCCTGTGCTGAATAAAGTGCTAACTTGCACCTTGCATTTCAAACTGTGTCCTGAGCAGCCATCCAGTTGGTACAACACCAGCTGAATTCCCAGAGGCCACTGTTCAATCAGGCTTGACTGCAATTATCATGTCAATATTTTGTGCTCCGATATGCAGATATGCACACATGCAAACTGCATAATACCTTCTTCTCCATGGAATGTTGACTTATGTTCAACGTTCTGAGAATTTTTAATGAAACAGGATATTAAACTTTCATTAACTGTAGAAAATCACAATTATTTGACCTTAGCCAGAAAGGTTGTACTCTTATGCTCTATTATTCTGTCCACTATATTGTGTGATAGTAACTGGACAGTCCATTGTATTTTAAAATCAGAGTGACAAAATGGTAATGGCTTACATCTTGTTTACATCAGTGTCCTCCTGCCATTGTGTTTCCTGTTAATTTGTAAAAGGGTGTATTAAGAAAGCTTCTACACAATGTTTATCGTCCCTTCAAAAAGGTGTGAGGCACACATTTTTAATTTTTTCAATTAACTTAGGCATCTAAAGTGTTCATTCATACAGCACATTCACTTATTCTTTTTACATAAAAAGTACTTGCCATTTTCAGTAAATCTGCTTATCAGCAGTCAGTGAAGAATCTATGTCAACCTGTTTATGTTTTTTCCACAATTTGCTATTCACAGGATGCTGCAAACCACAGCAGCATCCTGTGAATAGCAAAGCTCCTGCAATTACCTTTCCAAAAATTCTTTGGTTATTTTTGATCTCTTGCTTTTCCGCCATATTTCTGTCCATCTGTTCACCTTTATACAGATGTAACTCCTCAGGAAGAACAACAACAAAACTCTCAATCACTTGCACTAACATTCAGGTTGCCATGTTTATTAAGAGTGGCCTGAAATGATAAATCCGTTTTTTGCCTTTGTTAAGACCTGCAATACACAACACTTGAAATCTAGATATGGAAAAACATCTGCATAAGGCAGGATTTCCCAAGGTAAGTATACCATCTCACAAAACACAATCCCCATGTACATCTACCACGTCTTCTATCATTGCCACAGTTTGATCGTTAATGGATCCTTCTACATTCCCCTTCCAGAAAAAAGGGAAAGAGTCAGCTAGAAGCCCTAGAGGAAAATTAGTCTGTTGACTTGTCATGCTTGCATGTACTACAGAAGGAAGAGTCTTAAAGCAGAGTTTTGAAGTTCACAAAAATATTTCAAAACCTTTCACACTCTCATCTGAACCCAGCTCCATTTCAGTTTACACATACATTTACCTAATAAGAGCTATTTTCTAGCAACTTTTTTTTAAATCATAAAAAAAATCTTTCAAAAGGCAGCAAACTAGAAATAGCATACTCTTTACATAATACTGAGATCAATAGTATTTAAAGTAGCTGGAAAGTATACTAACATGAGTAGTAGTTTTACAATGGCTTGTTTAAAATACCTGGAGGCTTTTACATATCCCAAAGGCATTTCTCATTTGCACAGTAAAGATAATTTTTTGTTTATATCTGAATATTAAATTGGGAATATAGTTACAGTTATCCAGCAAGAACTGCAAAGACTGCTGAAAAGTACAATATCATTGGTATATTACAGGAATCAGCAGCACCACCATAAAAAAGTACAAGCTATACTTTTACAGTTTTAGGGCAGGAGAACTTCTATTTTGGGGCCATGAAAGCATTGGAAAATAACAAACAAATAACAGCAAGGTACTAGTATTCTCCCTATGCCCCCCAAATTAAATCTTTTACATTTTCCTGGTTCGTTTGGAAAAAGATACTCTAAGGAATTTTCTAATGTTATAAATACAAATGACCCTACTGTAAAGCTACTATTGCCCACTCAATTCCTCCTAATATTTATCTTCTTTTCTTCATCACACACCTGTGGAGTAAGTTGTAAGGTTCTAAGAGAACATTCTGTCCTGCATCTTTTTATTCTCGCAACTGTAATCTTGTGAAAAAAGCCTAGCTGTCTCTTCCATCAATTTAATGACTGAAATATACTAGACAATATTGTCTGATTCTTTATATAAATACATATGATCTAGGAGGGTACACATGCCTGTGTTTTCTTAGGTTCTGTCTGCTTCTATTACCTATCTGGCTTATATGACCTCAGGCAGTATCAAAGATTTGGCAGGGAATGGAAGTTTCTGGGTCATGGAATTTTTGGTGGAAAGAGCACATTGAAAAATGAAGTTATGCAAACACTAGTGGTATCCATGTCACAAGAAGAAATAAAAAAGGTTTAAATCCATCCCATTCTTTTGTTTCTATCTCCGAATCTCACAATAAGCCTGAGTAAGATAGAAAAAGTTCTGAACTTTAATATGACTGGGTCTCTGTTTTTCTGTCTCATCTGTATTAGGAACAACAATCTGTAAGATTTAAATCTTTATCAGATTTTAGTGTAAATTTTCAATTTCCAGCTCATCTGAAACTCTGTATAATATAGAAAAATGGGTTGCAAGCAGCACAGATCCTCCCAAGTGGCACACTTCACAAATCATCTTGCTTGTAACAGTTATTTGATCATCCCATCTTTTAAACTCTTTAAACCCATGTATTTTTCCCAGATTAACAAAGCCAGAAAATCTATTGTCCTGTAATTTTCTGGACAGCAGCAGTGGTAGATAGCAGATTCCCTTTAAAGGCAATCAATGTACTGGAACTAAGATAAACTGATACTAGCATAAAAAAAACAATATTATTTACTCCTATAAGGCAGGGAATAAGACAAAAACTTATCTGAAAGGATGAGTGTGCGAAGAAGTGCAGTCATGAAACTGAAGCTACTAAGGAAATCACTATGGAGAGTAATAACTGGAAAAGTCAGAATAGAATTTATGAGGCTGTAATTTGGTTGTGCAGAAGTTTCACAGGTAAAGTTGGGCTAGAAACTATTTCCAAATAGGCAATAGGAGCATTCTCAGGCAAAAGAGATGAAGCTACATCAATTAAAGAGAAAAATACACACTATTACTCCATCTGTCAAATCAAAGCAACCCAAAAGTTCAAAGTTGTGATTAATAAAACTCCTATATACTGAATGGGTTTCATCCACACCTATTCCAGGGTTCTAAGGAGTAATGATAACACCTAAAAAGATGCTGTGGAAGCAATTTCTTCTTTTTTAATTCCATAATTCAGAGAGGCATGGAGAAGGTGTGATATACATGTATAGCCTTCAGTTCAAAAAGGTTCTAAAGCATTAGTGTAATTCTAAAGAGTAGAGGACATAAAAAAACTAGACAAGCACGTTATTAAAAGTATGTTGGCAGGGTTTCACATAGCAATCATCAGCTTCTAAACAGTGCAAAACACATACAAAAAAATTTGAACTTATTATTCTGCTTTTGTCCATCAAGGTGGTATATAAGAGCGCCATAGTCATTGTACCAATAAGGATAATACAGAAAATTACCAAATTCTGTTCTAAATAAAGCATAAAATAATTTAAAGCATTGGACATCTATCATGCATAAAAATATTCCTAGACATGAAAAACAATAAAGAAGAGAGACTTGTGTAGGCACACAGTTCAAGAACTCTAAATAATTCATTTGTTGACCATTATTTAAATGTATGCTTTCTAACAGCTCTATGCTTCAATTCATCCTAACATCCTGATTATTTTTTATATACAACACAAATAAAGAATGTTAATAAGCCTGAATACCTGCTTCTGCCTTCTTAAGCTTCAGGTAAAAGAATTACAATTTTCCGCATTGTTCAGCTATCTATAAAATGTGGCTAGGACAATCAAGTTTTTTAAATTTTTCAGTATAATTGTGCTTATATATATGCAATGCACGTTTACATATATTAAATGCTGTATTTATAGGTTTTAGGCAGTTCTCTCATTTTTTTTATGTTTTATGAAGGAAGATGAATGCTATCACCATGGCCTCATGAAAACATAACCAAATTTTATTAGGAAACAAATCATTATGGTTTTCTATTTCAACATAAATGAAGAATGCTACAAATTTGTGCATCAGTCTTCATCTTATGTTAAAATTATTTCTCAAATCAAACCAGAAAACAATAGTAAGGATAGCATACTGTCTAAACAGCCAAGCTATTACTCTGTGCAGTTAGGTGCCCCAGTACATAGCCAGCAGTTACTTGATATCATCAGTGGCGATCATATGTGAACCCCCCAATAACAGTTCTCTTTAAAATAACCTGCATATCCTTACACCATCACTGTCTTCCTCTGGACATGAATCCTTTAGAATATTACCTCTAGTTACATGATCACAACTGTATTTTTGGACAAAAATTTCATTACAAAATTTAATTTTGGACAAAAATTTCATTTATGCAAGGTAGAACAGGGGACAAAACTATAAAAAACTATTGAGAGAGAAGGGATCTCATCAATACATATAAATATCTCAAAGGTGGGTATCAAGAGGATGGGGCCAGACTCTTTTCAGTGGTGCCTCAACATGAGGCAGAACTTCTTTATGCTGAGGGTGTCAGAGCACTGGAACAGACTGCCTAGGCAGTTTGTAGGGTCTCCTTCTCTAGAGACACTCAAAACCCACCTGGACACATACCTGTATAATCTGCTCTAGGTGACTCTGCCTCAGCAGAGAGGCTGCACTAGATGATCTCCCAAGGTCCCTTCTAACCCTAACAATACCATGATTCAGTGAAATGCACTCCTAGATAAAGAAGTTAATACTGTATTTTCACAAGTGAAAGAACATGACAAAAGAAGTCCAGGAAGGAAAGATGTGAACAACAAAACGTGCCTTCTAAGATCAAAGCGCTCAATGGAAACCCAAAGGAGCCAGGAACCCTCATGAATCTACAACAAGCTTCCCAAGTAAAATTGGCATGCCATTAAAAAAAGTTAAAATCCATTATTTTTCTCTTTCTTAAAAAATCCCCTTATCCCCTTTTTCATTTTAAAAGAGGAAACTCTTCACACCCTAAGAAAATTGAGTGTTTCAATTCTGACAGCCAACTCATTCACATTCTCCTTATCTTTCACCCACATAATAATCTGAATTCATAAATATTAGTATTCCAAAACAAACAGTTTTGTTTGCATACCGTGATAATTAACTAACATTTACAGGAATCAGATGATAGTAAGCATGATGAAGAAATCATCACCATCACTTATCCTCAGAGGAATAAGCTGCAGAAATAAGATCCTGCTTGCCTGTATTAATGAAGATAGAAGCTTTTACAGTCAGGGACAAGTTCCTCCCCCAGAGGGTGGCTGGGCACTGGAACAGGTTCCCCAGGCAAGTGGTCACAGCACGAGCCTGAGAGAGTCCAAGAGGCACTCTGAAAGTGCTCTCAGGCACATGATGCGATTCTTGGTGTGTCCTGTGCAGAGCAAGGAGTAGGACTCAAAGATTCCAACCTCTTCCAATGCAGCATGTTCTATGATCGTATGACAGTTATCTCTTCTATTACCAAGTCTTAGCTTTTCACTTCCTCAAGAATTCAGATAAACATAATTTATATATAATTGTTACCCAACAGCTTATGACACTGGAAAATTACCAGTCATTTTCATCCTCTTGCTCTTTCAACAGGAAAAAAATATGGCAAGACATGTATAATTTTAATATGGTATTGAACCGCAGCACAGCAGTTTCAGTGAGAACAGATTTTAAAGTATGCTTCAACGTGCACCAAAAAAAACCAAAAACTCTGCAATGTATTCTAGGCACTCTTGATGAAATTTAGCAATTAAACTTTTTCAATAAATTTTTAGAACTCTACATAGTTCTCAATTAGAAAGATAAAGAACATGGTATCAGCAGGGGAGGTTGGTTGCTTTTTGGTTTTAGTAGCATGTTAAATCTTCAAGCTCACCTTTCCACAACCAAGCTGACAGCTTGAGTAAGATCTGGCTTTGACACCTCAAGATGTTTCCAAAGAAACTACACAAATTCTTTATCAGCCTTAGAAATAGGAATTAAAAAAAAAAAAAAAAAAAAGAAAAAACACATTACATGTATAAAGCCTTTTACAGACAAAAAAGGTTATACTGAGCATATTCAAAAGACAATTGCCAAGAAAGCCCTAATCTAGTGAGAATTCCCTGCAAGTTACTCACTGTTCCATGAAAAAACAGCCGATGGCTCTCTTGAATAAAGAAAGTTTTAACCACAGAGAATACTGAAATAAAATAAACACCTACAATCAACATTAAAATAGTATGCAAGGTAACATATGGCAGCAGAAATGCCATTATTCAAACAAGGCTGCCTTTTGCTATTATGTGTTACTGACACAATTTCTATTAAATAGTAAGCCTAGAATACCTGCTTCAACATTAAGATTTACCACATGCAGCTCTTTGTTTTAAAAAATGCAGTAAAACAGTCTTCTAACACACAGGCATCTAACCTGCAGTATACAGAAGTTTCTGAAAGAAAACTCAAGTGAGCAAGGAAACACTGTTGTTTACAAACAGACTTCAGAAGTTTGTGAAAACTCGACATCAGCTAAAAGCCTTCCCAAATCTGTATTTTCTACTACACATTAGCTGTTATTTTTCACTGGTGTCTTGGTATTCCAATATGATTTTATTATTGGAAGCACCAATATCAGTTATTTTACAAGCTAAACCCATTTGTTGATGATATAAAAATATTAGGGGAGAACAATAAAGCCCAGCAAAAGATGAAGACCAGTAAGACAATATGTGTATATAAACCATAGTCCAGACTAGGAGGAGACCTACTGAAACAGTTTAACACAAAATTAGGAACTGATAAGCTAAACCCATAGCATAATGGCAGCTAGGCCTATTCAAAAGGGAAAAATAATTAGAGTGCAGCTATGTCTACTAGTGTTTTGGAAACAGAGAATCATTTAGACTGAAAAAGACATTTATGGTCAAGGCATCCAACCAGTAACCTAACATTGCTACAACCACCACAAATCCCTACATGCCACATCTACAGCTTTTAAATACTGCCAGGGATGGCAACATCACCACCTCCCTGAATAGCCTGTTTCGGTGCCTGACAAGAAATTCTTTCTAATGTCAAATCTAAATGTTAAAAACCAAATTGACAAAAAGATCTTGTAATTCAAGACCATTATCAGCTTATGCAAAATGCACTACACCAGAAAGAGTTCATCTTTCTTAAAAGCAGAAAAATTTCAACTGTCTTTCACAGGTTGTGCACAGCCTTTAAAATGCTAACTGTGTTTCTTGCATTTTCAAACAAAATCAAACAATTACTAGAAAAATTTGTGCAAAAAGAGAAAGAGGAACAAGATGTTTCTAAAACGCTTGAAAAAACCACAATCCTTCTCTAATCAAATTAGTTTACTAATGTAAGCATTCTTTTCAAAACTGAAAGTGACCATTCTGCATACAGTTAACTAACTGCATTATGGAGCACTACATTCATTTTTATAGAAAGGTAACACAAAAGCTGAACTGCACACCAGATAATTAGTAACTCGAATGACTTTGCATCAGTACCCAAGTCTTTGTTCAGTACAAGTGCTAAAAATAGGTTAACTTTCAGCTCAGAATCAAGTTAAAAGATCAACACTAAGAACCCTATTATTTGGGTTACTAAGTAAAAAAATAAAGCACAGCCCCTAATTTCATGCTGTCACCTTACACATTTAATAAACTGAACTTCTATGTATCAGTGGGAAAGACTACAAAAAGAGTGCATTTATTTCATGTCCTCAGAATAAAAGACATTATCTCCCAAAAATGTCTTGCCAGGCCACCTGAAGAGTTACAATGTGTGTAGACTGTAAACCAGGCATGACCTACTGCTTCTTCTCAGGCAGAAACAGAATTAAAAATAAAAATGTTTTTCAGATTTGGACAACTGCAACAGGCTTCTAAAAAGCATTAGGATACACACAGAAGCTGGATTCAGAGTAATTTTAACATCTAAAAAAATTTTGCGCTTACGTTGATAAGTCAGGGGGAAAGCAAACAAACAAAACAAACACACAAAAAACAAGCCACAAAGCCAGACTAAATCTCTCTAAACAATCGTAAATCAAATATGATTTTGTTTTAATTATTTCAAAGGACATGTCATGGTTTGACCTGGAAACAGGATTTCTGGGATGCTGTGGATGGGGCCAACGAGTGCTCAGATTTGAATATTGCCATCTGGCCCAACCACTGGGCATTGGATCCACCTCTGAGAACACAGGGTAAAAGCAGGGCTCTCCCCCTGGCAGTTTCTCTTTGTATTTCCAGCGGGAAGGAGTTGGGTCTCTCCCCCGGCCCAGTTGCTGGCTGGGCGAGGGGAGGGGAAAAGCCATGCGGCCGGCCCGGGAGAGGTAGGCCTGGCCCCCCCCAAGGGTGGAAGGAAGAAGTAAAGAAATGCTGGGAAGCAATGGGCAGCCTGTTCCCCCCCCCCCTTGGAGACAGACAGAGAGAGAGAGAGTGCAGCCTGTGTCATTACCTTGAAATTCAGTAAACATGTGCGGGCAGCAGACAGCCCGGCTGAGGAGATGGGGGGGGTGCAGCCAGGAGTCCAGCTGCCTGGAGGAGTTTTTAACCCTTTTTGGACAATGAAAACCTTACAGAACATTAACCCTTCCTAGACAAGTGATAAGAGTGGAGGAGGACGAAGGAAATGAGCGAGTGATGGAAGTCTGGACCAAAGAGAGAGAGAGTGAGAGATGTTGAAAGAATGGAGAAGAGGGAGTGGCATTTTATGCTGGACTCTTTCGTGTAGCCATGGACAGAGCCATGTTTCCGTGTGATACAGAGACTGAGTCCAGGGGGAGAAATGTCCCAGTGCCAAAGAAGATTCAGGGTGGGTACCCCTCGGCCCCAGGGGGTATATAAAATATGGGGGGGACAGATGTCCCAAAGGTGGGAAGGTGAGATACTGTGCTTTTTTGGAACTGGACAAAGCATCCTTAAAAAGACAACCCTGGAAGCAGCCCTGATTCTTGTTCAGTGGTGAGAGCACCAGAACAAGGAAGGAAAAGGCCACCACGACACATGGAAGGACTCCCTCTCCTCTTGAGGAACTGAAAGTTGAGCATTCTAAAGGGTGGTGCTGGACCCAGAACTGGTGATTTTTGAAGATGTATTGTATTGGGAATTTAGGGGGGAGGAGGAGGAGAGTGTTTTTGTGAGGTTTTCATTTTCCTTGTGTTTTCTTTTTCTTTTGTGTGTAGTTTAGTAATTGTTTGTGTAGTTTAGTTAATAAACTTTTCTTTATGTTTAAGCTGGAGCCTGCTTTGCTTATTCCTGGTCACATCTCACAGCAGACACCAGGGAAAGTGTATTTTCATGGGGGCTCTGGCTTTGCCAGGCCCAAACCATAACAGGACATTAAATCAGTGATCCTTCCAGCCTAAACGACACTACTTTCACAGAATCAATTAGGCTGGAAGCAACCTCTGAGATCAAGTCCAGCCTATGACCAAACACTGCGTCAGGTGGTCCATGGCACTGAGGGCCACATCCAGTCTTTCCTTAAACACCCCCAGGGACAGTGGCTTCACCATCTCCTTGAGCAGCCCATTCCAATGCCCAGTTACTCTTTCTGTGAAGAAATTCTTCCTAATGTCCAACCTACATCTCTGCTGGCACAGCTTAAGCCTGTGTCATCTTGTCTTGCCACTGGCTGCCCGTGAGAAGAAACCGATCCCCACCTGGCTACAGCCTCCTTTCAGGCAGTCATAGAGAGTGATGAGAAAAGGACCCCTCAGTCTCCTTTTGTCCGAGCTAAACAACCTCAGCCACTCCTCACAGGACTTGCATTCTAGACCCTTCACCAGCCTTGCTGCCTTTCATCATAAGCAAATCTTTGAATCATAATAACAGGAATAAACCAATGTATCTACTCCAATTTTAGAATAATTTTAATTCAAACTTCTCAACTGATCAGAAATATGGAGAGCAGAAATTACATGATACTGGTGTTTGAGCATTTTTATATACTTCATACAGAATCCACTGTGTACTTCATACTAAACTACCATAAACCACTAAGAAATCAGTCTAAAGGCCACAAAATCATTACAGCAGAGAAGACCCAATAGAACAAAATGCTAATACTATTCTACCTGAAAACACTCAGAAATCTGAGTGTTTTCAGGTAGAACAGCAAACAATCAAAAGTTTCTTATGCTGATTGATGACTTCATTAGCTGTGTTTAGTTAATTCTGTTTACCTATTTAAAGTCTTGGATCTGCTAATGAGCATGCTTCCTTAACTTTCCCCTTTACTGCCATGAACACAAAACACAGAGGTAGCTGTTGGGTTTTCTGTTTATTTTTATATATATTAGAAGAGCTGAGACCCTTGGGCTTCCATATGAATCTAAGAAGCACTATCAAACACCATGAGACTCCCTACAAGCAGGGGTGTCTGCTTTTTGTCCTACCACACAGATATATATTTCTGGTCCCAGCTGGGAAACAGTTTGAGGCAATCCAAGAACATGGAAAAGCGCACAACTTTCAGATTAATACTTCTGAGCACAGCTTTCCACAATTACAAAATAAAAGCAAAAAAAAAAAAGGAAAACCACAGCACCAAGTATTGAATTGCTCCTAATGAACAAATATGTACTATATATATGTACAATGAGAGGGAAGTCTTCACATTCCTCCCATAGTTTTTGCTCAGTATACAGCATGCACTGAGCCTCTGACAACTGAATTTCCACATAAACTTTCCGGTTATCTCCCTTTGGTAATATAAATACAAAATAGGAAATTTCAACAAACATTTCTAATGAGAACACAAACACTCAGGTATAAACTATCTCTTTTAACTAAACAAGCAGTTTGATTTAACCTGTAACTATGCCACAAACAAGCTACTTCAAGTTGTCCAAAGAAGAGTAAAATCAGCCACAAATTTGTACTCACGTCAGTGAAACTGCCACTCCTTACATAACTCTTCCCTCTGCGCTAAAAGAACAGTAGATGAAACAACATGTAAAAAACTCATTATAATTGTAAAATAAATCTTCTTTGCAATAAGGAATATTGAATGACCACCAAACAAACTTCAAAGAAACAGTTACACAGAACAGGCTAAAAGGTGTCCATTAAATGATAAACAAATAACAACAAATGCAACCACAAAACACAATCCAAAGCCTTCACAAATCCTATGGAAGTAAGTGAAAAGTCATTGGAATTTCCAAAACTGCAAAACGGTAATATTTCAATACATGTTGTTTATTTTCGATGATGACAAACTGATAAAGTTACTACTGCAATTTATGAATGAGCACACACAGAACTATAAAGAAATGCTGCAATTATATCAACAGATATGTGAAATTAAATCATCATATGCCTTTCACTATGCACCCAATATGTACTTTAGCTTCTCTAAATGCATGTAAAACTAAGCAATGTCCTGCGTAAGTGTACTTCGGCCAAAAAAATAACGATGTAAATGCATCTTCAAATGGTACCAGTAAAGAAAAAAACCCAATCAAACAAAAAAACCCCAGAACTTCATCCAAAGTTAAAAATATGAGAACGTTATTTCACAAAAGGAAAGTTTACACAGAAATGTACAAAATTTATCATTAAGACAACAAAGTATTACAAAGAAATTAGTCAAAGAATGTTGAGTTACCATATGTGGATTTCTTCTCTTTAACATGCCAAACATTTTAATGGCTATTTCATTTAAATCTCAGTAATATGATTAATTAAGCGTTTTGCATAATGGAATAAGTATGAGTTAGAAATTGTTAAGGTTTAAGATGAAAAGAAGTTTAAACAGCCTTTTTAAGCTCTTGGCAGAATTCATGGACTTGGTAAAGCTTTTCCCTGCATGGCCCTGGGAGCCAAACAATTTCTATGGAAAAAAGACCGCTTACTTACACTGTTTGAAGCTGGCACAGAAAAACACTGCAGCTGTCAAGGCCTGGGATGTATCAATCTTCAGTTTACCCAAAGAACATTCAGCCTACTCAAGTGCACGTTAACAACTCGAGAGGTCAGCGAGAGTGTACCTTGGATAGCTGAGATTTTATATAAAGGCAGAATACAGATGCCATTTGAAAGCTAGCAAAAATTACTCATTACTTAGTACATATCTAATGTCAGATAAAGATGCTCACCCTGCCATCAAGTTTGCATGCAAGAACAAAAATACTCTGAAAAAAGAAAAGAGCACATTGTGCATTCCCTGAAAAGTGACACTTTTGCCCTCAGCCTACAGTTAAAGTGATTGTAGTTCATCATACTGAAAGACAAAAAGATTGCAGGCTACCTTAGGCTTTAAATGTGTTCTTTGCCAAGTAAACTGGATTTTTTCTTACTGATTTTTAACAGGAGCAAGCTCAGAAACACTGACAAAAGATAAGCCACTTACAGACATTACAAGGCATAAGTAGCTACAGCACGAGTATTTGCTTTCAAGTGAAGCTGCAAATTAATAAAGCATCAGCAGAAATCAAAACTTTGACTTACAAGCAGGAAAAAACAAATATCCTTATTCAAAACATTTTATCTTCCTTTTGGAAGTGAATTCCAAGCATAACTATTTCACTGGCTATTTGGTATCATAAATACCTAAAACTGTATCAATATTGCAGTTATTTGTCTAATGGAAACTTGGAACCATAGAATCTTTTGAATATTTTTATACAGCTTTATCAAGGAGAATTAGATGGCATCTTTTTTTTAAAGTAATTATACTGAATTTACTAAAGCAAAACTTTCAAATTAGCAGTGAAACAAGTAACAAAAGCATAAGCAGTATCTTTTTTCTTTTTTTTTTTTAATCTCACAGAAAGTATAAACTTATAACAGTTGGGGCTTTACATTTACAAGTAAGTTTAGTTTTTTGTTTAGATGTATGTTATGCACTGTGTTGAGAACAAGGATAAACTGAAAAACTTCCCCCCTTTAACATAAATTCATACATCAAGCATCTCAGTTACCTGCAACTTGAAATCAGTACTCTTTTTGATGTTTCACTGTATTTATTTCTAAGCATGTTAACTACTGTTTAGGGGTTCCTATCATAACTTAAATCTTTACAGCATTACAAATTATTATTCACTTATTATTATTAATCTTCTAAAATTTGAAAGACTATACCCTCAGAGCAGAAAAACAAAACATAAACCCCAACCTCTTTACACTCAGTCCAAACAGCCTCTTCCGTACCCCCACCTCTCCAATCATCACTACAAAAACACAAGACACAAACCCTCATTTTAGTTGTTTAATCAGTCCATATTCCCAAGCGGGAAAATAAAGCAGCTGGGAGGACAGAGGGAGCTACTGGTTTACTGTAAATTTTTAATAATAACTCTATAACAATTACAGACCAATAATCTTCTGTGTTATGAATTGAGTATTTCAAAACACATGATTGTCAGGCTGGAAAAATTTGTATGGAAATCAAAATACTACATGGTATGGGGCGTGAGGGGGGAAAGCATGAAATAACCTGGCTGGCTGGTATAGCCACTGAAAAACCTGCAAGAAAATTTTGTTTATGGATTGTTCTGGGCTCCCTGAACATCTAGGATAGACTAGTACAATTCCAACTGAACAACTCAAGTCTTTTAACAATCAAGCTGATACATACACTTCACATGCAAGTGACAAGACTTGTTTCTCTCGGTATCTCGCAAGATTTTTAAACTTACACTGCTGCATACTGTCACATCAGACTCTCTTGGCACAGGGTGCCAGCGTTTCTTTGTGCTTTCCAGTTTTCCATATTACATTCCTAAATAAGAGGTATTCTCTTTACAACCATGAACTGCTGAGGAGTCACAACAAAAATACTCTTGTTCTTTAGAAAATCCATCTGTGAGGTGCTGTGCTTTTCAACAACCTAAAAGTCACCAGAAGACTGATCAGTAACTCAGAAGAAAACTTAGAACCTTAGACACACCAGGCTCTTAAAATAATAGTGCATTATTTTCAAGTTCACAGAAGTCACTCACAGACAGTATGCACTGTTAACATCTAATTATTAGGTAGAAATTTGTAAGAGGGCTGTAGGTGACTTAACCAGACTGACTGCTTTTTAACAGACATCGTCAGTAAACAAGAGTACTTTCCCCCATCCCCTCAATTCCTTAATGTTGCAGTATGAGACACAATCAATGTGTAAATGCATTATATTAAAAAAGTTTGATGTATATTCCACACATACTTTTCTATTCAAAGAAATTACTGTTATATAGTCTCTGTTGGCAGTTCTTGCAACAAACATACGTTTGATTCAAAAAGGGACAAGCACTAGTATACTGCTTTTCTTAACACTTGTGGGTAAATACACACCCACACACAGCCTCACACACTCACTCTCCCTTAGAAACTGAATCCTTACTCATTACTTTGCTGAACGCAAACAAGCACAATAACATAATATAGTGTCATTGTTACAATGTTGATGCCTTAATAGTGCTCTAAGCAAAAATACCACCCAACTTATACTAAAGATACTGTCCTTACACATGATTTAATCAGCATACTCTCAGATTAGTTCATCAGCATAACCAAAATACAGCAATGAACTTAACTGAGTAATTTCATTATATAGTTTAATTGGCATAAATAAATCACTTATTGTGGCAACAACTGGCAAGAAATACAAGGTACTCCTTGGTCGTGGCATAGTAAAAAAATGAAGTGAAGGCAGAGCAGTACCATCACAGGAGGAAGGAACAAAAATAAACGTCAATTCACTTGTAGACAGAACTTACCAGATAGACATGGACCTATCACACACAATGTCACCCTCACAGAATAGCAACAAGTAAATTACTTTCTTCTTCAGTGAGCACACAGGATGTTCTGTTTCCATTCATTCACTAGAACAGTCTTCTACCAGCACTTGCTTTTTTCTGAATACTCAATATTGGAGATGCAGCGCTTGATAAATGTAGGAAATCCTTTCAGAAGGGAGAACATGTGAGAAATCAAAAGCTTTCTTTTAATCCCTTTTTACATCAAGGACAGGATAAGTGATCTGCCAGCTTTCATTTCAAGCTGTAACTTTCGAAACTACTTCAATTAAAATTAAGTGCAGTCATAGAAGTAATTTACACAGAAGATGCACAGAATTGGGTAGGACATGAATTTTCCAAGTCACATAACTGCTTTCTGCAAGCACCACAATTCAGAGTTATTGTTACAATTCTATCACTTACTTGAGAGTACAGGATCATTTTAAATGAGCTCAGCACAGCTCTCAGAGTTAGTTTTGTTTAAATGTAATGTAATGCTCTGGATTAATAAAATCATAATGCATTTGTGATTTTTAATCCATTTAAGAATACAGGAATGCATAAATAATTTTATTTTACAGACAATATAACCATATGCATGCATTTAGGTATATTCCCTCTGTATTACCACGACTAACCAAGTGCAATTTGGGTCCATTATTTCAACTGCGCCTGAAATGGCATTGTAGTACTTTCCAAATCCTGTGGACAAGAATTGTGACAAATATGAGAATACTTGCATACCTTTTAAACTGTGAGCTAAACTTCAAATAGTTGAAACAGTGCGCTCTCCATAATAGCAAAGGACAAGAACACGATCTGAAGTCATTCTTCAAGAATAGTGTACCTCCTTCCCAAATCAAAACAGTTAAATGGGAAAACTAGACCAGCTACACCCAGTCATTCTCCTCCATGTTGAATCTGTAACAACATGACAAACATAAACATCAAAGTGTGTTTTAGAGTTCTGGAGACCTCCTCACTGCATTTGGAAAAATTAAAAGACTCTAATCTCTGCATATAAAATGCAACTTCCTTTATTGACAAAAGCAGAGGTTTGTTGTTCACACAACAGGTATTTTTTGCATTCATGTCTATCTTACAGCAGCCAAAGTCCCTCGAGACTGGAGGAAAGGGAATTTCATGTCCTTTTTAAAAAAGAGTAAAAAAGATCATGGGAACCACCAATCTGCAAGCATTACCATATTGCCCAGAAAAACCATGAAACAGGTCCTTCTGGACGTGTCGTAGGTTAAACTTTAGGATGTAACCAAAAGTATGTATTTTGCTACATCTTCATAAGCTGTTATAACAGATGTGGTAGTGCTCCTTATCTCCTCCATGACTCATCCCTGATAACTCCCTCCATGTGCTATCTCTGCTAATGGGGCCATCAGGCCTCATTGCATGACTCAAAAATAACATCATCCCATTGTGAGATGCTCCACCCAGGGGAATGAACCAAGCATTCCTACCTGGATATGAGGTTTGGAACACCATGTGAAGCCCTACATACTGTATTCCCAGAGGACAAGAGCTACATAACCATCACTGGACCTTTAGAGAAAGACTGCAGGACTTCTATTTCCCTTCTACAGGATCACCATTTCAACAGAACCACATCCACCATCTAATTGGACTGCTACCACCACCCTGACTAACACAGTGTCAGGGTCCGGAATCTGATACCGTTTCTGTACAATTACTCGTATTTTAATTTTCCTATTAAACTGTAGTTCTGACTTGGAATGTCTCACTAGCTTGCTTTCAAACCAGTACACTATGACAAGCATGGGTGACAAGAGGGTGCTTAGATATAGGCAACATACTTCACCAAGGGCAAACCATGCCTCTGATTACATCAGTGGATAAATGAAGGGCTATGGATGCCACCTACCTCCATTTCCACAAAGATTTTGATACAGTCCCCCACAACATTCTTGCCATTTATTTGGAGAACTAATGGTTTGATGGATGCACTATTAGATGAGTAAGAGTCTAGATCCCTTTCCATAGGGTTACAGTTAACTGCTCTGTGTCCACACAGAAACCAATCATAAGTGGTGTTCCTCCAGGGTTTATACTGAAACCAGTACTGTTTAACATCTTCCTAATTACATCTTCATGATATAAACAGTACCAAGCTGAGCAATAGAATTTCTACACCAGGAGGAGAGGATGCCATCCAGGGGGAATGACAATGACAGGCTTGAAAATCTCAAATAAGAAACAAGGCAAAGTGAAAGGTCTTGCACCTAGGTTTGGTAAAGCCCATTATCCATACAGACTTGTGGGATAAATTGGTTGAGGGGAAATGACTAGCATGAACTGCTGGACAAAATGCTGAACATGAGCCAGTAGCATGCACCTGCACACCAGAAAGCCAACTGTATCCTGGGCCCACGGCAGGTCACAGGAGACAATTCTTCCTCTCTTGCCTGCTGTTGTGAGACCCTACCTGGAATACTGTGTCCAGCTCTGCGGAGCCCAGCACCAGAAAGACATGGCCATATCAACAGGTCCATAGCAGGGCCAAAAAACGGATCAGAGGCATTTTCACATCCTTCCTGTAAAAAAAGGATGAAATAATTTGGTTTGTGCTGCTTGGAAAATACATACAAGGGTCCTGATTACCACCTTTCAATACCTAAGAAAGCACTTGTAAGACAGACAGACTTTACCAATGTCTCAAGTGACAGAAAAAGGTTTAACAATCTTAAAACACATCCTTTTCAATTTAAAAATATTTAAATTTGGATTAAGCATAGATTCAGACTGAACATAAGGGAAGTGGACAACAAGGGGGTGTGGCAATGGAGGAAGACTGCAGATCCCCCATCACTGAAGTGTTCAAAGACTTGCTGGGTAGGCTTTTAAGCAACATGACCTACTGAAAGACATCCTTGGCTAGGGAGGTGGGACTAGATGATCTTTAAAGGTCCTTCTAATCCAAGCTATTCTATGACTCTGTAATCTCTACACCAAATTTTAAATTCCCACTGACATGTTGGGCCAATCTGAAACATTCACACACAGATATACTGTGAATAGAAAATGACTTTGTGAAGTGCAAAAATATACTTTTTTGTTTTTAAATCTCACTTTCAGTCTTCAGTTTTACTTCTATATTGTAATCCAGTATTTTCCGAAAGGAATACCAGATATGAAAAAAATTCACTACACCTAACTAAAATTTGCAAGAAGTAAAATAAAGTAGAAGAAAATAAACTTAGGTATTCAACAACACTACTTCCATATATAATACAAAAAGAGTAAGGCCTTTACTAACAACACCTGTACTAATCAGACTTGTGTGATTTACACTCCTTATGGCAAAATATAAGAGTATAAAATAACAAAAAGCCACCCAAAGCACTAAACAGCTGGCATCCCTTGGCGCCAATAAATATGTGGTCTTGACTTAATCACTAATAAAAGAAATTAGCATTTAATGAATGGAAGAACTCAACACTTTGCTCCATTTCAAAACAACAGGATGAATATAAACTATTTCTCTAGAAGAAATACTGACACACTCAAATTCTCATACTGGTTGTTTACAAAAAATTTCAATTTTGGTCACAAAGTAGGATGGACAAGAACAAAGTTGACATAAAAATACACCACCATGGAAGAACCATGTTTTAGTGTTCTGGCTTTTTTTGAGGTTTTAAATTTATTGTTACTTTTAATTCCCAGATATTGATTTAAAAATATTTCTAATATGGATCATCAACATGCATCTGCAATATCTAGTCACCTATTATGAAGCAACAAAATGTCTTGGTGTGTTAATGTTTTTTCATGTTTACTTGCAAATAAAGGAGGGAGGTATTAAAACCACGTATAAATCAATAGCATCATGGCTACTTTGTTTTCAATGGGTTTTTGACTAAACAGTATGGTCTGCAGACTGCTGCCAGTAGGCAGACTGTACTTTTTGGGCTGCACACAGTACCATGCAATAGCATACTTAATTGCTAATACAGTAGAAGTTTAGGCACTATAACAATCACTGACAGAAAAGGCACATGAGCTACAGAAGATAACAGTAACAAGTCCTCCCTAAAAATAATAGATGTATTTTTATGCAGGAAAAAGAAAAAAAAAGATAAAGAATAGTTCAGCTTTGGTAGCACAATGAAGTTAGAAAGTCCTCGAGAAGGAAAATACAATATCATTTTAGCAAAAAGATATGCCATATTACCTTTGAAATCAAAAAGCTGCAATGAGTAAAATGAAGACTGATGGTGTCTTGGTTTTTTTGAAACCAATAATAAGTAAACTGTTAAGACACTTGTTTGAATTTGAAACAGCATTTTTGATGAATAGAGAGATCCTAGGATGGTAAATATCAAATTAAGCTAAACAAAATAAACTCGTCCTGTGAGTATCATCGATAGCATAAGTAAAACCAGAACATAATGTGCCTGCACCTTCAAACTTTTTGTATTACCATCAATCTAGGACACTCTGCTCAACATGGAAAATTCAGCCCAGAATCACTGTCTTGTTCAAAGCAAGGATTTGATGCAGTTTCCCATCACAGAATACCTGAAAGAACTATTGCTATCTTTTCAGTTACAGAATAGGGGGGCATGAAAGTGTCTATTCTAGAAATAACCTGAGAGCTAGGACACCATCACCAATTTAGCAATGCACATTATTTTACACCAAATGAACTGTCTTTCACCACAAGAGGGTCCCTACAGGACACCAAGGAATATGCTATGAATCTACAGACCAAACAGGTGTTTTAAAGAAATACACAAGATAAAGAGAAAGCACATAAAGCTAAAGAAAGTAATCTTGGTTCAGAAATTCCACCTGCAGAATGAGCTTCCAGAGACAAATCATTCCCCTTGCAAAAAAAAAAACAACAAAAAAAAACAAAACAAAAAAACAAACAAACAAACAAAAAAACCACCAAAAACAAACAAACAAACAAACAAAAACGCCAAAAAAAAAAAACCAAAAAATCAAAACAAGCACAAGGAAAAAACCAGAAGCAAACAAAAGCAGACGAATTTCCTATACCAGGAGCCATCACGTTTTGCAAAAAAAGCATATCCACCTGCTCCACCCCTGAAAACACAATCACAAGGGAAAATAAAATGGAGGTAAAACACAAGCCAGATCTTTTCAACCCCCAGAAAAACTAAAACTCCTGAGAATAATAAGAACATAGGTACTGAAATACTAATATTTTGAGGTGGTAGGCAGTAGCATAAAACTCTGAAATAGAATACAGCAATTAACAAAAGTAACAGACACAAGATGTGACATGACTTACTATTTGACCTTTGTCTCTCCACTGCCCTCCAATAATGTCAAGCCTATTACAGAAATGTAAAAAGGTGCCAAAGAAAACAGGAAATTTAAAAATAAAAAACCATTTTCTGTTTTCTTTTCAGTTGTTTTCAGGAACCATAACTTTATTTCTCAAGTAATTCTCAAATAAAATAAGAAGTGCCACTGAAATTAAAAATAATTACAAAATGTCTTACTACAGACACAATCATAATTTTCCCAAAGCACACTATAGAGGTAGAACTCCTTAGCTTTATATAAGGCTTCTCAGTAGACAATCTGAGAGTTTTAGACTATTTTTTTAATTTGGCTTTCTCACTACAAAATTTGGCTTTAGCTTTCTTACCACAAAATTATATCTCAATGTCAATTTGCACAGAATGACTGCAAGAAAATTGTGCTTTTAACAGGCTCCACTCCTGTGGGGTAAGATCTTGCTTATACTCTTGACAATCCTACAATTGTTTGAGTAGTATTAAAGGAAATATTAAATACTACCCCACTTAGCTGCAGAAGTCGACTTAGTAGTTAAACCTCACCCTTAGAAAGTAATGAAAAAAGGAACACACACACACACACACACATAAAAAGAAGTATTAAGAATACCATATATGACTCTTGTAGGCAGCTTTACTTTGTGGGAGTTGTTACCATAAAAAAAAAACCACAATAAATGTGAATAAGAACATTGTTTTGAACATAAAAGCCACCAGCCTGGATGACTAGAAGAAGAGTCAAATTCTCCACCATTCTGACACAGAAAATAAACAACATCCAGAAGTAGATGCCTGGACTACCTGAGGTAAGAGCAAAGCTAGCATGCACAATACTTCCACTAAGACTCAGGGGCTTCACTAGTCCAAGAAGGCTCCCACGTATTTAGCCAACAGACCCTTATCAACAGGCTCTAGTTCCCAGAAAAAGATTTAATTTCAGAAGGGCAGTTTATGAGACAGTGAGTATAAAATCCAAGAAGGTGTACAGAAGAGAAACACGGCATAATTTATTCAGATGCTAAATCACTTTTGGATACATACACCTTTTGCTAAAACCGTTCGGTTTAGAACCAATTAAAACTTTAGCCACAGTCATCTGATAAATGTCTTTTTTTCTTTGGGGAAAAACATCCAAAAGGCTAATATCTCAACCAATAGTTAAAGACTAATCCTTTAGTTCTGGTGCATCCTTAAACTACTAACCTAGATTTCAGCTGGGAAGTTTTTGGAAGTGCAGTTTATGAGCCTGTGAAGGAAAAGGAAAAGGATTTGGGTAATTTTATCCAGTTGCTGGATGATAAGCTAACACCCTCTCAGTAACACCGTTCATAAAGGTACTTGCATAACTTTTCTATCCAAAATGCCTGCTAAGGCACTCTGTAAAAGACACAACCCTAACCAAAAGCACAGAACAGAAAACAAAATCTTAACAGAAACTGAAACACTTTTACTGTGACAGACCTGCACAGGTTGTCCTGAGGGGCTGCAGTCTCCAGGAACTGAAATACTCAAAACTTAACGGGGCACTGTCCGGGCAATCTGTTCCGGGGCGGGGAGTGCAATAGATGCTCTCAAGAATTCCATTCCAACCTAAATGGTTTCACAATGCTGATTAACAAGACAACACAGAAACAAAAGAAGTTCTTAGATCTAAAGGAAATTAGGCAAACCACAGCAGATGAAATGAAATTACACTAAAGAAATTATCTGGCCAGCAACAATATATTTTGACTGAAAATATGCTAGAAAAACACATTAACATTACATATATGTATATATGCTTTCAAATTACTTGTCTTTACACAAAGTTTTCATATAAAATATAGCATTAGAATGGATTAACTATCTACAAATAATTTCATTAGCTGACTTTCCACTTGAAGAATATTACTGAAGTCCATTCAGTAAATTAGGCCATTTTCGTTCCCATTCAAATTCAGAATATTGTCACAAAACTTCTTTACAAAGTTAATCACTTTAGAGAAATCTGCACTGAAAAACCTGCCTAATTGATGAGGCTATCACCTCTTTTATGTATTAAAAGGCTTCCTCCTCCTTTATGTAACATACACATGCTTAAACCTGTCAAATGTATTGATAGATTAGTAAAATGGAAAAGCATGTAGATGTCTACACTGCAGTACTTTCAGAGAATCTCTACTTAAAGATTGCTGCTTCACTTTCTTTTTTATTTTATTAATAATCTGAAATATATCCTGAACACGTGTATCCTCTGTTGTTAGAAAGATGATGCATACTGAATTCTACCTAGAGCTGGTGAGATTATAGACTGCGTTCTGTTTTCAAAAGCTGTAACTAGCTTCCTGCTCTTTTTTTGCCTGCTTTCCTCAAAGAAAGTTATCTCATCTGCTAAAAGAGAAAAACCCAACAATGGCAAGATAATATGCAATAAACTTAAAATAAATACATACAAAATACTTTATTTGCTGATTTCAACATCTGTGGAATGTGTTCATCAAGAAACAAGTAGAAATGCACACATAATTGAAATTCATCTAAAGGGGAAATCAGATGCTTAACGACAATTTGGGCACATCAAACTACCAAAACAATTAAAAACTCAGATTTGCACTGTTTCTTCAAAGTTTCTAGTACATATAATGCTCTTCAAAACACTATCTGCTGCAAGGTTTTAGTAATACATAATTTATTTTCAACTAGCAAACGAGCAGAACACAGAGCTTCCTTCTGCCTCCATCAAATTTTGTCTGATAGTTCACATGTGCATACTAGGAATAATAAACTATATAGCGTTTCCTTAACTTCTTTCACAAGACATTGAAGATATCCTCTAAACATTTAGCATTGTTCAGCATTTCCAAACAAGATTTTCACTCAACAGCTCCTTTTCTCTACATATCTCCTACACAATATGTTTTCTCAAGAAGTCTTGATTCTACCCATGGCAGGAATCCAACGCCAACTGCCACGTGAATCAATGCTGCTTGAAGAAGGAAACCTCTACCAGCTTTCAGATGGATGCTCTCTTCTGATTGCTCCACCAGCCCAGGCCTTCATGGCTTTAGCAAGACCACATCCCATGGGAAAATACTCCACAGCATCAGGTGTCATCTCCCTCCCTGCCATATACTTTTGGTGCAATCCATGTTTGGCAGAGAATTTTCGCTTATTTCTAGAACAAGACCTCACATTATCAATGTTTTTGTATTTTTTAATAAGTACACCTAACTATCAGCGATGAACGACCAACTGGAAAAAGGAGGGAAGTGTACCTGTGAAGGAAGGCCACAAGGCAAGAGACAAAGAAAGAACTTTTGAAAGCACACCTACAATTAGTCATTAAGCCCTCCCTTCCCAGAAACAGCTCGGGTATATTTAATCCTGATGCAAGGTTGGGGGAGAAATGAAATTACCTCCAAAGGTCCCCTCAAGACTTAAAATTCTCTAAAATCCTTCTGCCTGTTCACTTTCATCCGAAGTTGCACAAGGCAGTACCTCGGAACTCTTACTATTTCAATTCAAGCGAACAGTGGCTTATGGAAGAGTGAACAAAACAGCTTCAGGACAGGTGGTTTTATCCAGGGCAAGGGCCCAAGCCCGATTTAATTCATGTCTCGGAGGCGCCGGGAGCCCGCGGCCCTGCTCCCCCTCCCTGCCCGCCGGGAGTGAGACGCGAACCTGCGGCCCCGGGCCGGCCCTGGCCCCGCGCTCAGGTACCTGGCAGCGGCTCAGCTGCTCCGCCAGACCCCGCAGCTCTTCCTCCAGCTCTGCCACCCGCTGCGTCGCCGCCCCCGAGCCGCCCGAAGCCATCGCTGAAAGCCTCTCGCCGCTCCTCTCGCGGAGACAGCGAGGGGAGAGGAGGGTACGCGCCCGGCGGAGCGGGCTCAGGCAGCCCCCTCCCGCCCGCGCCTGGGGGAAAGGGGCAAGAATCGCCGCCGCGAACCACACAAATGAAAACTTTCCACCGCACTCACGGCGCGGGCGAGCGCCGGAAACTGAAGGGCAGAAAGAGGACGCGGTGCAATGACGTCACAGCCCACCGCTGCCCCGGCGAGGAGAAGGGGCGAGGGGCGCGTTTGAATTCGCCCGCCCGAGGCGCAGCGCCGCGCATGCGCCGTGCGGGTGGTGAGGCGCTGCCGGGAGCAGCGGCCCGGGAGTACCGCGCTGCCACCGCGTGTCCCGGGTCGCCTGCCGCCTTCTTCTGCAAGGGCTGGGAGCGCCTGCTGTCCCGCCAAGGTGCTGAGCGAGGGATGCTGGAAATGCCTGGGAATCCAGCGGATCTCGCCCTCAGCCGTAGGAACACATGTGTCCTGCCTCTCTTAGGACCCTTGATGTTTATATGAGGACCGTACCGGTCAGACTCACAGAGTGGGTCAGGCTGAGGGACCACAGTGGACCTTCGGGTCCAACCTCACTGTTCGAGCAGGGTCATCCCAGAGCGGCACTTGGCACAGGATCGTGCTTGAATATCCCAGCGAGCGAGACTTGCACAGCCTCTCTGGGCAATCTGTTCCAGGGCTCCGTCACTGCGCAGTAAAGCTCCTCCTCATGATCAGGTGAAGCTTCCTGTGCATCAGTTTTTGCCCACTGCATTTTGTCCTTTAGCTTGGCACTGCCGAGCAGTGCCTGGATCCATCCACTGAACCCTCCCTTTTATGATCACAGGCACTGATGGGGCGGTGAGATGGCGTAGTAGTGAGATGTTTCTGGGTGTTCTGCGAGGTGCTGAGGCTCCAGCACACCTGAGCCAGATGTCTCATGCCTCTTCCTTATTGTTTGTTTGTTTCTTTTTTCTCTGAATTAAATAATAACAATTGCAAGACGAGAGAGACAGAGGGACCTGGATTTAGATTAGGTCTTGATAGTGCTTTATGATGCATGTGCACACTTGTTTCTCAGACAGGAAGTTTTCAGATTTATCACTCCCAGAGCTGGGTTTCAGAGCCTAGAACTGAAAGCAAAGGAAGGCTTCAAAGATCTAACCCTTACAAGTGTGTCAAATATTTCGGCTTATGCCACTATGTAAATGTACTCTGTTTAAGATCCAGATATGCAGAGTACCTGGCTTTGAAAGGTTAAACAGCATTGCCAAAGCAAATAATTGCATAGCCTACATGGGAAGAAAAATACTCATAAAAAGCATGGACTTTCCCCCAAACAAATGGAGAAAGAAGTTGAAACATGGTTGGAATATATTTTAAGCTGGAAATTGCGTTTTACCAAGGTCAGTATCTTATTACAGAAATACTATACCTATTTTTATAGAGAAGTATGTTTTATTTTCCTCTCCATTGTAACTTTTGCATGGTTTCTGGAAAAGTTGCCCTGAATATACCACTGTGACAAGAAACAAAACTCTTTCTGTGTGTGTGTGCATGCAGATAAGCAAGAAGGTTTCACCATGTGAATTAAGATATACATTAAAATGTCCAGTCCTTCCACCTGTGGCCCTAGCAGAAAGATTCCTTCATCCTTGGTAATAGCTGTGCCTGGCAAGTTGATTTTTCATCACATTGATGTCCAGGAGCCCTTCTCAGAAGTAGAGAGTGGCTACAGTACTCAATTCCAAGATTTCTCATGTAATTTTCAATTAAAGTTTTTACTATTATTGCAGGTATTATCTGCACAATTATAAATGTAAACATAAAGGTGGGAGACTGCATTTGAGACTTCTCTGTCCAGTTATATGGAGATTTAAGGAGATTCAGCAATTATTGGATCAATACCACATCTCTCCTTAGAACAACCTTTATAATTTTTGTAGTTCTTCACTCACTGTGTATTGTGTCATCTCATATTTTTGCACTTCTTATAATTTATCTTTGTGTGTTATTAAATTTTCAAATGTTCATATGACCATCATATCAGTTCTAGCATGTTTGCATTTTTGACTTTTTCTTTGCTTTTAGGATCTCCTAGTTCTCTTCTGCCATAAATTCACTATCCAGTCACTGTGATTCTATGTAGCCTTCACTTTTTCCACATCCCTCCCTTTTAATAACCATCTTTTTTTATTTTTCATCTGTTTCTTAATATTTTTATCATTGTCCCCTTGACCGTTTGTTCCCTATTACGCTTGGGCAACAAGAAGCTAACCTTACTTAAAAAACAATGTGCTTAGATTAACTGCTGAACAGCTACAATGACTAAACAGGATTTAAAAACATTTTCCAAGTACAAGGTCATTCAAAGTTGAGCTGAGAAGATTCAGTTATTACAGGGGCTAGGCTCAGAACACAAAACAACAAGACTGCAATTCCTTACAACTTTAGAACTTTAAAAATGAAATTTGTGTAGACACAATATGTTACCACAATAAACACAAAAGTAACACTCCCCCAAAGCAAGATATTTATTTTAAGGACATAATATTTTTGTACATTTTTTAACTAACATCACATTTGTTTTCCTGGTATTTCATTAGCTTGTTCTCTATACTATAAAGATTCTAGTTATTAACACAAACAATATTCATGATAATTATTGGCATATTAGAGAAAATTTAAAATGGGGAGTTGGGAAGTTTTGGTGAATTGGGAGACATTGACTTGTATTGGAGTATTTTGTACAATATGTTTCTCCCTAGTCTTCATATTTTGGAACCCTGCATTTAGAGTCATCAAATCCATGAGACTGTTAGGCTAAATTCTTTCAGAACTATTTTTCCTTTGGATTTCAACTTTTTAAAATTAAACAATGTCTATTAGAACTATATTGCACAATTGAAACCTATTTGTTATGGCTTTCACTCACATACAGTTCCTATGAATGTTACACAAATGGAAGTGCTCCCCAAGTTGCTTTGGTGATGCAAAAATTTTTTTTTGATTGGTGGGTTGTTTCTTTTTTTGCTCTTGGGAAATTCCTCATGTTTCTTTGAAACATGTTCATATTACAAACATGTTGCATTTACTCCTGATCACATAATTACTTTTTTTTTTCTGATTGTATGTTTCTTTTCCTTATCATAATGTGAAATATAAAGTTACTCCATCCATTGTGGCAATCCAAATACTTCATTATTAGAGGTAAAGACATGTAAGTACATAATAGATCATTTTCATTTTCCTTAAAACAAAAAATTACTTTACTAACCTGATTTGAATTAAAAATGTTAAAATGTTATACTAAAGAATATGCATTTGTCCTTGGATTTTTCATGCTGACTGTTCATATTTGTCACTAGTAGTTTGCTAGGAAACAGCATCATCAAACAGGCGCTTTCTGAAAGATGTTTGTCAGCTAAAGTGAACAAAACAAGTCAAAATTGTTGAAATTATTTCTAGCAGGTTTTGGCAATGTCCTCAATATTTTAGGAATTTCTCTGTTTCTCAAGAACATATGACAACCCTAGAAATATGTTCAATCTTGTTTAGACAATGAATTCAAAACATGCTTGCCTCCTGTAAAAGTTTCTGGAGGTTTTGTGATGTAGGTTTGAGTTTGGGTTGGTTTGGTGGTTTTTGCTTGTGTATGCCTTGTGTGGGGCTGTGGGAGACACTCTCTCCACTTCTGTGACAGCTGTATATAATAGCATGGTTATGGTCATAGGAAGAATGGGGATATAAAAGTGGAAAGGTCTGTAAGGAGAAGTGATATTGGATTACCCACCAGAACCAAGAGAACCAAGAGAACAGACAGACCATTTGGTTGTAAAAAAAAAAAAAATTCATATTGAATGAGCTGATTTTGAAGAAGTGAAGCTGGAAAAGGTCAGCATGGAAGCCTAGATTCACTGATGTACAGGCCTGGAGTTCTACCACTAGCACGACTCACTTTTCACTCAATGAAAAGAAAGTGCCATCTTATTCTCATAAGCAGAGATTTGCACCTGAAAAGACAAGAGGTAGAACCAAGTAGCCTCTAGAATGTATCAATTTTATTGCTTTAGTTGACTGCATACTTTTCTACTGCACACTATGCCTTTCTTAAAGGTAAACATCAATCAACAGGTTACGTTCCCCAGAAGGGCCACATCATGATGCCAGAGTCTGTAGCATGGCCCTGTTCCCCTTGCCTTTACCATGGAGAAGGCTTTGGTTTTTCGTTGTCTTTTAAATGAGGTCACAGACCTTGGCACTACACCCTTCAAGGCAATGAAAAATAAAAGCCAGTAATATAAAGTAGGGCACGTCAAGCGAACAAAGCACAGAGGGAGGAGGTGATTAACAGTTCTGGATGAAGTCTTCCCCGCCCCATAGCACCTGCCAGAAACGGGAGGCCGTGAGGGAGGGACAGACAGCTGAAGGTCATTAAGAGGGGGAAGCAGATTCCAGGGTGGCTGTCCTGGCACAGGCAATATTGGGTTTGCGTTGTGGTAAACTGAAGAGATAGGTTCGGCTGAGCGCTGGGAATTGATTGTTACTTTGTTAATTTGTTTCCTAGTGAAATTCAACACCAGAAATTTGAGCTTTGACCTTGCATGCCGTGCATAGCCTGTATCATAGAGTTAACTGGGAGAGTCACCTCATTATGGAAGGGTTGCATGGAAAATGAAGAGCTCAGTGTCATCACCTTGAGAAAGGATGTGAAGAATACATGGCCACCCAGGCTCAGTAAGTAAGCCATGATACCCTTGTTAACCCAAGGAGTGGTTGCTGACAGGGGCAACACTGTCCATGACCACCCAAACTTTTTAGAGTGCAGGAGATGTGGATGAGACGCTCCCTCACCCTAGGGACTGCAGCTGAGAACATACACCTACACATCCTCTCATTGCAGTCATTCAATGCATACGACACAAGAGCCATGAACTTGTGAAAGAGCCTCAAAATTACCCATTTTTAATACTAGAAATAAGGTTTGCAACAGTTTGTATGTTTTAGTATTGGACGCTGCTGCACAATGCAGTGAAATAAACTGCTTTTCTGACTGAGGACAAATTAAAAGTATAAGTACTGGAATTAATAAAATAAGAAATTCAAACTCAATTTAAAAGTTGCTACATTTCAAATCTGTCATTCTGAAATAATAAGATAATTTTGAATAAAATTTTAAAGTGAATGACTTAAGCAGGCTGCAAAATTGATGGAAGTATATCTTACCCCATTTTACATGACAGAGAGGTTAAGATGTAGTCAGGCTAAGTCACTGCAGCGTGGACAGCAGTAGCATTGATAAAGCTGCAAATATTAAATAGGGCATAAATCAGAACCCAGTAATGTTTGTGCTCAGAACAGAGGCAAGATGTGTGATTTTCAGGTCTTTGTTTAACTGTTTGTACTGTGTTAAAAAAATAAAAGCCTTAAGAAAATAAATAAATTGATAAAAAGTATAAGCTAGTAGTTTAGTCAAAAACCATTTTCTGCAATTAAAACACTTTTTCTAATTTTATCAATGTGCTTAAATTAATGTTATATGTTATTCTACAGACATTAGCTTTTAAAGAAGAAAAAAATATTTGCTCGCACTCTAAGATAAGGAGGTTTTGACACCTTGTTATGAAATTCCTCTTGCCTCAATTACTTTGCTGAGTTCTTTAGCTTGAAATTGTGAGGTACATGTCTGTTTGTTTCTGTTTGTTTTCAGATTTTCAGTTGGCCATCAGGTTTAACTTAGAGTTATTTACAATCACTTGAATTCAGAAACTACTTCGGATGAACAAGCAAGATTCTATTTTTATTATCTGTGTGCACCGTGGCAGTAGCTGAGTTACTGGGAGGGCACTTTGTGCTGCAGTATTTCAGTTGCTAACGCTGTTCCCAAAAGCTCTGTTTGCTATAAATTCCCAGCCCAAGGGAATACAGAACAGATACTGCACATTGCATTCTAGGGTGGTACTGCAGACTCAGCCCAACATGAACTCTTCTTGCAGCCTGAGCTCCATCATCACAGTGGGATTCAACTGACTCAATTCACCGAGATAGAGCTCGTGTATTTTGGCAGCAGTGCAAAGTTGTGCATTTGAACTTTCCTTTCCTTTCCTACTGTGGCTGATTTTAGAGTAACAAAGTGAGACTCCATATCTGTTGATTTAAGTTTTTAGGCATAGTTTTTACTCAACAGAGTTACTTCCTTTAGAGACAGAAAATATTTAAGAATAAATACTACCTAAATATCTGTATTTTTAAAAAAAATTAAATTAAGCATTTTAATGAAAACTGCATTTAAAATTACCTGGAATCATTCAAAACCCAAAGATAATTCCTGCAGAAATTAAGGGGGCTTTTAATACTGAATTTCGATAAATGTGTTCATCTTGGTTAGTTTTCTCAGCAGTTGTATCCTATTAATGTGCACAAGATAAGAATTGATTTAAGCATGTAAAATAATTTAATTGTCTGATGGCTGACAGTAGAAGCGTTTACAGGATAGATTTTCATGCTTACTCATTTGTGAGGGGGACAGGCAGTTGTTAAATCATATTCAGTTTTGAATTTACAAAAAAACAGAAATAGAATTCTTGGTACACTTGATTTTCAATTCAAAAGTAAATAAACATTCTAATAGAGTATTAGAGTGGTTTGCCAAGAATAATTACATTCCTTTTTTTTTTTTTTCCCCAGAAAATGAAACTTAATTATTACCAGCTCTCACAATTCTATTGGAAGATCCCTGTCACTTTCCTTAAAACTCTTTCTGGAGTCCTTTGATTGCATAAGAATTTCTGGGGTTGTTTCTTATTATGCTTTTAGCACTTCTATCGCACAGTATAAAACTATGGCCCAAATAGGACCTCAGAGCTCAAAAACTGAAAATCAAGTATAAATAGCTAAATTAGAAATCACAATTTTATTTTCCCTCTGACCAGTGGTTTTTGGACACTTAGCATAGGTAGCACTAGATATCTCTTGAAAACCACAGATTAAAAAAAGCTAATTTGGTTGTATGACCCAAAGAGTGGTAGAAATATGCTAAATGAAGACTAGTTACATATACTAAAAAATTGATACTAATATTTTTCATTGCTTCAATTGTCCAAATTTAGTACAATATAATATATTGAGAGTGTGAATGATACAAAGGAAATACGTAGCCCAAACAGCAATTACATTAGATCATGTGTTGATTTTCCTCCACTTTCTTCAGGGAATGAGGTACAGCTACAGGTAGAAGAATATACAATCTCACGTTGCAAGCTAACTCCACTTTTTCATTATCATCAGTTGAGTCTTTGTATTCCTAGTGTCTTTGTATTCCTAGCTTGACATCTGTCTCCCCTGACCAGTCCTGCATCCTGACTGTGTGACTCCTGACCACAGTCTGTTTTGCAAGTATGCTCAAAATTATCCAGTTACTGAGTTGCTCTGCTATTCTGCCTGAGTTTTATGGCAGTATTTGTGATCTAGAAAACCCTTTGTGTTAGTCAGTCTTTTATCTTCTCTAAGGTATCGTTTCTGAGAGTCCACCCATGTTAATTTAGATGCCAGTACTTTTACAAATTACCTGTGAATAATCCAGTAGCAGCTTCAAATACAGTCTTTGCATCCCTGGCCCCCTGTGCATGGCTAAGGCTTCCACATAAGCTCTTATATGAGGAGCAGAGCAAGCAGCAGAAGACAGTAACTTCTTAAAATGTTGCAGCTTTATGGATTAGGTGGTAGTATTTGTATAATTTCCAGGAACACTCAAGAAGATAACTTGGGGTCTGTGAATTCTTATCTATGTGTATAATTTTGCTTTTGTCTACTGTAAATGGGGTATACTTAGCTGGCATATTTGAAGAATCTATCATATGGTGTGCTAATGGTATTATTCGTATTTTGCAGGTACATTGCACATTGCAGCATTTCTGCTAAATACCTTAATTTTTTTAAAAAATAGATTGGGAAGCTTGGTGCTAATGCCTCAGCGTGCTCAGGCACCATTTTTTTTTTGTTTTGTTTTTGTTTGGTTTTTTTTTTTTTTTTTTTGTGCTAATAATACATAAGTCTGCCAAGTCATGGAGACCCACTTCAGACCAAAACCTCGTGGTATGACCATAAACAGAGGAAATGTAGTCTCTCACATTTCCTACAAGTACTTACCCAATAGCATAGTTCTTATTAGAGGGTGGTTCTGACCTCATGCTTCACAAAAAACTATTCTATTATTCTTGTAACATGCAGCACAAGGGAAATAGCTATTATGTTGATTTATATTACAGTTGAAATGTTGCTTGAGGGTCCAAGGTCACACTTGCACTCTCCCTGACTGACTTCGGTAAGACAACATTTTCAGTCATTGTCCTTTTTCTATATCCCACCATTGTGTAGTGACAGGCTGACCTTTCTATTTGAAAATATTTTACAAGATAGTAAATACACATAGGAAACAAGGTTTGAAGTAGAAGGAGGAATTAGAAGGCCTGTATCATCAAATCACACTGTATAGGCATAAAATAGCAATGCTTCAATGCCTGGATGACACCAATGTAAAGAAATATTAAATCTAAAAGAAAATATTTATGCAAAAAAGTTTCAGCAAAAAATAGTAGTTTCTCCCAGTAGCTAAAGACAACCTGGTTATGTGAATATAGGTCTTTGCTCTTGAATAGGATTCATATGTTTTAAACATAAAAATACATGACCTTGGGAGTTCCAAAAGATAAACTGTGCCTGGATACAGAAGATTTAGTATTCCAGTATCCCAGACTAAATCAATAACTGGCATCTTATCTGGTCGCTTTATTGAGGGAACATGATTTGCTTTTTCTTTGCATCATGTTAATGGATTTCTTTTCCTATTGAATAATACCTCTGTATGAATATTGTCTTAAAGCTTATTTGGGTGTACATTTCCTTTGTACAGATTGTATACTTATCTAGGATTATATACAGTGGAGTGTTGCTTACAAAAGGGCTTTTACTTGGATCTGTTGTTTTCTAGTATCCAAAGTAATAAAAAAATACGTTTCACTGTTAACTTTACGCAAAGGTTCAGTAACTATGCAGCCTCCATCTCAGTTGGAAAATGAAACATCTGGACCTACACATCTTCATCAGCATTCAGGGTAGTAGAAAAATCTTAAAAACATATAACAGAAGGTAAAACAATACCCTTCATTAATGTGATTTTAAAAATAATTATTTTCATTTAAGTACTGCTGGTTACATTGGTAAGGAATTGTCATAGAAACTGTGGTTTACAGAACCAGAATTACCACAGATTTATTTGCATGCATACTATTGATTTGCTTATTTTTTACGTTATCTAAATTGCCGTTTCTTGGATTGGAACAGAAGTTGTCTGCCACTGCCTTAAGTCCCAGCAGACATATTGCCTTTGCTTCCAAGCAAAATCTCTTCATGAAACCAGAGAGTACTTTTCTCAAATCTTGCGCCCATGTCTAGACAATATAAAGTATGAGTTGCAGCTCTACTACCCTCCAGAAGGCCCACCACTTTCTTTCACACTCTTTTACTTTGTATGGGTAAAAAATTTAAACTATGTGTTTCTATTTGTTACAAGGTTTTTATTATTATATTTATTGCAAAAATTTATTTAGAACCGTGTCAGTTGTCACATTATACCTGCCCTTGATACCTCTTTTGCTCACCAGTGCTTTTCAGTCTGAGCAATGGAACCTCAATAGTGTCATTTTACTTTTAGAATCTCTCAGAGGTAAGTGTATGTGTCTATGATGACTAGTGGACATTAGACCACAAGAGAAGGGTCACACCATTTTTTATTTCCTTCTTTCTGGAATGTTCAGACCTTTCCTTGACCATTCCTTTCTCTGATATTTCCTTTCCTTTCCTGAAAAATATGTACTGTTTTACACATTAGAAACTTGCTATTTCTAAACCTGTCTCTTTCTTATTACCACCTTCTGCTCATTTCTGTTTTAATTATCAGTGCCGGTAACATGTGCCTGATTTTCTTCTCCTTCAATCAGGCCCTTCTTCCAATTTATCCCTCTGGTATGTTGCTTTGTAGGCCATCCTTCTTACTCTGGGTTGGCCCTTCATGTTCTCTTTCAGTAGTATTGGCAAGTTCTTAGGTAAGCTCGCAGTTTCCTCTATTCCTTCTTCCAGTTCTCGCCTGCAATGTGGACTGCTATAATTTCCATCTTCTCTGTTCTTTAGAGCATCCATAAAGTATTTAGTGTATGCACACAGTCACCTTTGTTTGTCAATCACTGTGTGGCCTTGCCAGTCATCTTACCACTTATTGCCTGTTCTTTTCTTTGGATGAATTAAAATACATTTTCATCCCGTCTGCATCAGTGATTTTTTTCTGCTCTGTTGGATGAGCCAACATATCTCTCTGCACCTATATAGTCCCAGACTTTTTGTTCCTTTCTGATGTGTTGGGGTTTAAGTAGAAGTTGGCTACTAATGAAATTCAGTATTGTGGGAAGTACTAAAATTTTGTCCTTCCTTGGCCAGACCAGTTACTTGCATCACAAAGTCCTTTTATCTGAGGTAATTGTATAGACTGCACATACTATTTATTTGAGACTTCAGAGCACACATGCTGTCTGTGCAAAGCCTTCTCATACATTTACTTTCACTAAATGACACTAGATACTACTATGCTAATATAGAGGAGACAAGATCTTCCCATGTGTACTGGTTTTGGCTGGGGTAGAGTTAATTTTCTTCACAATGGCTGATATAGGGCTATGTTTTGGATTTGCACTGAACACAGAGTTGCTAATCCAGAGCTGTTTTTGTTATGCTGAGCAGGGCTTACACACAGCCAAGGCCTTTTCTGCTTTTCATGTTGCCACACTGGGGAGGGAATGTGCCACATACCAGCATGCTCAGGATATAAAGTGGGGGAAGAAAGAGGGAGGGAGGGAGGATGTTCAGAGGGACAGCATTTGTCTTCCCAAGTCACCATTACTTGTGATGGGGCCCTACTCTCCTGGATACAGCTGAACACCTGCCTGCCCATGGAAAGCAATGAATTAATTCCTTTGTTGCTTGGCTTGTGTGTGTGGCTTTTGCTTTACCTGTTAAACTGCCTTTATCTCAATCCACAAATTATCTACCTTTTATCCTTCTCATTGTCTCACGGATACTGCTGGTGGGGCAGTGAGCAAGCGACTGTGAGACTTGGCTGTCAGCTGGGATAAAACCGGGATGCCATGCAGGAACACTCACGCACACAATACTCAGTAGTATATTCTGGCAATAGGTTTGCTCCTGCCTACTACTTCTTGACCCAGGCCTTCTCTTTTTCAGCAGTCACATGAGATACTGGGCCAGCTTTCCTTCCAGGAGTCTTTTGGTAGATTTCACAGAGATATGGGCAGAACACAGAGCTAACACCTGCTCAACACAACAGGAAAGTGGATGGTGTCTTTTAGGAAGAAGGGGGAAACAGGAGAAGTAGCATCTGCTTCAAACAAAATGCCCAGCAAGTACAATTTACCAGAAAGACAGTGAAATTCTCTCCTTCACTTCTACCATGCTGGCCAGTTTTTTATCCATCATATTGCAATGATAATGACCTGGCCAACAGAAACTGTGGCTTATAGTTCTAAGAATTTAATTTTCCTTCACATCCAGATGGCAGAAGAGTGTAACCTAATGGATTTTAAGCCAATTCACACTGGCTGGGAGCCTAGGCTGAAGGCTACTGCAAAGTCCCAAAAAGAAAACTGGATATAATATAAATATGGTTTACAGGGCTTGTCTTAGCGTATTTGGTAATGTTGGCTCAGTAAGATTAAAGCTTTTGAACACTTCACATATAAATTTAAAGATTTACAGAAAAGAGCCAGCAACTGCCAGTGTCAGATAGTCAACCTGATGAAAAGGGAACAGGAGAGTAATCAAATAGGGTCAATTACAAATTTTCCTTTTTTTTTTTTGGTTTTTTTGGTCATTGGTTTGGGAATTTTCTGGGGGCTAGGAAGAGGAATGAAGCTTTATTTCATGTAATCTTGAGTAACCTTAGATATTCAGACTGTATTTCAAAGTAGCTCTCCTATATGGATTAGTAGTATTGAAAGAAACCATTAAGGTGTGTCCTTGACACTTTCACATAGTTGCGAGAAAAATTTTAACTGTTTTCAGCAAAAACTTGCGAAAGAACATGAATCATATATTGTAGTGTTAAGCATGGCAATACAAACTATGTAAATCTATTTTCACACCTTTTCTTGCTTTATATCTCATAATATACTCTATTGGTTTTTTTTATAAACCTAAGCCCACTATGTTTTGGGCTTAGGTGATCTCACCTCTGTCCAGTTTTTAAAGAATGTACTGCCAGACTTTACTGAGGGACCTTAGTCTAGTGTCTGTCCTTACAGTACTGTATGTGCACAGTAAATCCAGATTGTCAAATACAAACCCACCCTGTAATACATTCACTCTGAATAGGAAAAATATTACATGCACTGTGAAGTTGGTCTGAACATGCTTGTATGACATACACATGCTTGTGCCATCTGGAGTAGATGTGAAGTATTAAGCATCAAGACTGTGGTGTAACTCTCAGGGCCTCCGTCAAGCTGGTCCAAGGTCTTAAGACCTTAGCACTAATAGGCAGAGTAAAATAGCATAAACAAATAGGTTATTCTGCAGTCTCTCATGTAACAGGATTGTCCTTTCTATTCACATAAAAATATAAAAAATAACAAATCTTATTCAAGATCATTATCACTGCATCATCAGGATATCTAAACTTTTCATAGAAATACCACTGTCTTTTTTCTCTGAAGTAAGGACACTGAGGAGATAACTACAAGACAGTGATTCAATAATATAAAATAAAGAGAAGTAACATAGTGGATGTTAAGATGTCAATGTAGTTAATATAAAATACTGTGATTTCCATAAAGGATGAGCAGTAAAAGCAGTAAGTCTCTTAAAAGAATGCATGAATTTGATAATAATTAAGGTTCCTGCAACGATATTCTTGTACAGTTTCTTTATTATGCTGTCTCCAAAACAAGCTGTATTTATTAATAGCATTTAATATCTAGAGATAATTTACCACAGATAATTAATATGTGACAGGACAGAGCTATATGAATGATCTGTAAGCTGACAAAGCATTCAGTTTGATTGAGGTGCTCTATCCCAAGATACACCACAAATTGTCAAATGTTACCATTTAAGGCCAAACATAATTAGCCAAATGCAGTTTCGATTTAAAATTGTTAATGTGTGTGTGTGTGTAACAGCAGTAATGTTAATAAAGTAGTTATCACTATCAACAGTAGTAGTAGTAGTAGTAGTAGTATCAATATTATTACCTCCTTGAAATTGGTGGGTGGGAATAATAATTATATGGTTTTTTGTTATGTTAAATAACAAACATATTCAAAAGCACAGAAAACTGTTAAAGGCAATAAAAGCTTTATTTACTTTATGTTTCAGCTCCTGTTTTGTTTGTTTCTTCAGGAATTTGTTCAGTATTGTTTCTTGTCTTTTGCCTAGAGTAAATAATGAGTCACAACATAATTGGTTATGATTAATGTTCAACAGACACTTTCCAGATGAGCATGATGTCCCAATCAAAGGTTGCATGTTTCCTCAGACTTGTATTTTATGTCAGTATTTAGACCTGACCACAAGTATAAAGTGCTAAAACCTCAGAATCATAATGGGTTATAATCATTCTTTCTTAAAGAATTAGGTATCTACATGCCATAAAATGTTTAGAAAATCATGCCTGAGTCCTGAAGATTCCCAAAGCTCTTGTCAGGATCAATTTCTCACAGAAAGAAAAGTAATACTGATCATATCACTCTTTCTTTTGTATCCAAGTGAGTTCATCATTTCTGTCTCTGTGTTTTCATAACCATTATAATACTAAGGATGAGGTCAGGAAGGATTTGTTGAGCTCTTGTTTTTCTCTGGTTTTAATATCTTCTGTTATACATCCATGTTTTTGTTTTGGTCATGTAGATTACAGCATTTATAATCACACAGGTTTTTGAGAACTCTATTATATAAATTAGCCAAACAACTTAATTCACTGAAGCATATAAAGGAAAAATAAAAGTAATTTATAGCTTTTTCTTTCTTTATTCAATTATTAATTATTATGATAACAGAGGAAATAACTCACAGATGTCTAGCTTATACTGACAGAAAGAAACTTTTATATACTACTAAAACTACTTTAAAATTTCATAAATAATGTAGCTAGATAGTCAAACACAATGTGCATTTATTTACTATCTTGGATACTTGTGTTAAAACAGCAGAGATTCTTCTCACAGTAGACTTGATTTTGTTATTTTCTATACATACTGTTGCTGCAACACTCTGGAATGGTTGTACTTTATCCCCCATCAGGTAAGTGCAAGTCACTTGTGCTACTATCTACAGGCCATAAAGGTAACAGACAGACTCCTCTATCTGTACTGGATTTTGGATTGTGTACTCTTATGCTGTTCCCTTGTACAGGCTGAACTTGTACAACTAGAGATACTGTTAGCACATCAGTTGCTCCAATTCAGTTTTAAGTTAAGAACAGTAGTTGTATCTATACAAAAAGATAAGTTTTTGGATTGTTTTTTGGGTTTTTTTTGCATTCAGATCATTAGACAAATCTTGATAAGTAGACTATTTCTGACTTCATTTCTGTTCAGAGTGAACTAATGGGATCTGCATTCCTCATGACAATTTTAGCACTACTTTTCTGGTATTTAGGTAAACACACAGGATTGCCTGAAAGAGCATCTCACTGTATTACATGAAATTCTTACTCTGGTAAATTCTGCTTTACTGTTTGTTAGGGTTTGGTTATGTTGTTCTTGCTTAATTAGCTGAATGCTATTTTAAGTTCCTACTGTGTATTGGCCTAGTCACGGGAATTGAATCTATGTCTCTTCTCTACTTTTGTGAGTCTAGCAAGTAAAAGGAGCTGGAATGAGATGAACACACCTTATTGAAAGCCACAAAGTCGTAATAGCTGAGCTGCAGCAGCCCTTGATTGAAAGGACATTGAAGTGTCCAAGGAGAGATTAGTGAGCAAAAAAGGTATCTGTGTACTTAATTGGAGAGAATAACAGACCAACTTTTTGCCTTTATCAGATACTAACAATGTATTTGGTTCATTTTTTCGTTTCATATCTGGTCCTAAGAACACACAGTACTAAGTGCGCCTACTTGTAATTCCTTCAGAAATGAAAGGAAGAGTCATTCTTGTCCAGTTCACCGCTCAGCTCTGTGGTGGTTAACCTGTCTTTCAGCTAACACCATCAGCCACACAATCCTACTTAGACTATAGAAAAAGTCTACATAATAGTACCTGCTATGCTTTACACCACACAAGACCTCAGTTGCTGAAACAATAATTTCCGGAAGTTTCTGAATAAGAGTTTCCACTTCTGAAACCTGAGTATAGAAAGTCGTTCCTTTTTCACTCTTGATTATCCCAAGACTGAAAAGGCATCCTGAAAAGGCATAATCCTTTACAGGTAAAGAATTCCTAGCCAAATTTAGCGACTATGAAAATGGTCAGAAGTGAATTTCCTAGTGATATACATCAGAAACACATATTCTAAAAAAATTAAAATGAAAAACCAAGCTCGTCAGTAGTACAGATCTTGTTTGGTCATCAAGCTATGCCATAATTCCATCTGTTCAACTGGAACTTTATGTTTTCAGGTGGACTGTGGAGAATGAAGTTTTTCCTTCATTTTAAAAGGCCAGGGTAAAGTTTCTGTCTTCATAATCTTGCCCTCCACCAGCAACTTTTCTTCCTGAGTGGGAAAAACAAATCCTGTTAACAGAACTGAGAGATAGTAGAGATGAGAAGAACCTAGAGTAAAAAAGGAGACTGGATGAAGCTTGAGAAGGGACAAGGAATATAACTAAAATGGGGATAGGCCAATAAGTGCAGTGGCAGCTAGAATCCTATAATTTCCAAGTACTCAACTAGAATCCCCTAAAACCTGAGTTTTCTTTGTTTTAAGATTCCTATGCTTGGAGCCATAAACTATGTCAATACTTTTTTTGCATTTTCATAAATCTGGATAGGCTGTCAGTTCACTAGCACATTTTGTACACACAGTACCTAATTTTGAAGACTTTCTGGATTTGAGTATCCAAACGCTAGCTACCTTGAATTCTACAGCAGTGTTTCATATTTCATAAGCATCTCAGCAGCTTAAATGATGTCCTTCCTAGAGGTCATCAGATCAATAGAACAAAAATATGAAGATCTGATCAATAGAAAAAAAATATAAAGATTTTTAAAATATTTGTTAAGAGCAATTACTCTTCACTTTCGAAACCAAAGATATTCAGATTTAAGAAAAATCCTAAGTATTCATATTAGTAGCCTTCATTTTATGCATGTAAAATAAGGTGACCTGTATTTCAGGAATACTGAGTAATCACAGATCTATACAGAATTTTTTCAAACCAAAGCTGGTCAGTGGAGGTTCTATAAAGATAATATCTTCTAAACTCTATTCTAAACCTTACTTGTTTAAAGGTCAGCATGAACAGGCAGTATTTGTAAAATTAGAAGATATTTCCTTCCTTCAGTTGTTTAACTTCTTAACTTATGGTTCCATCACTATAATAGTTTCTTTAACCTTTTAACTGGAACCCATAGGTCTCAAAGACCCACAAGACTTAGAATGTCTTTAAAAACAAGCTAAAAGCAAAACAAGACCTAAAATATTTTTTTCTGCATCATAAACCAGAGAACAAATACGCATTGTTCCTTTTTACCTCTATTTCTCATCACTGTTTGCTAAAACAAAAATCTCCATTGACAATCAGCTGCAGCAGTAAAAGAATTTATCCCATCCTATCCCATTCTGAAAAGTGATTTGTGCCATTCAGAGTGAAATACAGATCTTCCTTTTCATGTTTATTTAAAGATTAAAAAGGAAGTTAATAAATCCTTGAGACATAAATTACACAAAGCAATTAAAATCACAATAGCCACGATCATTTACTTGCTATATAAAACTATGAAGTTGTTTTTTTTTGTTTAGATACCCTCTGCATTCAATATCTGTCCGTTTCTGTATTAGGTATTCTTCCTTTTTTATCTGACTTGTTTTAGAGAGATGGTCATGTAGTCATAAACACATACTTTGTTCTAAACTGTGTAGTATCTTAGAATCATACGTACATATGGCTTATAACCAACTAAGCAAAGCTGCTCAACCTTAACATATTGGCTTTTTCTCTGTGGGCATAAGTTTATGAATGATTTTTAAACATACAGTAGTATTACATAATTATGAAATTACATTAGCCAAGTAGACACACTGATAGATCCTTGTGCTCTAAGTGGAAAAAGCACCAGTAAGTGGGCTTTCACTTGAAATATTTAATAATGTAGTCTTTTTCAAGTGAAATATTAGCACTAGGTTATGGACCTGCACTCAAACCACAGTTAATCAGTGATCTAAATAATTATTCTTTTGATGAAAGGCATCTGATATAGCCACAAACACCACAGTGTTAATGCAATAGGAATTAAATTCTCAGTTGATCTTGATGACCCCCTGAACTAAATCTGAAATATCGTCTGTATACAGAATCCATGTAAGTCAAAACATCTGTAGTGCAAGAGACAGAGACTTGTCCATGGCCTTTCCAATTCCTGTACAAAATAAATTTTGTAGTTTTCATACAAAGAATGTTCTTCTGTTTAGCTTATTAATTTTGTTTGGTATTTCCTATGACAATTGGCTGTGATGTGATCTTTAACAACTTTCTCGGACATGTGTGTACTAATGTACTAAGTCTGATGATTATAGAAGAGTCTTGAATCATAGGAATCTTTAGAATTAGCACTCGTGACCCAGATCTAGAAGATCATGCACCTTTATACTGCTTTATGATATGTAAAACATGTTTAAAAATGTAAATTCATGTAGTTTAGTTACACATATTTCAGATGTGAAAACTTCAGAATAACAGAATAAAACTGATTTTGATTAACAATATGAAAACGTGTTGAGACATTTCCACATTTACTAGTGCTTTTGTATTCTCTCACCTGAAGGTGAAGAAGAAAAATGTCCGCAGTGAAAATCGTATTTCATGTATGACCAAATTGAAGATAAATACTAAGCGGCTTTTTCTGAACATGTATTAGAAAATTACTAGTGTAATTTTAAGAGGTTTCTTTACTGAACAGATTTGCAGTCTAGCATGGTAATAGTTCAGTTCTTAACTCAATAAATGCACACAGAGCACTCATCAGGGATTCAGCTACCTGGAAAACACTGGGAAAGTCAGAAACAGCTGTCCATAATAAAAACTAAAAAACCCTTTTTACATACATACAAACAGATAAGTAATAAGTATATGATAATAGGATTTTGCATACATGCAGTATATATTTTTCTGTGCTGTAGCAGCAATAGCAAACAAAAATTTTGAGACTCCCCTAACGAAGTAAGTATTCCTGCATTGTAGATGAGAACTTTTAGAGAGAACATTATTTAGTGACTTTCCCAAAATATTTGAATTAATTTTGAAAATTATAACTTAGTTCCCAATTCTGAGTTTCTTTTTATACCATCCTACAGAACTTTTCCTATTTAATAAATAGATACATGCTATGATGCCAGCCTGCCTATAATTCACATGTCTCTCTGGAGGAACTAAGATGGCATTTTAAGTCTGTCTTATCTGCGCCTACACGTTGAAATTTGCATTTTTGTGCTGTACCAAGACGCAAAACTGTTGAATGCTGTCCTGCTTCATTCTCAACCTTTCACCAAGGACTTACAGTACTTCTGGGCTAACAGCCTTGCCACAGATATAAAAATCACACTTTTCTTTGTGTGAGCCATTCTAGCCATTTGGCATTTTCCCCCCAAATATTCTTACACACACTTCTCAGGTGGATCCCATTTCGGTAGAATTTACTTTGGGTTCACAAAGTCCTATTCACAGTTACGTGATCACACATAAAAAGACAGAAATAGCAAAGCAGCTAAACCTAATACCCAACACAGTATTTGAAACAAACACCGCAGATATTAATTTTTCTATTGTCTATATTGCTAATATAACTCTACAAATTTTATAACAATTATTATTTAATGGGCATACTAAATATCTGACCAGATCTATGGTAATCCAAGAGATCAGAAAAGCTCTGAGGGACTCAATACATCTCATCTGAAAATAATACAAACTTATTAATACAAATAATACAAAGTAATTAATAAATATTTTAGGCATTCCCATTGTGTATTAAACAAACTAAAACACTTCCAAGGGAGCTATTCCATCCTCAGACCAAAAAAAAAAAAGCCTTTTAAAATTTTCCATAAGGCATATTTTTGTCTTAAAAAATAGAAACAAGGATAATAAATTACATTTTAGAACTCTGTTTAAAGGCACTCATGGAGAGACTTATACTAACAGAACTCAGAAAATTCAAACATGGTAGTAGAAATATAAATGTAAGAGAGGTGTAATTCATGCCATTATACCTGTTTGAAACAATTTGTGTGAGTTAAGGATAGAGTGCCAGCATAAACTTTGAATTTATTGGCTTTTGTTGCTTTAAATCACATCCTTCACATTATTTAAACATAGTTTTTGTATTTAATATTCAGAGTGATAGAAAACGTACATTTGGCTGTAGATAGGTACATAATTCATGTTGGTAGAAAGCATATCTTATAACACTTAGAAGGTTTATTAAACTTGTTTCATCTGATATAGGATAAATTCTGTAATTGACAGCAAGTCATAGGCAGATCATACATTTATCATATTTAAGATTACTTTATGTCCTTATGGTATAGAAGCTATTCTGCTTTTGCCCCTCATAGATTTGGGGTTTTTTTTTCTTCTCTTGGAGAGAAAATATGTGAAATATGTTAATGTTCTTTAAAAATTACTTGAACCTGAGCTCCAACATGAAATTAGTTTCGTGGCCTTAGCTCAGTCCCTGGCAGACAGTTGAGTCTATCAGGAAAACCATCACATGTACTTTGGCACCAGTCAACAGGACCAGCAGCCTCTGATCTAAAGAGACCTAGGCAATGAGCCTGGGGAGGTTAAATGATGTCTAATTTTAGGGACCATGAAATCTTGAGGTAAGAAGGGGGGTCATATTGTGCAGGGAGATTATCTTTGTACTCCTTGCTCCCGCTCAAGCTTATCCTTCATTATTTGAAATTATTCCACCTATTTGATGAGGAGAGATAGAAAAAAATTAAGAAGATTGTTCTCTCAGACAGTGAAGTCTACTGAAATATGCTGATGCTAGAATTTTCTTTCAAGTCGTTTCTGTTATCTGTATAGCTTTACCAGTATAGACCGGGAAGAGCCTTAGTGTGGAGCAGGCTACAGTTAGACCATTTTTTTACAAGCATTATTACATTTAACATTTCATTTGTCTGCATCCTAATGGATTGAAATGTTAAGAGCCAGCGATAATTTGTTTGACTCTTTGCTCCTGCTCTTGGCTGTTCGTAACTATAAAGTGGTATTTTAGTATAGAAGTTCTAATGCTGGTCAGACATATCTAAATTAAGTAGATGGGTCGAGGTGACTAAAATACCATAGTGATTATGACACAACCCCTACATTTTTAAAAGAATAGATGAAGGTTAGAAAGACTATTAAGTATGTAAATTCAACTAGTATCTTGGTCTTTCACTGCTTTTATTTGTTTGGTTTTTTGGGAATCACAGAAATTCAAGGCTGGCAGAGACCTGTAAGATCATCAAGTCCAACCCATGTTCTAACTATTCAACTAGATCATGGCAGCAAGTGCCACATCCAGTCTTTTTTTGAACTCTTCGAGGGATGGTGACTCCACCACCTCACTGGGTAGATGATTCCAGTATCTGACCACTCTTTCTGTAAAATACTTCCTCCTTACTTCTAACTTACATCTCCCTTGACGCAGCTTGAGACTGTGTCCTCTTGTTCTGTCTGTTGTTGCCCGGAGAAAGAGACCGACCCCCAGCTCACCACAGCCACCCCTCAGGAAGTTGTAGAGAGTGATAAGGTCACCCCTGAGTCTCCTTTTCTCCAGGCTGAACACCCCCAGCTCCCTCAGTCGCTCTTCATATGGCTTGTGCTCCAAGCCCCTCACCAGCCTCGTTGCTCTCCTTTGGACACTCTCAAGCAACTCAACGTCCTTCCTAAAGTGAGGGGCCCAGAACTGGATGCAATACTCCAAGTGAGGCCTCACCAGTGCCAAGTACAGGGGAAGAATGACCTCCCTGCTCCTGCTGGCCACACCGTTCCTGATACTGGCCAGGATGCCATTGGCCCTCTTGGCCACCTGGGCACACTGCTGGCTCATGCTCAGCCGACTGTCAACCAGCACCCCCAGGTCCCTTTCCACCTGAGCACTGTCCAGCCACACCGTCCCCAGCTTGTATCGGTGCAGGGGGTTATTGTGGCCGAAGTGCAGGACTCGGCACTTGGACTTACTGAAGTTCATCCCATTTGATTCTGCCCATCCATCCAACCGTTCCAAATCTCTCTGCAAAGCCCTCTGTCCCTCTAACAGATCAACACACATTCCCAGCTTAGTGTCATCTGCAAATTTACTAATAAAAGACTCTAAACCCTAATCCATGTCGTCAATAAAAATATTGAACAGAACTGGCCCCAGCACAGACCCCTGAGGGACACCACTGGTGACTGGTCGCCAGCTGGATGTGACACCATTCACCCTCACTCTCTGGGCCCGGCCATGCAGCCAGTTCTGAACCCAGCAAAGAGTGCTCCTGTCCAGACCACGGCCTGCGAGTTTGTCTAGGAGTATGCTATGGGAGACAGTGTCAAAGGCCTTGCTGAAATCCAAGTAAACAACATCTACAGCCTTCCCTGCATCCACCAGCCAGGTTACCTGGTCATAAAAGGTGATGAGGTTAGTCAGACATGATCTACCCCTCCTAAATCCATGCTGGCTGGGTCTGATACCCTGGCCATCCTGCAAATTTTGCATGATGGCGCATAATATAAACTGTTCCATTATTTTGCCAGGTACTGAGGTCAGGCTGACTGGTCTATAATTACCAGGATCCTCCTTTGCACCTTTTTTGTGAATGGGTATCACATTGGCCAGCTTCCAGTCATCTGGAACCTCACCAGTGAGCCATGACTGTTGGTAAATGATGGAGAGTGGCTTTGCAAACTCATTTGCCAGCTCTCTCATTACCCTGGGGTGGATCCCGTCTGGTCCCATAGATTTATGAGTATCCAAGCATTTCAGTAGTTCTATGACAGCCTCCTCTTGGATAATGTGGGGACCATCATGTTGCACCAGGCTGGAATAATGTTTATTTAAGAGACTTTTTTCTCAAAGAAAGATAAAAGCTGTATAAAAAGGTGAAAGAACATCACAATTGGGCTATATGAGTGATATTTCTCTTGATTATAGTATTTGTACCATGTACCATTTTTCTTCATTTTTTCCCAGAAAGAAATTTTAGAGAAAGGTCCCAAGAGATTTTTTAAAGGTTGTTAGAAGCTACAAAATAAAGAAGGCTTTGGGAATCATTAAATGAGCACACCATCATAAGTAATTCTGTCTGGATATATGTCAGTGTATAGATATCTGGCTACCTGATTGTTTTCCTTTGAGTTTAAATTTCCATGCTGTGAGTTCTTTATTTGATTAGTTCCTCATTGCATCTCTGAGAAAACAAGTTTCTCTGGTTATAAATATGATGCATTTACTGACTTTCTTGGCTTCATATTTTATAAGGTACAGCCATTTTCAGAGATATGGTGTTTGGATTGTAAGACAGTAATTGAGTTTCTGTTTGGTGTTGCCTTTCTCTTCCTGTCTAAGATTCTAAATAGATACAGGGGGCAGAAACCTAGATGATACTGTAACAAATTATTTTGTAAGGAAATAATAAGACTATTAATGGTAAAGTTGTTAGTGGAGCTCTTGTGACAGCAGTAATTTTTTTTTCACATTAGTAACTTTACAGACAAAATGGATGACTTAGGAATTTAAGTTTTGTGAAAGGAGCCTCAGACTTCAGGTTAACATTCATCTTCTCTGTTAAATATTTTTTTAATTGTAAGATAATAATATTCTCATATTTTTGAGACATTATGGAAGGATTTGCAGTTTTCTCTGATAGATACTGAATTTATCAGAGCAACAGAATAAGATTTTAGATTCTTTCCTCTTAGTGATCCATTAAAACATTATTCAAAGGGACCTTGACACTCAAAGAAATCAAGTTTCTTAGGAAAAAGTCAGGCTGAAATCCTATGGAAACATTTGTTTCTTTTCACCCTGTATGAAATCAAGATGATGTTCTTAATCTGGGAGGTGAGAGGCAAGGGGATTGACCATTAAATAAAGAAATGGCTCATTTGCACAGGGCCATTTTAACTCTGCCAGTCAGAGTTTGAGTAAGGAGTGTACTTGAAACAAAGCTCTTGAATGAGGAACCTTGTTGGCCTTGAGGTGTGACTGGCTGAGTGACAAGTGGAAACAAGCCTGTAAGTGTCAGTAGAGTGGAATATTCCAGTTGAAGTAAAGAAGTAACAGGGTTACAGCCCTAGAGTCCTCAGTAAAGAATTTACAATCCTCAGAAAATGTGTCCAGCTGTGATGTTGTTCCCTCAGAGCACTGAAAGAAAAGAGAAAATTTACATCTATTAGACAGATGAAAATTGTCAAATTTGTTATCCTTCCAAAGCAGACAATCTTTTTGGCCTTAAAATAAGAACTGATGTAAAGATTAAGATAATCCTCCTTTTTTTTTTCAGTGATTGCATAAATATTTTGCAAATAAAGTACTTTTAGAAACTTTTTACCATTGTAACAGCAGTTCACATAGATTCTTTTTGATTCTTTTCCAGTGGGATGCAGAAAACAAGCTTCTTTCGTACGCTGTCTTGCTGTTTATCCAAGAGACCTTCAAAGTTAATGTTAGAAAAACAGACACAAATCATCTAATGCTGAGCAAATTTCACTGGCACCATGTTTCATACTGATATGTCTTGGACTTAGTTTAATGATGGTACAATCAGTTTGGTGTTATTGGCTGCTGACCCTCGTCTTGAGAAGTGAGGAAAGACCCACTTTTCTCCTCTTATTTTGATTGCAAAATGCTCAGCTAACTCTAGACTCCCAATAACCTCAACAGAAAAGCAGAAATTTAGGACTCTTAAACTTTCAAGGATTGGGCGGAGATGAGTATAGCTATCAGTTAATTTTACTGCAGTTGTGAAATATGAGCCGTGACACACCTTTTTTCCACAGCTGAAAAATTATATTGTATATATACACTAAGCTTTTCCTGTAATGCATTTTACTGTGGAACCTGAGAGACAGTGTAGACAGTTGTGTGATACACCCTCAAATGTATTGGGACAGGTGGGATGTTGCTTTAGGAGAAAGTAACTTTTTTAGTACTATTCACTTTACTTTCTATTTAACATAGGATTTTTATTGCCTTGTATATATAAAAACAGAAAACCAGAAATTATAAGACTTTTAACATCCTTTTTGTAATGCAATGAGGCATTCTGTGCACTCTTACTTTTCTCAGTCAGACTATAAATCCTGAGGGTTTTTCCCTTACAAGCCAAATTTTTCCATCTCTAATCTTGATGTGTTGTTACATCAGCCTACAAAGTAATCTCAGTGGGACAAACTCCTGTCTCCAATACTCCCACATAAATTTAAAGCAATCCTATAAGTATGATTACACCAAAACCAGAATTTGACCTAGTGATTTGAAAGAGCCCGGCAGGCAGTATTTGCCTTTAACACTTAGTTTTCTTCTTGCTTTCAGAACCACAGTCCTCTGTGTCTTAATGTGTCCTGTAGAATTGTATGAACAGAAAAAAACATGATGAGTAATGTTTACAACTTCCATTCTTAGCAAAGTTGTTGCCCTTCATTTTCCACTGAAGTCAATGGAAGCTGAATGTGTTGGAATGAAAGGTGGCACTGAGTCTCTACAAAGCTTTGTTCCAAAGCATTACAAAATGCTGATGGAAAAGGATTATTGCAGTCAAGGGTAGTCAGCTACTTAGAGCTGAAGATCATGTCTAATTTATGTTCAGCTGTAACAATGGTGTAGGACCTGCTTTGGAAGACCTCAAACTCTGTCAGATATGAGGGATAGCAGGAAGGAACAGCCCCTTTTTAAAGATCAAAATGCCACAGCACCCATCCAAACTGCCTGTAATATTGGAATTATTTCTTATACTAATGAAATTATCTGCCATTACTGTGTAATCTGCCTCCACTATGTGGTGTTGCAGTATAGATTGATTCTTACTAGCAAAAATCCAAGTGTAGACTAATCTAATACGTGATTTTCAGCTTTTTCTTTTCAATGTCTCTAGTTTTGCTATCTCAGTTTGTGGGTGCATAGGATCCAAAAATGTAACCTCAAGCATTTAGAAAACATCAGGTATGGCCAAAGTTAGGAATTTTGCATTAAATGTAGTTATTTAGCAAAATTCAACTGCATTCAGTGATCCTCTTCTGATCTTATAAGGGAATGACTTGATTGAAGAAAATGAGTTTTGAATGAAAAAGAGACTACATAGCTACTACCTTAAGTGTGCAGCAGGGGATTTTTGAAATAAGGGGGTAAACATTTAATGACTTTTAACGTTTTTATATTGTAGTATATATCACTTCTGTGTAGGTTATTTTGATTTTCATGGAAATTAAAAGATTGACTACATTACAGGATGTCTTCTACATAAACACCCAACTATCACAGGATAAGATGCAGGGAGTGGAATGCTCCTCATAGCAACAGAAATGTTCTCAGATTTTATCCAGGAGACACTGACATTGCAATACAAGCACAATGCTTTCCTAGCACTTATTTAACAACAGGTTCCTATATAAGCTCATGCATACGTTGAATTTTCATGCATGAACAGTAACTTTGAAGACAATGACCTATTCATATTCAAAAATACAGCACACAGATAAGCAGTGGAGGATGATTTAATCTTTGTCAAAGCATGAACATTTTTTCTTTTATTTTATGAGAAAAATGGACAGTTTCATTGCAAGACTTTCCATATAAAATATATTGTTAACGATAAATTACTGCATTTATGTGTTGTAACCAATATTGTGCATAAGCATATAAGAAGCAGAGTATATTGCTTTATAACCTAAATATTAAAATAGTGTTGGAGAAATTCTGAAGTTTTTTTCCAAAGATTCAATTTTCACTGAATAAATCTGAACAAGAACTTCAAACAATGACCTCATTTTAAACTGTTTTTATTCACTTCTAACATGTGTGCAATGACATTTTCAGATTTACCTGAAAATTCCTAGCCAAGGAGAACTGTTTACATTCACAGACTCTCACAGATATGGAGAGAACTTTGTGAAAGAAGCCTTAACAGTTTTGTGGCTCCTAAAATGCCAGGTCTCTTTTTCTATCTCTTTTTCATAAAAGCAGAACTCTGCAAAGATGCCTGACAGAGATTTCCTCTAGCCATTGTATGACAAGGAGCAAGACACAAGACCACTGCTAGCCCACAAAGGGGGAATTTTGGGCTTCTGACTCCTCTGAGATCAGCAAGAGGTGAGGGATATTAAAATTCAGCTTGCTGTAATTTCATCACACAGTCTTTAGTGTGTCTTTTAACTGTTCTGTTTTCATAAGACCATTGGAGCTGTGCTGCCACCAGCATGTAAAAACCCACTGGATTTTAAAAAGTACCAGCACAAAGCCTGTGCTTCTGTGTTGCATTGGAGATGGGCTTTTTACCTTTCTGTTGAAATATTTCTGCTCACAAATGCAGCAAACTGATTTTCTAGGAAATTTATTTTAAAATGTTTTGTTTATCCTGTATACACAAAAATTTCTCCTACTTTTCCAAAGCAAAACTTTGGATGAAATATTTCATTATAGTAATCAGCAAGTCATCTGGTGAACATAGAAAATGCAAGATAGCCACAGATTGTATCAGGTTAATTATACAAGCATTGTACTAAGAGGTATCCAATACATTTACCTCCATAGGTTGCAAGTGAATCAGCACAGCATGTATGTGTGCACAGGGAGAGGCAGGCAATGCTATTTCCCTCTGTGTTCTGTCAGACCAAAATGAGAGAGAACAGTATCAATTATTATAAACCATACCATTCAGTGATGAGAAGGGTGTACATATAGTACCTTCTGGCACATGTAACTGGAAGCACTTGTTGCTTAGGCTAAAGATGAAGTGCCTGTCACAACTGGAGATACTGCTGGAGGTACAGATTCTGGTGAAGAATCTCTAGTAGCCAAGCTATGCTGTAGGCACAAAAAATGTCACAAATCTTTACAGGCTGCTGTGGTCTGAGATCCAACCCTCATCACTGTACTCAGAAGAGCTGTATGCTTAGATACTCACTGTACACATTTCATTCCACAGCACTGCAGATTTTTAGTAGTAAGTCAGGGTGGCTGAAAAGTAAAGCAGCTTTCCAGGGATATATTTGCAGGCCTAACAAGATACAGTAATGGAATGCAGCCAGTGCAGAGAAGTTCAACTTTGCTGAAAGTCCAGTCTGCTTGTTTCCAATTTCCTGCCTCACTCTTCTTGTCTGTCCAGCCCTGGCACTCATGTGGACTCACAGTCAAATGCACACAAGACTCTTAAGGAGTGTCCAGGTAAGTGATTCTTTACCTCATACATGTGTTTAATGCAGCAGTTCAACTGCAGTAGAAATAATGATAGAAAGCTCCTGACACAGACAGAATGGCAAGATCTGCTGTATGTAACTATTTTAACCCTGAATCAGGCTTTGGACTGTGAATTTGGATGCCATTTTCTCTGTCCTTTGGAGTACAATTCAGTGCAGACAGTTGTCAAAGTTGGCTTCAGGCAGAAGTCAGAGGAAGGAGCAGTCTCAGGTGATGGGGGTATCAAACACCTCCTGCCTTCAGAGGGGCAGCTGGCCCCTTAAGGGACTGAATCATGAAGCTGAGATTGCTAAATCAAGGCAAAGGAACTCCTTAGACAGCACAAAAAAAAATTGGGGTTTTCTTCTGTCAACTTCACCTCTCCATTGTGAAAAGGACTGATTAGTCTGCAACACAATAAAGCCTGAGTGGACCTCGCTCCTCCTGATTCTTTGGTCAGGGCCTTTAAGAGTTTCATTTTCAGTGACCACTTCCTTCAAAATGCAGCCACATTGCCATGTGGAATTAAAGATTTGTAAATGGAAGACAAAGAGTTAAGCGGAATCTGAGAGAAACAGTACAGCTGTTACCAGCAGATTGGGAGGGTTGTGTGTGACTCAGGTAGGAATTCCAACTTAATCCAACCTCCCACTCAAAGCAGCAGAGTGCATTACAGAAGGGCTATGTCTGGAATGCACATTTTATTTCTTTTCCTCTTATAGTGTGGTAGTGAAGAGGACTTGCCTTCCTTTTTCTTCAATAACATACCAGTGAAAATAAGACGAACACACATTTTGGAAAACAATTTTCAGACTACAGCCTACAAAATACGCATTTATATTTTTTCAGGAAATCTGAACTGCATTAAATATAATTCCCATTATAATTCCTTTAATATTTTGATGAGTAATGGAAAATTATTTTGAATTGTTACATATTTTTATTAGGCTTGTGACTTAAGTCAGACAGGAGTGGCTGTATAACAGTACATTATGGGCCTACATTTTTCTTTATTTAGAAACATGGCTTTAGTCTGTGGTTTTCTAGTCTGAATATCCTATATATTCACAGAACACAGTTAGAAGTAACCTTACAAAATGCAGGATGGTAGAGAACTAGGCCAAGAAACTCCACATCATACATGGATATTTGATGAGTGTATATAAAAAGTTTATTGGTGGGGGCAAAACAAAGTGCATTTTCTCATTAAGTAGCAATGGTGTGTCCTGGTTTCAGCCAAGGACAGGGTTAATTTTTCACAGCAGCCAAGAGGGGGAAGCGCCTGAAGTTATGTGGGCACAGCCAAGACTCTCAGGTTATTTGGTACCATCTTACCTTCCTGCTGGGATGCAGAAAAGGGACTCTCACTTTGAAGAAAAGGGTGTCACTGGTCTCTCACTTTGAAGCAAAGCGGAACAAGTGTGGCTTGCATAGGGTCTATTTGCCATTGTTGCATTTTCCCAGGCTTGGTGAGGATTTTGCATGTAAATCTTCCTCTCTTTTTACACTTTTGTTGTTAGTGTTATTGCTGCTACTGTTTGTTTTCTTATCTCATTGCTTTTTCCAGTAAATAGTTTTTATCTCAAGCCATGATCTTTGACTTTTGTGCCTCCAACTCCCCTCTCTGGCCACTCACAAGGAGAAGAGAGGGGTGGGAGGGGGAGTGAGTGCCAGCATGGTTTTGGTGGGAGCACTGAATTGAGAAATACTATTCCTGAACCCCACTAAACCCCAACAGTAGTGTTGCCTAGGGCAGTCAAATTTCATGTGGATCTGGACCAGTTGCTTTAGAAATTTTGTATTTCACAACTGAATTGGTATCCGGTGGAAGTTAGGGGACCATCAGCTGTTTTGTGTAGAATGGGCCTTATTCTGTGTTTCTGCAGTTCAGCACTAACTGCTGTTATAGATGATAGGATACAGAACCTGAGAGACCAACCACCTGATGCTGGATGTCATATTTTATGATCTTATATTCTGGAGGGCTCCAGGAAGGGAGAAGATTAGATGTCACAGCCCAGCCAAAATTGACCTTAGGTACAGTATTTCCTCCTCCCTTTTAAGGACATTTGTCTGAAATTGCATATATTTCTGAATTTTATTATGAAAGACAAATGCATTTCATTGCATAAAATGATCTTTTTTTCCTACTGGAATATAGTGTCATTCTATCAAAAACAAATTCCTTCCTAATTTTGACCATCATTGGAACACAGAGATCGAAGTGGCATTTTTACACTGTTTAAGAGTTGCCCAGTATTAAAGAAAGATGGAATAATTTTGGTTGGAAAAGACTTTAAGATTATCTAGTCTGACTATTAACTCAGCACTGCCAAGGCCACCCCTAAGCTATGTCCCTGCGCACACAACTACACAACTTTTAAATACCTCCAGAGATGGTAGGTCAACCACTTCCCTGGGCAGCCTGTTCTAATGCTTGATAGTGCTTTCCATGAAGAAATTTTCCTTTAGTGTAATCTAAACCACCCATGGAGCAACTTCAGGGTTTCCCCTTACTCTGTTGCCGGTTGCCTGGGAGAAGAGGCTGACCCCTACCTCACCACAACCTCCTCTCAGGCAGTTGTAGGGAGCAATAAGGTCTCCTCTGAGCCTCCTTTTCTCCAGCCAAAACACCCCCAGCTCCCTCAGCCACTCCTCACAGAACTTGTGCTCCAAACACTCCTCCAGCTCCACTGCCCTTCTCTGGATATGCTCCAGCAATTCAATGTCTTTCTTGTCACAAGAGGCCCAAAACTGAACACAGGGCTTGACGTGCGGCCTCGCCAGTGCCAAGAACGGGGGATGATGGGATGATAATTGCCATGGTCCTGCTGACTACACTGTTGCTGATACAGGCCAGGATGCCCTTGGCCTTCTTGGCTACCTGGGCACACACTGGCTCATCCTCATCTGCTATTGACCAGCACCCCCAGGCCCTTTTCTGACAAGCAGTTTTCCAATCACTCTGCCACAGCCCCCAGCGCTGCTTGAGGTTATTGTGACTCAAGGGCAGGACCTGGCACTTGACCTTTTTGAACCTCATACCATTGCTCTTGGCCCATAGATCCAGCCTGTCCCGATCCCTCTGCAGAGCCTTCAAACCCTCCAGCAAATCAACGCTTCTGCCAAACTTGGTGTCACCTGCAAACTGACTGAGGGGGCACTCAATCTCCTCAAGAATGAAGATATTAAACAGGACTGACTGGTGCCAGTGCTGAGCGCTGGGATGTCCAGTGGTCACGAACTGATGGCTGGATTTCCATTGACCACAACTCTCTGGGCCCGGCCATCCAGCCAGTGAAGGGTGCACTTGTCCAAGCTGTGGGATGCCAGCTCTCCTGCCACAGGAGAGTGCTGTGGGAGACAGTGTCAAAGGCTTTGCTGAAGTCCATGTGTACAACTTCCCCTCATCCATGAGATGGGTCACCTCATCATAGGAGGTGATCAGGTTGTCAAGCAGCACCTGCCTTTGACAAACCCAGGCTGGTGGGGCCTGATCCCCTTATCCTGCATGTGTGATGGCACTAAGAGTGATCTGCTTCATCACCATCCCTGGCATTGAGGTCACACTGATAGGCCTGTAGTTCCTCTGATCCTTTTTCCAGCCCTTTTTGTAAATATGTCCCATTTCCAAACTTCCTGTCACTACCAGGACTAGTTTCCAAACTCCCAGGAGCCTGGTGCCATGCAATAAGTGCTGGTCCAGTTTGTTTACAGGACATTTTTTTAATGATCTAAAGTAGCTTGTGAGCACTTCCATCAGTACCTTCAGTACCCTTGAGGGGATCTCATGCAGCCTCAGAGACCAGTGTGTGTCAAGAGGTGTAGCAGGTCACTGGCCATTTCCCCTTGGAGTATGGGGGCTTCATTCTGCCCAATTCCCATCTTCCAGCTCAGGGGGCTGGATACCCGGGGGACAACTGGTCTTGCCCTTAAAGACTGAGGCAAAGTAGGCATTCAATATCTCAGCCTTTTCCTTATCCCATACAATGGTATGACATCACCTGCTCACTCCCAACAACCAAAACCAGATCAACATATTTCTTAGCCCCTTTTTACTGAATGCATTTGTACAAAAAATTTTGATTGTCTTTTATGGCAGTTCTTGTCAGGTTTTGGCCCTTCTAATTTTCTCCCTGCATAACTCATGACGTATTTTTAGTCTTGCTGAGCAGCTTGTCCCTTCTTCCAAAGGTCATAAACTCTCCTTTTTCTCCTGAGTTCAGCCTGAGCTCTGTTCAGCCAGGCCAGTCTTCTTCCCAGACAGCTCCTCTTTCAGCACATAAGGACAGCCTGCTCCTGCACCTTTAAGATTGTTTTTTCAAACAATGTTCAGCCTTCCTGCAGTCCCTTGTCCCCTTGGGACCACATCCCAAGGAATGCTATCAGCCAGTCCTGTAAACAGGCCAAAGTCTGCCCCGTGGAAGTCCCAGGCAATCCTGGCAGTTCTGCTGACCCCTTTCTTACAGCTCTGGGAATAGAAAGAGGCTCTCCTTTTGTGTTTTCTGTGCCCAAGATGGACTCTGGCCACCACAGCTCCCTCTAATCCTCTGTTCACAGGCAGCAGGTCCAGCTGGGCACCTTCCCTGGCTGGCTTCCTCACCCACCGTGAGAGAAGGCATGTTTCAAACAGCTCAGAAACCTCCTGAGCTGTCCACTTTCTGCTATGTTGTATTTCCAGCAGGTATCTGGTATCTTGAAATCCCCTATGAGAGCAAGGGTCAGTGATCTGAAGGCTTTTCCCACTTGCTCATAGAATATTTAATCTGCCTCTTCATCCTAGTGGGGTGGTCTGTAACACACTCCCACCAGGATATCTGTCTTCCTGGCCTTCTCTCTGATGCTTATGCATGAACACTTGACCCTATCATCACCCTAAAACTGAGCTCTAGACATTTGAAACACTCCCTAACATACAGGGCTACCTCACCATCTCTTTTCTTTGAGTTTAGAGTGATTCACAGCAGCTCTCCAGTAATGCCCCATGTTTCTTTGATGGCAGCCATGTCGTAGCTTTCTTTCTTCACAGTGGCTTCCATCTTCTCTTCATTGTCCATGCTGCATGCATTGGTATAAATGCGCTTGGACTATTGATTCCACCCTCCATCTTTCTGGGGGCAGAAGGCATAATTTCTATGTGATTCTTCTCATGCTCTTCTGTGGTTTCTAACATACCAATAATACCTGTGTCTTCACTGCTGCATGGATCTCTATCCTTTACCTCTACTGACAGAGCAGACAGAAAGAATTCACTATTGCATCACCCCTGAAACACAGGCTTGCTGTCCCCAGGTCTCTAGTGTGCTTGGGGTTTATTCCTTTCCTCTTTTAAACCTAGTTTAAAGATCTCTCATTGAACCCTGCTAACTCTATAAGGATCTTTTTCCCCACTTTGAGACAGGTGTCACCAACTGGCTTGGTGCTGTATAAAAACCACCAAAATTCTACCACTGACACCTGAAGTCACATGTCAATCTGGTAGCTCTTCCCATTTCTTCTCTTGAAATTCTCTGCAACTGGAAGGCTAGAGGAGAACATAATAGTGCTTCTGATGTCTTAACCAATCACCTCAGGGCCCTGAAATCTCTTTTGATTGCTCTGAGACTTCTTGTCCAGAGCTTGTTCCAGGATAGGAAGATTTCTCTTCCTATCTTCAACCACTGCCCCAGAGGAGGAAGGAAGTGGGCCCACTCTACATGTTGGATCCTCTGTTCCTATCAGGGAGTTTTCTGTGACAATGATCCATCTGGTTTTTTTTCTTCATGGAAGCAGTTTTAATGCTAGGTGTAGGCTGACTAAACTTTGACAACACTTCCATGCTATATGAACCATCATGATCTTTATTCTTCAGATCCACTTGCAAAGCCTCATACCTCATGCCAGGGTACCTGGAAGGTGGACTAGACAATTTTAGTTATTAGATTAAGTTAATGATCACTTCAATTTCCAAAAAGGAATACTGTACACCTTCAAAGTTGTTCTCTTGTGCTTTTGGAGAAGGAGTTGCTGAGCTCTTCTTTCTGGTTTTCAGTGACAGGACATGTGGAAATGGCTCAAAGCTGTGTCAGGGAAGGTTCAGGCTAGATATAAGAAAAATTTCTTTACTGAGGGCTGATCAAACACTGGAGTAGGCTTCCTGGAGAGGTTATCAATACCTCAAGTCTGTCAATATTTAAGAGGCATTTGGACAGAGACTTATAACATGCTTCATCTTATGGTCAGCCCTTACATTGTCACAGAGCTGGACTAGGTAATTGTAGGTCCCTTCCAAAGGAACTATTCTCCCTGTAATTTTGTAATCATTTGAGGTAACAACAGAAGTTTTTAAATCGTTCTTCTACATTCAAAGAAGTTTACAGTCTGCATAAAAAACATGACTGAAGACAAGTTCTGCTTAGACCACAACTGTCATTAGACCATGGTTACATTCCACACTGAGATTAGCTTGCTAATGGAAATGGAAGTTCAATCTGAAGGTAAAAAAGAATCTGGGATGAATAGCTGAAAATGTGGGATGACTGAAGCCTGCATAAATTCATCAGAATGTTTTATGATATGGCAATTAAAAGGTAGGTATGTAGTCTTTCAGACTATCAAAGCTGTGGTGATTATTTACAGTATTCATGGAAGTATTTTACTGGAATCAGCATCTTCTACTGAAAGTCTGTTGTTTTGGGAGGGTATTGTTTGTTTGTAGTTTTTTGCATGATGATCTATTTATATATTTGCTGAGTTATTTCATAAATTATATTTTCCTCAGAGAATGAAAAACTCAGCATGAACATCTGCAAACTGTGAAGAAAGAACAATGATCTATGCCAAAAATCTTTAAAAACTGTAAGCTGTAAACACTGGACTATTTTTGCTTGGACCAGGAAATGAAAACAGATTGGTCAAATATTAACTGCATTTGCAGCTGCTAGAGGTAGCAGGAATTGGGGTGGTTTGAACTAATAATTCTTAACTCAGGTGCATGAAAGGGACTACAATCTGTATGACACAAATCTTGGAGTTTTTATTTTTAACCATGATGGATGGTGTACAGTTTAACATTTTCTTCTCTGAATTTGGATGCCATAAATTTCACTGTTTTCTCTCTTAGTTCAAAATATTACAGATATTAAGATTATTCTACAAATTTTTTTCCTGCCATCATGTTTTACTATGAAGTGATAGTAATACAGCAGACTGCAATAATAACACCTCTCAACAGCATGATGTTTTAATAGTAAGAAATTGTTTAAGTTTAAACTATAACTTTTTGTCATGGAAGAAAATTAACTGTGTTGAAGACATCCCACAGGAATCTGTGCATGGCATATACAATATAGCTCCCGGAATGATTTTCCATGTATCTGTCTGACACGCTTTCTACTTGTAAAACACGTATCACAGAAGTAATAAAAATGTATTAGTCTATGTGATTTCCAAGCAGTAATTTCTAATACTGTATGTACAATGCTACCAGTATGTACAGTGCTACCGGTACACTAAATTCTCCTGCTTTTGACATCTGTCTTTGGAATTTATATGAGAACAAAGCATTTTAAGAACTCTATCTACATAATTTGTTGCTTATTTACTATGTTAAAAACCCTGTTAAATAATTTGCCTTTCCTAAAGGACGACTCTGTGTAGCAAGACCCTAGATTGTCATGCCAAGGTATAGAGGGCAATCAAAACCTCCATCTATAATTTCTAATTACATTGTCAAGCATTGATACACACCATTTTACAACAGCAGATTTCAGCCCTGATGTCTGCATTTTATTCATGTGCATATAGATCAGTTCTACACTAAATATTATTTTTCTTGGCATGTAGCTGGTATATGTCTTATTTCTTCCGCATTGCTTTGAGTGTATTATATATTTATCCATTGCTGTAATGAGTGAATCAGAACTTGAACATAGACATACTCAAGTCACAGACATTTGAGAACATTAAATTTACTGCACAGGCTCTCAGCCCTTGGTGATAGACACAAGTTAATCTTCATTTCTTATTGCATGACCTAATTCAGAAAAGCACTTAACTAAAGTGCTTGATCTTAAACAAACACTTAAGTGTTTTCCTTTGAGATATTTTTCTTTTCTAAATTAGTATTCCATTTCATCAAAATAATGGTATTTTCTAAACATAAACAAATAAGCTATAAGTTTTTCAGTCTAGACTTTCTTCTGGAACTCAGCACATGACTTTGAACATGAGATTAATGTCTTCTGTGAAGCTTTAGGGAAACAGGGCAAAGCAGCTATCAACAAGCGATATTATCATTTTGCCATTTTACCACTACCACTAAGAAGAAAATAATCACCTACCTCAGTTTAAATTGAAAGAAATGAAAGACACTGTGGCTCAAACAATGTGTCTCATTTTGCTGGGTGGGGCTATAATAATCTAGGACTAATCTAAAAATGTCCAGGGCATAACTCAGACATCAGATTTTGAGTGTTTTGGAGCACATTTTATTGATTGAGGGCATTTTGTACTATCAAATATTTTTTCTTTTGCAAGCAGTTAATAAAACCATGACAAGAGAAGAAATTCTGTCTTTGAATTTATCAGGACAGAACTTAGTTTTATTAGATATGCTTAGATATGCTTTTATGCCAAGACAATAATCACTAAGCACAGATGTCATTTGTTCTGTGATTATATTCAGTATGACATAGAATGGTGAAGAGTTTTGCACATTTTGGAAATGGTCACTTTAAAAGCAGCTACAAAGATAACAGAGCTCTCATTTCTCCTGGAGCCACATGGATAAGACAAGGGTCAGCAGATATAAGTTGCATTGAGGGAGGCTTCATTTTGACAGAATAAAGATTTATTTTTTTTATAGTGATATATTGTTCATTGGAACAACCTCCTCAGGGACACGGTGAGTTCTCCATCAATGGAAGTTTTTTCAAGATGTGATTGGACAGGATACTCTATATTCCAGGCTTGCTTTCCCATCATTTTTTGAGGGCCCTCCCAGCCTGGACTGTTCTGTGATTGTATGGTTAGAATTAAGATAAACTAGTAAATTGCTAGAGAGCAGGTATTTTTTTCTTTGTATGGTGACTAAAGTTTTATAAATGTAGAACTTGTACAAGCTCCTATTTCAATGCTCTGTTGTAAAGAATACCATATATTGAAAGTGTCTAGACACCATTACATATTTTGATGTGCCTGCCACTTGCATAGAAATTTTCCACAACCACAGAGTACCATTGACTGTGAACTGTGACCCATAGTAAAAAAAGACTAATCTGTAATGAACAAACTAGGTACATAATTAGATTTGACCCAGTACAAACTGTATTATTGTCTGAACTCTTCATACATGTTCCTCTTTATGCACTCCTAATTTAAGATCAAAATTACTCTCCAAATGAGTAAAATAATTATGTGAATACTGATTCTATCTGGCTTTTGAAATACTTCATTAAGTTTTGCTGCTGAAATTCAGTAGTTACAAGAAAGGTAGTTGGAAAAAAACATCCTTTTGTGTGGTGGCTAAGAGCTGGCCTGGAGGCCCCACAGCCACAGGCAACCCTGGTGACACAACTCCCCCAGCCGAGGCTGCTGGGGATGCAGACAGCCCTTGGCCAGTGAAGTGCAGCCAGTCGGGACCAGCCACGCTGGCTCTCTCACCCTGGATAAAGGAACCGTGCTCCATCGGAATGGGCTGTGGCTGGTGAGCCTCCCGTGTCCTGCTGTGCGTGCCCGTCCAAACTGCGACACCTTTGGACCTTTTTCCTCCCTCCAAGAAATTTTAGCATGTATTTGTTTTTATTTACAGTACAGTTAAAGCCCACTTTCTATTCTCTCAGGACCCTCATGGCACTGACAGAGTTTACCAGAACTGCCCAGCCTGCTGCTGTGCCTCTCCATAACCTGAGCTGTGCCCAGGATCCTATGTCAGACCCTAGGGCCATCAGCTCCTGTCCCAGTGATGCTGCAGCAGAACTGGTCACCAGCCTCCCTCAGCCCTCCCTTGCCTCTGCCTCTGGGCTGATGTCCTAGCCTTGCCCTGCCCACTCCAGACCCTGCCTGAAGCCTAGGTAGGGGCTGCCTCAGTCTGCTTCCATGCGTACTTCCTGGGTACTCAGGGAGCATCTGTCCCTCCCTGCACCCAGATACATTCTCCTTGTTTGGTATGCTTTCTAGTTTGTCCCTGTAAAATAAATAGAAAATGTCTACCATCATTCAGCTTACACAAATTAATTTCCTGTGGAAAAGAAAGAGAATTTGAGTCAGAGTAATTTAAATGTTCCAAGAGAAGTCTTAGCACAGACTGCCCACAGGTGCTCTGCACTTGGAGTGCCTTTCCACTGGGGCTACAGCTGCCTGCGGTCCCAACAGTTAAGCTGTTATGTTGTTTTGGTTTGGGTTTATTTTTTGTTCCTGCACAGAATCTCATCACAAACAATATTACAGCCTCAAGAAGACAAAGTTCAGTTGCAAAGTTGAGAATGTAACAGTTCTCAGAACAATTTTTTAAGAGTGTTTGTTTACACAATACTCAATAAACTCAAGCAAAGGAAAATGTACACTCTAGACCACACAGCAAAAAAAAGCAAGAGTTCATTATAAGGCCACAAGCACACACATGTGAACATAGTAAAACCTTGTTTTTTCAAATGCTGTTACAAAAATGCATTATTTAATCCTGTATTTAAATACTACTTTATTGTGGGAATAAATTTGTACTCTAATACTTGCCACCCATCCAGGATGACATTCACTATCAGATTCATTTTTCAGGAAGATACAATTTTGGTCTGCAATAAGCTTTAGTCACATAGGGTTTAGAGAAGGAATCTATCATTTTCTTTGCAAGCAGTGGCAATTTATAAGCTTTCAGAAGCAGATATGATTGGCATGTGCTTGGTGGACACTTAAAGAAAACTGTTAGACCTTTCTAACTAACTATCTAATTAACTTTCAGACCAAATAAATCTCTCAATAAAGATTATATCCAAACCTTGGGGCAAGCAAAGCATCTCCTTTTGCATTTCTAGAGCTAGTAACTGAATAAATTCAGTAAGCTGAATACTGGGTATCTGTCTAGCATTGTCAGATGCTTCTCTCTGCATAAGCCAGGAAAAGATAAGTGGTCAAAATAGAACCTACTGTAAGGAAGATAAAAGAAAACATTTCAGAAGTCAGACAGAGAACAGGTTGAAGAGAAAGAGATTTAGATAGGGATACACAGACTTTGGAAGAAGGCATCACTCAGAGATGCAAAAGATCTCCTTCTGAGTTTGTAATTTAGGCAGCAGCAGAGGAGAAAGTCTACAGATGAAGAGATAGACAGCAGTTTAGAGGCATGCATAAAAGAGGAATGAATAGAAACTCAAAGCCATAAACAGTAGGATTAGATGAAAGCAAAAGGATGGATTTTGACAAGAAATGAACTTGATATTTTTCTGCCCTTTGTGTTTGCATTTTTCTATCCCCTGTAAATACCATGAAACTTGTCTGCAAAAAGTACATTACAGGCTTTTAAAATGCTGCTTTTTGTGCAGAATAATACTATAATTCCAGGACAATTTAACCTGTTAGTTCTAGTTTTAGGTATGGGTTCTGCACCTAATGAGCCAAAGATTGCTGATGGCACAACTCATGTTTCACCTGATAGACTTCTGTTTTGCTTGGATTTTTGATTCATTCACTAAACAGGTGGGCAGGGTGTTAAACAGAGTTGTGCTCTTAAGCAGGTTATTGCTGATGCAATCTCTCTCTCCCGTAACACAGAAGTGGAAACAGGATGAAGAAGCAGTATGGAGGACTCCTTCTCCAGTCTTGGCCTCAAGACCAGTTGTCCAATCCCAGTCACTGTTCTAACCTGTTCTTTCTTTCCTCTTTCCAGTTCTGCTCTTCATCGGCACCCAATTCCTTCTTCATAAGTTCCATTAAGTCATGATAGAGCCCTTCTTGAGTCTCCTTGAGAGCTTTCCCTCAAGATGATAAAGGATAATTACAAAACAAAGGCCAGTTTGCTATTGATTACTAAGTCATTAATGCACAGTATTGATGATAAAAAGAATTATCAGAATTTCTTTAGCATCCAGTGCAATTTTTTTTGTTCTTATTCAGAAAACCTAGATAACTTTGTTTAAAAAAAATTTAAAATACTGCATATGAGGTAATAGAAAATATCACTCAGCAGTATGTAAGCTTTAAAAAGTTGTCAAGATACTCTCAAATTAACTCTATGATATGCTTAGATGTATGTATACCTGACAAGAGAGGAGATTTTTTTTGATTGACTATCCTAATATGATGATATTGTCATTCTCTTTATTCTGCATGCCATTAAGTGACACTAAATGTTCAGTATTCATAAGCATGATTCTTAGTATCAGAAAGAAGACATATTCCTTATTCATATGTTTATTAAAGAATTTAATATAAGAAAGTTTAGTCTCAGATTTTGTATTCTACAAAATTAATCAGTTAATACATCCTGAAATCATAGCTCAGGGAATGGACAAGACCAGCCCTCAGGAATCTCTGGACCAGGAGATCACAGTAGAGGAATGTTGGAAGGAACACTTACCCTTCGTCAAAGATTTTTAGGTTGGAGAACCCCTAGGCAAACGGGGCATCAACCAGTTCATGGGGTCCTGACAGGATGCATCCATGAATGCTGAAAGAGCTGGTGAACACCATAGGTGAGTCTCTTATGGTCATCTTTGAAAGGTCACGAAGGATCAGTAGAGGTGCCTCAGGACTGGAAAAAAGCAAATGTCACTCCAGTCTTCACAAAGGGCAAGAAGGAGGACTCAGGGGACTACCAGCCAGTCCACCTCAATCCCTGAAAAGGTGATGGAGCACCTCATTCTGGAGGCCGTCTCTATCTGCATGGATGACAAGGAGGTGAGGATGGAGTCAGCATGGATTCAGCAAAGGGACATCATGCATGGCCAATCTGGTTGCTCTCCACAGTGAAACAGCTACCTGGATAGATGGATGAAGGGAGAGCAGTGGATATTGTTCTACCTGGACTTTTAACACTGTCTCCCTCAACAGCCTCATAGGCAAACTCAGGAAGGGTGGCCTGGATGAGGGGGCAGAGAGGTGAACTGAGAACTGTCTGAATGTCAGATCTCAGAGTGTTGCTATGAGTGGCACAGGGTCTGGTTGAAGGCCTGTCACAAGTGGAGACCCCGCAGATTCAAGAGTGGGCCTGGTATTGTTTAACTTCCCCATCAGTGCCTTGGGTGAAGGGGCAGGTGCCCCCTCAGAGGAGTCACTGATGACACAGAGCTGGGAGCAGTGGCCGATACCCCAGAGGGCCCTGCTGCCCTTCAGAGGGTGGAGAGAGGGGCACAGAAGAACGGCCTGAAATTCAGCAAAGGCAAATGCAGGGTCCTGCACCTGGGGAGGAAGACCCCCGGGCACCAGCACAGGCTGGGAGCTGATCTGCTGGGAAGCAGCTCTGAGGAGAAGGGCCTGGGGTTCCTGGTGGACAGCAAGCTGTCCGTGAGCCAGCAGTGTGTCCTGGTGGCCAGGAAGGGCAATGGTGTCCTGGGGTGCATTGGGAAGAGCAGTGCCAGCAGGCTGGGGGAGGTGATCCTGCCCCTCTACTCAGCTCTGGTGAGGCACAACTGGAGCGCTGTGTCCAGTTCTGGCTCCTCAGGACCAGAGAGACACAGAGCTGCTGGAGCTGGTCCAGTGGAGGAGACAAAGATGATGGGGGGACTGGAGCATCTCTCATACAAGGAAAGGCTTGCCTATAAAAATCTGAAGAAAGAGTCTCAGTGGATGAATTCAGGCTCTGCTTGGAGATGCCAAGCAAGAGGACAAGAGGCAGTGGGTACAAACTGATGCACATGAAGCTCCAACTCAACATGAGGAAGAGATTCTTTACTGCGCAGGTGACTGGACCAGATTATGGAGAGTGGTTGTGAAGTCTCCCTCACTGGAGATATTCAAGAACAGTCCAGATGTGATCCTGTGCAGCACACTCTGAGAAGATCCTGCTTGTGCCTGCATGTTAAACTACTCTGGTCCCTGAGGACACTGCCTTCTGTCATGCAGGGGCAAATTGTGTGAATACCAGTGAGTTCATTGTCTTGAATAAGAATATTCTAGAGTATTCAAAGTCCTAAAGAAGAAGATTGTCATCGTTTTGAGAGGACCTCAGTCTGTTTCACTACTATGAATCCCTTTCTTTTTAGTAAAACTGAACATCATACAGGCTAATGCCTGTATTATTATTAATTTAACATACTAGTACATGTATATAAAACATATAGTCTCTTGACACACCTATTAGAGCAGGATGCTTATATAATATAAGCTAAAGACATCACTCAGTAAGGATTAATTTTTTGAAGCATTTTGGTGCTAGACAACCATTGAAATACTTGGAAAACACATGCCAGAAGAACTTTAAAGTCATGTAAAGTCACCAGTAAAATGGAATATAGATTCCAAATATTTTAAAACTCTGTTTAGAAAGAGAACAGTTATAGCTTCATCCTCATAGGAGATAAAACACTTATCTTCTTCTGTAACCCACCTACTGACAATTGCTCACAAGAACCTTCCAACATGCCATTAACACTGAGAAATGAAAAACTGACCTAACATTAGATAAAGAAGTAGAAAGTAATTATATACATTGCTAATGGCTTTAAAGATGTTTGAGATACAGTTCATGAGGTATTGCAGGTAGAAATGCAATGTGTTCTTCATAAAAACGCTCAAGAAGATGAAGATGAATAAACTGTAGATACAATAAATTACTAATCTGCTGTTCTCTCACAATTAGTTTTAAGACATTTGCTGATCAAGGTTCTTTTTTTCATGTTTCCAGTTTTATGACAGAATGATAAATAATGCAGTAATATCATCTTTTTATACTCTATACTGAATGTTTGTCCTTCATAAGCTTCCCAAGGGCTAACTAAAGCATGCTTTGAAATAATTAGAAATATACAGCTAATTTCTTTTCTGGCTTATTGCTCTGCCCCAAGAATCCTTTCACCCCTCCAAAATTGTGACTGCCTTAATTTTACTGTAGTTCAGCAGCAACTGTTAAACATTTTAATGGAAGACTTCAGAGAGACATTGGTTGATATACCAGACATTTGTTTCTCAAGAGAAAAATATTACCTTTCTTTCAAAAGTAGAGTTTATCTGGGACAAAGCAGAAAAAGTGCAAAAGTATTCAGAAGAAAATGAAGCTCTCTTCCTACCCATTAGTCTAGAAACTCCAACACAAATTCCTTTTTCTTGTAGTAGTGGTTGGAAACTGCTCTAATTAAACAATAGATTTGAAAAGCAAAACCGTACTGCATAATATAAGAAATCATGACAAAAATCTAGAGAAGGAGAGAGAATTTAGAGAAAAAAGATTTAGAGAGTCTAGAAAAAAATCTAGAGAAATATGTACTTTGTTCAGATTTCACACTGGAAAGTCAAAGATTACTTAATATTCAGATATGGATAATAGAAATCAAAATACTAAAAACATTGAGAACAGAAAAATAAAAACTAATAATTTCTTATTACTTAGGTTTGACATATTAATCTGGAATTAAAAGCATGAAATATATTAAATTTATATTAATTGAATTTTCTGATATATTCAGAAGAGAACTGCTGGAAGTGAAGAGATTTTCTATTCTTTTTAAGATAAATTTCCACACCACTTCAGTATCTGTCATAATGGCTGCCATTCTATTTCCAGCACTTACCTGAGTAACAATGCCTGAGTTTTATACGTTAACTGTGTGCTGGAAAGAAGTATATTATTTTTTGTATTACTGCATAGAAATGAGACAACTATACACTTGTGGTCTTTAAACTCTTCCCATTTTTCAGGCAGGGAATATACTATCTTACAGATGAATTACACTAAGCAACATTATATTTCTCTCCATTTCTGACTTCAGTTTTTAAAACTAAAGGAAAACGGACGCTCATCCAGCAATACAGGAGGAATGGGAATGTCTCTCACGGCTTTGTTTTTTTCTTAACCATTAAGATGTAGAGGAAACTAGTCTATCTTACATTTACGAAGAGTGAAATATATGATCTAATAGGGAAGAATTCCATCTACCTACCATTAACTCATAAACTGTAAAGACTGGTAAAAAATAAAAGATAATACAAAATGTAAAAATAAGCAAAAGGAAAAAAATTGTAAATGCAGCTCCTTCTGGCAGCTAAGGAGATAATGATAAATACACACAAACACACAAAAACACATCTGTTTGAAAATGTGATTGGGACAGAATTCTCACTGTCACATTTATCATAGAGAAAACCTTGCATTTAGAGGAACAATTGAAATGCTGGATACAGAAGGATTTCTGACCATCTTCAGCAACAGTCTTTTTTCAATAGCTGGAATTGTTGGTCACCTTCAGGGAAGAATGAAGCAAATAATATTGCCTGAACAAAGACAATTTGTCTGTCAAAAAGCCTTTTCTTTACAGTCATCAAGACTGCAGGGCATATTTTTAATGTCAATGCTCAGTTCACTCTTTGCTTGGAAAAAAGAGCTCTTCAGATGTTTTGTCCTGAACCAGAAAACAAATATGCAAAAATAATCTGTCAATGATACACTGAATGTTCTATGTCTGGCAAAGAAGAAGCTAGAACACTTTTGATGCCCATGCAGTGAGCTGGTGTGGAGGACTAAGTTTGTGTGAGTGCGAAATGAGAAAATTTTAGAGGACATGATGGAAGAATAGATACTTTTAACACAGATATTATTATAGGTCTATTCCTATTTCTGATCAAAATATGGTTTTGAACATATTTTATCATCGCAACTACCTGGGCATAGTAACTGTTTGTCTTGGGTTTCTTGGGTTGGACTACCTTGTTTTCAGTTTGTCCAGACTGAAAAAAAAAAAAAGGACTTAGCATTCCAGATGTGACTTACAAATAAAAGCACCTTCACTAAGTCTGTGTGTTTTCAATTACCCTGCTTCGACCTGATGTTCTGATTATGACAGAGAGGTAAGAGGAACTCGGAACACAAGAAGTTAAAGACATGTTCCGATAGTGAGATAACAGGGTTACTTATAGGTTTTAAGGCTACCTTATTAGATTCTATATTTAATTCTAATTTTTTTTAATGTTGCACAACTAAAACCACCTTTGCTATAATCCTCTTACAAATATGCTGTATGGCAGTCTTAGGAATGTGTGGACTTGTGTCTGGACTTTAGAGGGAAACAGGCTTTTGGGAAGCATTTTTGAGTGAAAAGGAGAATACATGCCTTTTACTTTTTTTTCTCAGCATGCAGCATGGAAAAATATATAGAGAAGCAATAAAAAGTGCAAAAATGCTAATGATATTCATAATAATCCTAAAGAGGATGAAAAGAGATATCCAAATTGTCTGATTTTAAGAGCTATTTAAATACTATAGCAGAGGTGGAAAACGAGGGATCTGAACAGATCACCTCACAAATACATTACCATTAGCAGGTGTGTTGAGAAAAAATTGGTCTGAATTACCGTATCCAGATTGATGACCTGAATAGACCATGTTACCATAATCATAAGTGTTTCAACTTCTGTAGCCAGATAAAGTAATGGTTTGACCATTTCAGCCATTGCATTATTCAAACAAACTGAATACTCCTGAAACTCTGTAGGAGTTTAAAAATATACAACAACCATCTTTATAAAACTTATTATAGCCTGGGTAGAATCCAGCTGGGTAGAATGGTAAACAGCCACCACCATTGTTATTGTAGAAGGTCCTTGCAGACATAATTAAAAGTCTAAAGAGGAAATTGTCACACTGTTGGAAAAAAAAAAGAAAGCCCTGCAAGGGACTGGAGATCAAATAGAAAAATTATTTTACTCAATTCCACTAAATATAACAATTGAAACCCAATATTTTTGTTCCTACAGAAAGCCAATTCCGAACCAGTTTTCTAGGTACAACGCACATTATACTTAAATAATGTCTTTCAGATGGGTTTACCTAGAGAGTTCACAGGTTTTAATCGCAGAGATCAGTTAATCAGCTTGAGCCAAAGGTATCCACTGAGGTTTGAGTTCTGATCTAAAACCAAAAATATGTGGCAACACTCAGTTTTATCTTCGAGGAGTGTAGCAGCCTCAAAGAGAGAGCGAGAGAGAGATACAAAAGCTTCAAATAATTTTGAGTTGTCAGGCCACAGGTCAGCAGTCTAAGACTTCAGGAGGTGAGCTGCAGGCACACAGTCAACAGACCTAGAAAGTGGATGTTCAGTATTGCATTACTGTTTTTCTAGTCAAAATGTGTTCTTGCAAGACCAGTAAAACAAAGTGTTGCTTATACCCCTCTTTAAGCAAGGCTGTGTGAGATAGCAAAGCGCTAGTAAGAATGCTGCTTTTAGCATTTTGCACAAGCTGGAGGTTATATAAGGGAACATCTCAAAGCAGTCCACCTCAGTACCTATACAGCTCCTAAAGCATACAACAGTCTCTCAGCTTAACAGCAGACAGCTCAGACTACAGAATATTTCTAAGCTACAAAGCAAGGGTATTACTGTCAATGTGGCCCTAATGGAAGCAAAAATCCTAAAGAGATAACTAAAATATTTCTAAAGTAGCAAGTCAAAAGAAACCCACAAGGTCTTGACACGAGGTCAGAATGTGACATTTGTATTTCTTCTATTTTCAGTACAGAAGGGGCAAAAACTAATACATAGTATCAATCAAGTGAGGAATGAATGCTAAAGTAGCTTAAAAAAGACATCTAGTTAATCTAGTTTCAAGTGTTTTAAAAAACAGAAATAGAAATAAATGCCAGGGATGTGTCAAATAGAAAGAAATGGAAAAAATGTGGCATCTTTGACAACTTGTGTGGCAGCACAGAAACATGAACATAATGACATATGCGGAGATCTCAGGAAAGTCTGTACACAAATCTTATGACAGCAAGCTATCAAAATAAGATTCAAAAAATTGGATGAAAACTAATGCGTTGAGATAGAAAGGTTACGCTGATAGATAGTAAATTTCTTTTACTTTGGTTAGTCTCTAAAGTACTTAAAATTCCCACAGGAACCTCATTGAGAAAAATCTTGCCTAAGAATTTACACTCAAGAAAATAAAGATAAGACAGAAGGTAAGGCAGAGAGAATTCCACAGAATTGCCAAATATTGACCTCTCTGAAAAAAAATCTTGAAATGTTTATTATTTACAAAATGATATTTCTATAAGTAAATTAATAAAATTCACTACAGAAAACATGTGATGTTAGAGAACACACAGAGCATCAGAAAAAGTCTGCTGGGAAAATTCTGATTCTAGCAGCTTCTTCAGGATGAGAATTTCTCCCACTGAGAAAATTAAATGAGGAGGTGGCACCAAAGAGAAAAGATCTAGTACCACCTAAGTGAACTGAAATAAATGAATTGGAAAGCACCAAATAAACACATATAACTAGTATGGGAAACAAAAATTCCTCCCACAAGCCTGCCATATATGTTGGCAAAAACTGAGAAAGCAAAATGATTTGTGATAGAGATTGAATTACATTTGAGTAAGTAATGCTGCAAGTATCATTATTCATTAGAATCTCTTAATCAGATTTTCTTTAAAACAACATTTCACTTCTGCCATTTAAGGTAAGGTAAAGAAAAAAATAATCACACATGCAGAAGTTTATTTCAGAAAAAGCTAGAAAATTTATCTGAAACTTCAGTCAGAACAGAGAACAGAAGGTAACACCCCTTTTCAGAGTGTCACTATAAACATGGAGTAAGTTCTGGAAACTGGTTCATTCTAAAACACTTGTGCCAGCATCCAAGGAGATTATCAGTTTTGGCAGGCAAACTGAAAGGAATAGGGATCTTGTTTTAAAAGAAAAAAATTCCACAGTTCATTTACTAATGAGAAAAAAGACATTAAGAACAAGAACATCCAGAACTATGTAGCTTGATAAAGAAAGAAGTATGAAAAATTCAATGTTCAGCATAAAAACCCCCATGCATCTGTTTTGAAATTAATTTATCATAAATGAACTGGGTTCAGAATAAGAGATGCTTCAAAAATTATTATGTTGATATTGCTTCAAAACATTTTCCATAGCAATTCCATAGCTCGAAGTATGTTATGGGTTTTTTAATTCCTTGATCTAAAAAAATTTAAGTTTTTAAAATCTCAGCCTTCTACAATACGCATACTATCTAGATTTTTTTAGGCTTAATACAGCTATGGTCATACAGACTTACCAAAATAGATTTTCCAAATTTAGATCATAGTTTCTACATGGCATTTATTCAAACAATCTGATGAAAACAATAATTTGGGCCCATTTGGCCCTGCAGATGCATTGTATGATTTATGAAGAATTATAGCTAAATAATGGTTCTCTCAAATGCACATGAATGTCAGGTTTATGTCTTGGGTTTGACAAACACCAAATACCACATTGTGTTGCTGGGTTTTTTTAATCACCTAAATCTGGGAGCCAAACTACCTGGAATCACCCATGATAACAGAGATTGAAATACACTGAGAACTGGAAACCTGATGAAAAGTTGTTCTGAATTCTAAGCTAGACCAGTAGACTGCAACTTTTTTGATCAGACACTCCTATATAATTTATGGATTATATACACGCACTACTATATTAATATATTATGTATAAAATACTTTAAAATGAAAATTTAAAAAAGGATGATATAAAGACAAATTAAGTTGTTTATTTTTATTTATTAATGGTACACGATGTGCCTTCTTCCTGCACCCCAGTATATTATCGTTGTGTGCCCACAACACTTTGGAGGCCACCAGACTAGACTGCCAAGGGGTGATAGAAATTTTGTATAGGACAGGTTGCTTAAACCTCATCTGAATGGGGTCAAATGTAAGTTACACCTTCATGCAGAAGCAGCACCTTCTCCCTCATTTTTTTTTCTCCAGTCTTAACTATGTAGCAGTTTACAGAGCTGTTACGAGCAGACTGTATCTATTGCCTCTGCAGCTCACACTGTCCCCAGTGTTGGCAATTAGCAATCATAGTCTTAATTAGCTTGACCCACCTGGCTATTTTGCTGCTAATATAACAATTAATTCAAATCACATGGAGGAACTTCTGTGTAGCACTGTAGCCTAATCACTACTGGTCATCCTTGTAGATGACTGTTTTATGTGCTAGAAAAACTTAGTATCCAGGCTGAATTTGTATTCTCCACTGATAGGCAGCCTGTCAAGCAAGTGTGGAGTGTGGTTAGTATTTTTAATGTATATAGGGATTTGGCAAAAGCCTCAGCAGAGTGCAAAGGAGAAACTTGGGATGTGAGCTATAAACACTTTGGCACACTGAATTGGATAATCTTTACTTCTCCCTGAATTGTGTGGCTACTGCTCATTTGGGGTCTCAGTTTACTCAGGAGCCTCTGTTACTATGCTAGACACTAGTTTTTGATACAAGAAATAGAAGCTTCTAAACCCAGGGTATTTTTGTAATTGGGATCTCTGAGGATTTTTTTTTCCCCCTAGAAATGCCTGCTCCCTTGGGGGCTATTAAAGTGTGTGATGTTGTACTTATATCCAAAGACATCCTCTTTCTGCTTTCTTTCTGGAAAGCAATTGCCTGACTCTTTCTTTATTCACCTTTCTTAGAAGGTGAAGAGGAATCAAGAGGAAATACTCAAAAAATCCACTCTAACTAAAGACATTTTACTGTCTGGCCTTTTCTTTTTAAACACAACTATGTTTTTTGCAGTTGGCCTCATGTCAGTCATGCAGAGTTCTGAGAAATGTGCTTTTTCTGTCAGCATCATTGTTTTCTTTGTGTTCTCCTCTCACATAAGGAGCCTGAATATCACTTTGCCCATGAGTTCAGTGAGATTTTCACTAAACTCACTTTTTCTCACCAAAAATGAAGAATCTTCTCCTCTATATTGGCATACCTTCACTTCCAGAATAAAAAAGGACTGCAATATTGCTGGAAGGTGTGGAAAGACATGAAGGATATAGCAACTATGGAGCAGTTGAGCTGTTGGTCACAGAAGTTCACAGTGAGAAATTTTTGTCACTCAGTGAAAACCTTGAGCAAATACCCAAGAAGAATCCTTGTTTCTATTTTCTTACTACTTACTCTGACTAGGTACTAACCAGCCTGAAGGTATATAGAAAAAGAGTAAGTTCAAGGAGGTGGAAGAAAGTAGACACAAAGATTAACCAGGAGGTCAGAGGCTTATCAAGAATCCTTTTAGCCAAGGACATAGCAGTCCATGGGAATTTGACTTTCTGAGGAGTAGAATCAGCACTATTTTGAGTACAAAAAGCCTGATAGCTTATGTCCTTGCAGCTTTGGTTCTCGTAATGCTGCACTGACATTTGACAGGTTTCTAAAAAGCGAATAATCTCGTCAATTAGCATAATACTTTTCAACTTCAGAAGTGATGCAATGACGTTTTATAAAATAAGGAATACTTTCAACTCCTGCCTTTCATAGGCAACATGAAAGAATACAGAACAAATTCCACAGGCTTGTATACCTACCTTCTAGGGTCCCCTCTCAAGCTGAGTACTCACTGACTCAGCTAATTTCTGCAGGCCGAAGCTTTTTCTTTTCTGGTGCCCTCTGCATTACTTAAATATTTGTGTTTGTGGCAGCTCTATGGTCTCTTCATATTATTTTTCCTCTGATATTTAGTGAGCACTTCTCTGGAAACAGCTTCTTTGAAAGACAGATTAAAAATTTCTAGGACTTCTAGCAGACTAGATGTTTCACCATGTGTATTCTCCTCCAAATATTTTCCATAATCAGTACCCTACAAGTAATCCTAACATGATCTTTTTCTCTGTTAGTATCAGTCTCTCTGCAGTTAACTTAATGCTTCTCGCTTCTCTCTGTCTCCTGTCCATCTGTGCCAGGTGACAGTGCCAGGTGACAATACCTGCCTTATTCCTGATGGATTCCTCTTCTCTTCTTCATCCCCTTTGAAATTTCTCATGCTATTTGCTTCAGATTTTGTGGTTTCTATCAATATTTCTTTAACCACTTGTAATCTGCTACATTGCACATTTCCCCCCAAGGCTGGCCACCTTTATACCCAAATGGGAGGGAGGGAGGGAGGGGGGGAGGGGAGGGAGGGGGGAAAGAGAGGGAGGGAAGTGTCGGAAGGAAGGAAGTGTCGGAAGGAAGTGTCGGAAGGAAGTGTCGGAAGGAAGTGTCGGAAGGAAGGAAGGAAGGAAGGAAGTGTCGGAAGGAAGTGTCGGAAGTGTCGGAAGGAAGTGTCGGAAGGAAGTGTCGGAAGGAAGTGTCGGAAGGAAGTGTCGGAAGGAAGGAAGGAAGGAAGGAAGGAAGGAAGGAAGGAAGGAAGGAAGGAAGGAAGGAAGGAAGGAAGGAAGGAAGGAAGGAAGGAAGGAAGGAAGGAAGGAAGGAAGGAAGGAAGGAAGGAAGGAAGGAAGGAAGGAAGGAAGGAAGGAAGGAAGGAAGGAAGGAAGGAAGGAAGGAAGGAAGGAAGGAAGGAAGGAAGGAAGGAAGTGTCGGAAGGAAGTGTCGGAAGGAAGTGTCGGAAGGAAGTGTCGGAAGGAAGTGTCGGAAGGAAGTGTCGGAAGGAAGTGTCGGAAGGAAGGAAGGAAGGAAGGAAGGAAGGAAGGAAGGAAGGAAGGAAGGAAGGAAGGAAGGAAGGAAGGAAGGAAGGAAGGAAGGAAGGAAGGAAGGAAGGAAGGAAGGAAGGAAGGAAGGAAGGAAGGAAGGAAGGAAGTGTCGGAAGGAAGGAAGGAAGGAAGGAAGGAAGGAAGGAAGGAAGGAAGGAAGGAAGGAAGGAAGGAAGGAAGGAAGGAAGGAAGGAAGGAAGGAAGGAAGGAAGGAAGGAAGGAAGGAAGGAAGGAAGGAAGGAAGTGTCGGAAGGAAGTGTCGGAAGGAAGTGTCGGAAGGAAGTGTCGGAAGGAAGGAAGGAAGGAAGGAAGGAAGGAAGGAAGGAAGGAAGGAAGGAAGGAAGGAAGGAAGGAAGGAAGGAAGGAAGGAAGGAAGGAAGGAAGGAAGGAAGGAAGGAAGGAAGGAAGGAAGGAAGGAAGGAAGGAAGGAAGGAAGGAAGGAAGGAAGGAAGTGTCGGAAGGAAGGAAGTGTCGGAAGGAAGGAAGTGTCGGAAGGAAGGAAGGAAGGAAGGAAGGAAGGAAGGAAGGAAGGAAGGAAGGAAGGAAGGAAGGAAGGAAGGAAGGAAGGAAGGAAGGAAGGAAGGAAGGAAGGAAGGAAGGAAGGAAGGAAGGAAGGAAGGAAGTGTCGGAAGGAAGTGTCGGAAGGAAGTGTCGGAAGGAAGGAAGTGTCGGAAGGAAGGAAGGAAGTGTCGGAAGGAAGTGTCGGAAGGAAGTGTCGGAAGGAAGGAAGTGTCGGAAGGAAGGAAGGAAGTGTCGGAAGGAAGTGTCGGAAGGAAGTGTCGGAAGGAAGTGTCGGAAGGAAGGAAGGAAGGAAGGAAGGAAGTGTCGGAAGGAAGTGTCGGAAGGAAGTGTCGGAAGGAAGGAAGGAAGGAAGGAAGGAAGGAAGGAAGGAAGGAAGGAAGGAAGGAAGGAAGGAAGGAAGGAAGGAAGGAAGGAAGGAAGGAAGGAAGGAAGGAAGGAAGGAAGGAAGGAAGGAAGTGTCGGAAGGAAGTGTCGGAAGGAAGTGTCGGAAGGAAGGAAGGAAGTGTCGGAAGGAAGTGTCGGAAGGAAGTGTCGGAAGGAAGGAAGTGCCGGAAGTGTCGGAAGGAAGTGTCGGAAGGAAGTGTCGGAAGGAAGTGTCGGAAGGAAGTGTCGGAAGGAAGGAAGGAAGGAAGGAAGTGTCGGAAGGAAGTGTCGGAAGGAAGTGTCGGAAGGAAGTGTCGGAAGGAAGGAAGGAAGTGTCGGAAGGAAGGAAGTGTCGGAAGGAAGTGTCGGAAGGAAGTGTCGGAAGGAAGTGTCGGAAGGAAGGAAGGAAGGAAGGAAGGAAGGAAGGAAGGAAGGAAGGAAGGAAGGAAGGAAGGAAGGAAGGAAGGAAGGAAGGAAGGAAGGAAGGAAGGAAGGAAGGAAGGAAGGAAGGAAGGAAGGAAGTGTCGGAAGGAAGTGTCGGAAGGAAGGAAGTGTCGGAAGGAAGGAAGGAAGTGTTGGAAGGAAGTGTCGGAAGGAAGTGTCGGAAGGAAGGAAGTGTCGGAAGGAAGTGTCGGAAGGAAGGAAGGAAGTGTCGGAAGGAAGTGTCGGAAGGAAGTGTCGGAAGGAAGTGTCGGAAGGAAGTGTCGGAAGGAAGGAAGTGTCGGAAGGAAGGAAGTGTCGGAAGGAAGGAAGGAAGGAAGGAAGGAAGGAAGGAAGGAAGGAAGGAAGGAAGGAAGGAAGGAAGGAAGGAAGGAAGGAAGGAAGGAAGGAAGGAAGGAAGGAAGGAAGGAAGGAAGGAAGGAAGGAAGGAAGGAAGGAAGGAAGGAAGGAAGTGTCGGAAGGAAGTGTCGGAAGGAAGGAAGGAAGTGTCGGAAGGAAGTGTCGGAAGGAAGTGTCGGAAGGAAGTGTCGGAAGTGTCGGAAGGAAGGAAGGAAGGAAGGAAGGAAGGAAGGAAGGAAGGAAGGAAGGAAGGAAGGAAGGAAGGAAGGAAGGAAGGAAGGAAGGAAGGAAGGAAGGAAGGAAGGAAGGAAGGAAGGAAGGAAGGAAGGAAGGAAGGAAGTTGTTAAAAAACTTTCTGTTTTTCCGAAGTCTTTTGCTCTCTGGTCATATTCTGAAGTAATATAAAGTAAATGGACGTAGTGTAGATAGGAAATTGACTGGGAGCCTTTTTTGCTCCCAAACTCTAGAAAGGCAAATATTTGCTGGTTTGATTTAAATAGTTTGGGGGTTTTTTTCATTCTTTTTAGGGAAGGAAGAAAAGCATCCACACAGAAAATGAAAAACTTAGACATCATGACCATTTTATTTTACAACATGATGCAACTTGTAGCAGTGTGCATGCTAGTTTGTCAATGCAAAATAATTCAATTGCTTTTGCCTAGTATCTATGCTGTATTTAGTATACTTTTTGATAGTATTGAAATCTTAAGGGAAATATTTCTTCAATGCACAGAACTATGTGTAAATGAAATTTAAAAGCACCAAAGATTGGCTTGGAAGAAAATGTAAAGATGTTTGAGGGCAAGCAAATAAGGTAACAGGGAAAAAAAAGACATTCTGTAAAAAGCCTCTGCAGAAGAATTGAAAGAAAGTTGAATAAATGCCTGAAACCAGGAAAGAAAATGTGTAAGTTGAATTGTAGAAAGGGGATTAAGTTAGTATGATAGAAATAAAGTGATCAGATTTTTCCTTTTACTTGGAAAAATTACATTAAAAAACAAGGTAGGAAGAAGCAAAAGAGACTGTACATCCTCCTGTGTTGTCTATCTGTGTTTATTTTCCCCTGCAAGCTCTTATACTTCCTTATATGCTCTACACATTAGATTTATTTTCCTCTATCACCAGCATGATTAGTTTGCATTGCATCCTAATCTCCATTTGCCTGCCTTCGCCATAATACATTAAATTCTGTACACTGAGCTTTTTCCTTACTCTTCTCACCATTGCGTCTCAGCAGTGCCTTTGCTATGTAATTTGTATCTTTACTGTGCTCTTCCTAACAGCAGAAGTGTGTACATTGGAGTGTTTTGGAATATTTCTAGAACTTTTTATCAATTTGTCCTCCTGTATGTTTACAGGATATATAACAAAGATAGGAAATGTACCTTGTATTTGAAGCAGAAATCATTAAGATTTGCACAGAATTCCACAATCCCAAGAAACCTTGGTATTTTGTACAGAGGAAAAATTTTTGGTTTTCTCAAAAGCTTCTGTATTCCAGTGGAGTATTTGTAATGATCACTGTCCTAACCTCGTATCTTTAGCTGACCATACATCTATGCCTGTAAGTTGGAAACTTCTTGTAATACCCATTTGACACAGGTGGAACTGAACTACAAAGAGCTACATTGGCTGAGGTCACACAAAAAGAGTAGGAAAACAAAATTGAACCAAATTTTTTGAAGAATACCTGAAGGTGCGCCAACAGACATTACTCCTCTAGAGTAACTGCTTCTAGTATTTTCAGATTTGTATCTCTAGTAGAAAAAAAATATATATTTTTCAATATGTAAAAGCAAGCGCCACCTTGAGAAGTATTTTTGTTGATAGATACAAAGAATTTATAATATACGTTAACTTGGTGATATCTTTGATTCAGAAGACATACTTCCTACTAATAAAAGGCATTCCAAAGTAAGAAGTATATTTGCTAATGTCATGTATGTTATATAAATTATGTGGAAAATGAAGGTAGTAAATTATATATTTCCATGTTTCTTTTCTTTAGTCTAAATACTCCATTTTCTTCCTTATCTTTAATTCATGGAAAAAATTGTATCTCAGAATAGAAAGGAGGAGAGAGAAAGATATATGGCTTGAGGATTATAAGAGAAGTTGTACTCAATATTACTAGTCTTTGGAGATTATTCCACCAAACGTATCAAGAGAAGTGCAGGGAATTTGAGAATACAACTACCTATGGTGACTGGAAACGCAGAAGCCAAGGAAAACATGAGGAAATGACCCAACTAGAACCAGGAGAGAAAGTACATGGTTAAATAAGTCAATGGGAAGTACTAGGTCAGTACTGGAAGCAAAATACATTGGGACAAACAATTCTGAACAATTACACATACTCACCAAGGAAACTGCAGAAGGATGAAACTAAGTGCCTGAGTAATTTAAGCAGTCTAGAGGGACAGCTGTCAGTGTTACTAAGTATTGAGAGTTCAATGATTGGTGTACACAGGTGTTCTTTAAACATCAATATATTTTTGTATACTTCCAATTGTTGATCAACCACTTTTTGTGGTTGATTAACATAATATCAACAACATCAACATCAACTTCCCTGAAGTGCCTGAATAGTAAACTACATCCTGAGACGGACTCCTGGTTCATTCTAAGATAACTGAAAGCAGCTACCTTCATTCACTTTTCAAAAAAATATTGAATATTATAAATTTCCACTTTTTTGACCTTCTATCAATGTTATTTAGGGAAACCAAAGACAGAATTTATTTTAATATACCACAAAACCTAATATAATCAAAATATGCAGCAGATGTCTGCAATTTGTTTTAAAATATAGATATTGACTTGGTTGGAATTTCAATGTAGTGCCTTACACTAAAGTGCCTTACACTGAAGTGCCTTACACTAAAGATTTTGTGGAAATTAAAGAAAATAGGCCTATTTGTCTTAAGTAACAATAAAAAATCCCAATAATTTGCTGCTTATTCCACCTACATCACTACATGGCCTAAACAGCAGGCAGAATAGATAATAACTGGGCATTCTGTACCCTCACTGGAGGCTTGTTTTTTCAAGCACACACCCAAGACTTTACCCAAAAGTGTGATAAAAAGAAAAGAAAGTCATAATCTAGGTGGTCCAAAATAAACTCTTCAGGATCAGAAATAGCAGCTGTATGTCTCTTTAATCATAAATATTTTCCTTCCTAGCTCTCAGCATGGAAACCTTACTGCCAGTAGAACTGATTTTAATGACAAATAATTGAGGGAAGTTCTCGAGATACGTGAACACCACTACAAATTACCAAGCAGGGATGAAGTATGCCCATTCCTTTTATGCCCTGGTGCTTGAGTTCTGCATTAAAACACAAGGTGAATTTATTTAATACTCTTGACCTACCTAACAGATTTGTTCTACAAAACCAAGCTTCCCTTTGTGCAGAGTTTGTTTGACTTCCCTGCATGGCTTGAAAGCATTTATTCTTTGTCTCTATGAACAAAGTATATTATAGCAAATTTTATATGCTAAGCAATTCTTAAAAGTCAAATTCAGATACCTAGTACTTTTTGCATGAGACAAATTAATTTCATCTACTATACTTTAAAGCTCTGCAGCTTTGCAAGTGCTTGTATCTTTGGCTATCCTTTATCTTAAAGGTGTCTGATTCTGCTGTTTGACTTTTATTCTTGTACATAAACACATTTCTGCAAAGAAATAGTTTTCTATTCTTAACAGACAGTCCTTTGAAGTTCAAAAATTTCTAATTTTTGTCTGTGATATAAAATGGACAGATCTCTAATTTCATACTGTAATCACAATTAGCATATTGAAAGATTTACAAGAAAACAAAACAATCATTCTGCCCTCAGTTCTAAAATTATTGCTGCCTGAGGATATAATAATTTAAAAAAAAATTCCCAGTCTGGATATGACTTCAGTATCACATGTTACTTCTGGGCCAGCCAAGGATCTTTACTGTGGTTAGTGGTCTGTAAGACAATGCAAAAGACTTCAATTTGATTCCCTGTTTTTACTTACTTGACCAAACACAGTCACATTTATGCCTATATAACAGCTTTCATCAAAGACTCTCTGAGGATGCACAGCAAGAAAATGCAGAGCTGTTGCTGTTCTTAGGGTGATTTTAGAAAGGAGGACATGCGTTAAATACCAAGAAATTTTAAATAAATTTTTCAAGCTTGAGAATATGTCATTATGGGAGATCTAGATTTTACTATTGCTAAGCATTTCTACTAATGTTAAGTGAACCTACACCTCTCTGCCAAGCCAAAGAGACCTTAGCATACTCAAAACTTGTTATCTTAGATAGGTCTTACAAGGCAGTTTTTGGAGAAGTCCTCAGCCAGTCTTCACTGGTTTACCAGTGTATCTCCAGTGTGCTCTATTGGCAATGTTCTGGTCAAACCCGAATTAATAAGATTTTTATGATAGAAGCTAATTCTGCACAGAAGTACTGACCATCTACAATGGGTTTCAAGAGTTACGTAAAAGCACTTAACAGTTTTTTTTTCTGTCCTCTTTCATAATATCTGTACTGTTTTTGTAACTGGGCTGACAATCTTTGGATCAGCAGTCACAACTACTTGGCCCAGCTGTCTTGAAACACATATCATGGAACAGGGCAATTTTGATAATCATAAGGTTGATTGTAATTTCAATAATTACTTTGGTGACAGAGCATATATAATCTTGATAAATTGAAAGAGGCTAAGAAAGGTTTGTTACAAAGTGGCTGGCAAAGAACAACAGAATAAGGTGAAAATAATTAAAAAGAAAGGCTACCTTCTTGGACATTTATCACAATACTACGGATGGTGTTATCAAGTTAGAGTGGAACATAAACGGAATAGATCAGTATGATATTAAAAGGCAAATCCCAGTTTGAGCTGCATTATCAAGACTATTGTATATCATATACAATAGGTAATTACTCTATTGTCTATGGAAGCTTCAGCTATAGCACTACTTGCAAATCAGACCAGGGAACTTGCTGGTATCTATGGTAAATTGATTAGTACTCATGGAAAAGTAACAAAAGTGCTAATAATTTTCAGAAATTCAACGTGAGAAATGTTTGAAGGAAAAGGCGTTGTTAGGCGAAGAATTAAAAAAAAAAAGAGAAGTCTTCCAGTGTTCAAAAGTCTGCTATGAAGTATGCCTAGGACAGGAAAAGAAGGAAATGGCGTATTTAGAAGAAAAGTATTTTGTTTAGCTTATTAAGGAAAACTAACATTAAAGGCTGTGAAGTACTGGAGTAGGCCACTTGCGAAGGGTATAGTGGGATTTTTTACAAAATTTTGAAACAACATGTCATAGAGATCTTCTATCCATAATAATCTTGTCTCAAAATAGATTACAAGTCCTGATATTTGTTACAAATCGAAAAATCTACAATTACATGAATTCAAGGTGACATACATACTGCAGAGATCCAGTTTAAAGGGAAGAAACATATCTTTGTCAGACACGGGCATGATGTTGGGTTGTTTGTGTCTCCTGCTCACCATCACAATACATGCTTTTCATCTACAAGATGTGATACCAGTAATCTATACATATTTTATATTAATTAATTTTCTTTTCCTTGTATAAGTAAATAAATTTAGAGCCTAAATTATTCAACTAGTCTTTATAGTAATAGAAAAAAAATTAAAGGTTGGACATAAGATTGTTTTGAATAAGACAAAGACAGAATTAAGTATTTTAAGAGCCAGAAGTTGCTTGTTATGTTTTGTTTTTTTTTTTGCTGGCCCTTTGTTGCAAAATGAGTCTTTGAGTTAGTTGCACTCCTAGTATGAATAGTATTTTCTATTGTAGTCTGGAAAAATGTATCTAGTGGTATACACTTCTACACAGATTTCCTGATTAAATGCCTCCTAAAACTATACATGGAGGACGAGATGTCTATGTCTTTCCTCTGCATAAATGGGGCACTCCAATTAAAGACCATCCTTCCTTTCAAATATAGCATTTGTTTTAGCTCTAATTTTAAAGCAATTGTTTCAATTCTATCAACATCCCTTACAAAGCATTAAGCAATGCTTTCATGTATATGCATGTGTGTGTGTGTTTTTGGCTGGTCTGTAAAAGTAATAAAGTCACAGAAGAATCTAAAGAAGTTACAATGATATATTTTTTTGCCTTTTAAGAGAAATACATAAATTGTGTTGGAAGAGCCTAGACTATGCAGTTTCCTTCTAAAAATGTGACTTGGACTGTATTTCAACTATTCTTTAAACTTCTAGGGAGAAGGAAAAGAAAGAGAGAGGAGAAAATATATTGAAACCCTAAGCTGTCCTATATTATTAAAGACCTGAAAAGAAAGACTGTATCTGCTATGCTATCTAAAGACTCTGCTAATTAATTGTGATTAGGAGCAGCAAACCTGATATTTCAACTTTTTTTTTTTTTTTTTGCTAGACATGTCACTGAACCGAAGATGCCACAGAACTGCTAACTTTTGCTACATCCTAACTGCAATGCTAAGTTGTTGTCACAGTTCTTATGTCACAGCTTGTGGTAGTTCTTCAGGAGGAATGTATTTGCTACCAGCGCAATAACAATTAATTTGCAGTAACAGGTCAGCCGGAAGAAACTTAATCAAAGTGCTCTGTGAAACAATGTTGTCTCCCTGTCTTGGAACAGATTGTAGAAATCCTTAAAATTTAAAATTTATGCTGTCTAGATCACAAAGGCAGACAGAGTACAGATAACCTTTTTTATTTATGTGTATCCAACATAAAATGACTTTTGCTTATACACAGTGTATTCATTTGTAGAAGTCATAGAGGATAAATGCTCATGAAAGCTTTTCAGGTACACCAAGAAGTCACAAACAAGAGAATTAAAATAAACTGTTCAGTGTGCAGAGCATAATTTTACAAAGAAAGTCTCAGCTGCTACAGACTCAATGTCATACTCTAAGAAGAGCCACTCCTTCTGTGAGAGTATTTCACAAAGAACAGTCTTTCATATGATAACTTCCTTTGTTTTATCCTTAGAGCCAACATCCTGTCCCCTTCATCTCTAGCTCTGCTCTGAACAGAGGTATTTCTTACCAGTACTGATAAGGTGAATTACATAAATGCAATTAACTTTTATAATAGAAAGTCACATTTTTATATCCTTGAAATCAAATACACTGAGTCTTGTGCCCCACATAATTAATTTAAACTCACAAACTACAAGTTACTAATGTTGAAAAACCCACATTTTAAGTTTAAACTGGCACTAAAATACTTTGAGGGTTCAAAATGAACCATTTAGACAACGATTCCCTATTTCCCTTATTTTCCTTGTCCATCCATACACATATGTAATAAATTCCTCCAATTAATTTCATATACACACATACACACACACACACACACACTGGTGGGGCAACAAATTTGGAGAAATTGGTCCAAGGTCAAAGAACAACACTTTGGATGTGAAATCAAAATAACTGTAAATGGGGCAGCCAATAAAAAAAGGAAATTCAGAGTTCTATCTGGATAGCACTGTCAATTGCAAACAGTATTTGTCTCATGATCAAGTGGTAGAAGTGCATGGACAAAATGTACTTTAAAAAGGAAACCAATTTTTGGACACAATATTTTTAATTTCCTATTTTCTCCAGGTTCCTAAGATTTAAAGTATTGCCAGCTGCAAAGCCTACACCTTCTTTTTGTAATTGTACCTCAACAAAATGAACAAATGCAGGAAGTCTATTACATGTCCCCAACAAAGTGCTTATAATAAAAGCAGTGAGAGTACCTGGTATTCAAACTAGATCTTCGGATGTGAGGGTTACAATCAAGCTCAAGTTCAAACAAGACCTATTAAATATCTGCTATTAGAGTAGTCCACTGCTGGAAGAGGTCAAAATCTAAAATTTGGTCTTTCATAAGGCAAGGATCAAGCTGGCAATTCTTCTGCCTTCTTTTCTTTCTCTTGACATGAAAATCAAATTGTATTGTAAATGTCTCAAGCAATGATTAAAAATAAAAATAAAGCAGAATAAAGAAGTTATGATGGATGAGAAATCTTTATGCCACATTATTTAAAGCCGGCTTTAATGTTCTGTACTATATTCAGCTTAGGTTGCCACATCCCTATTAAGCCACCATTTAAGCAAGGTGTGAATAGCAAAAAAAATTTTTTTCTAAAAGTAGGGAAGCCTCAGCAGTAATGTTTCAAAACTAGACATGAAAGATTTTGGGATTTGCCCTGCCATAAAATATTTGACATTTTTGTTGTTTTTAAGATACTGAGTCACCAATCACTATTAGCTCTGACCGGGGCATTTTATTTGTTAAAACTAATTTATGAGATCAAGCTAAGTGCACAAATACTCACTGTAAGGTACTAGGATGAAATAAGTAAAATCCCATCAACAATTAGAGTCCAAGACAAAAGCAGTAAACTGGATAAGAAAAAAAAGAGGGACTTTCCCATTGTGCACACAACTAACTCTACAAGGCAATAACTTTTGACGGGTGTAATATAAGGAAAACAAATGGTAAAACACCAAGAGAACTGAAAAACATTGAGATTCACTTGGGAAAAATACTCTCAAGTGTTACATGAGATAAGCTGAAACATATTCCAGAATGCATACAGAACACTACGTGTGGTCTCTGACTAGTAATTACTCAGTTATAGAAAACAATTTTGATGGACAAAGATTGGAAGTGACAACAGAAAAAGAAGAAACTTCAATCTAGAGAGCTCTTAAATGTAAACATATGTATTCTTATTGGGGAAAGGATGATAGAACTACCAAATAGATCCAAAACATTTATTTTTACTTTTTTTACTACTATAAGTGAATTGCTGAAACTTGCTACACCATATTCCTTTTATCTCTACAGCTGAATAGCTGAATAGTTTTGTTTCTTTCCCTATGTTAAAAATCTTCTAGTGTCCCTTACAAAAACTGTTGTAGAACCACAAAGTAACATCTATATCTATTTATTTTAATATATATTCTTTCAGTTGAGCTCACAAGAGTCCTGGAACCATATTTGTCTTAAAGAAAATCTGCTAATGTTTTGGGGAAAGTTTAGGATAAATCAAACTGTGGTAACAACCTTCAAAAGAGCGCTAGAAAATATTTGGTAAGAGAGGATATGGTACGAAATGGAAAACAAAATGGATGTGTTGCAGACAACTTTTTTTTCCTTCCCCAAAATCACCATTATGACTGGGAGGACTTAACAACATTAAAGTGCTGGAAAAGCTTTGAATAGCCTTCAATATTTAAGTGCAAGAGGCAAAGAAAACATAATTAGCTATTCTTACTTCACTTCTTCAATGACAAAAATACCTCTTGACTCAGAACACTACTGTATCAGTATTGTTATTTGACATAGTTTCATGAGCCTAATACTGAATTTTGACAGCTGGCTAGCAGGGGTTAGAAAGTAGTATGTTCAGAAGTTAAGAAATGTTGTCATTACAAGTGTGTACACATTATTATTTCAGCCCTTTCATGTGATGAGTACACAGCATCTCATGTACTGTTTTCTTCCTGCAACATGTGTCTGTATCAAGTACAGAGAAACAACAACATTCACTAAACAGACTGCCTGTATAATGAATGGAGCTTCTTTCCTAATATTCATGCTTAATTTACTGCTAAAATTTTAAGGTGTGATAAACAAAACAGAAAGACGGAACTATGGTTAAAGCAAATGAAGCAATTAAACTTCATCCTGGAGACCGAGATTCTACTCCTGTCTCTGAGCTCCTGTGCGATCCTGTGCAACTGACTTTAAACCAAATGCTTACACTTGGTCTCCAGTTTTCCACATCTTGTCTCAGGCTGCTGGGGTTCAGAGCTATGTTTAGGCGAACCTCTTCAGAAGCAGCATCCTTGATACTCTGCCAACATAAGGTCAAACTTCAAATTCCATCAGGAAATTACAATTTGACTAAGAAACCTTTAGACCTTTTTTTTTTTAATTAATGCTCAGATATTCTCTCCTAATTATTGACAATGGTTGAAGTTCTCCCAAATATCATAATGGGATAAACTAGCATAAAAATCAAACAAAAAAGAGGGAAAATGCCAAAAAAGAGAGAAAAATTAAAAGTAAAAAAGGGAAAAGAAGAATCTCTAATATAAAGTGGGAGCCTATCTTTTGTAAATCACGTTATAAGGCAGGCCAGCTGTTGTAAGTAACACTTAGCACAGAAACTTAAAAAAATATTCAGTATGTATATGGATAGTACAGCCATACTCCTAAATAAAATGAATAATCAGATTAGGACTTCATGATGGCACTGGTCCAAAATATTGATGGGTATTTTTGGAATGGATTGTTTGCCCCAGTAAAAATTGTGGATTACAGAAAACAGGTCTCATTTTCAGGACTGGGAATAATTTCTCTGTTGGAGATTCTTTCTACTAGAAATGTAAACTCTTTTTTCATTTACATTTCAATTATACCATTCTCTAGAAGTGTTCTGTCCTACCTTGTAACCCATCAGAATATGGGAGATTTCAGTTTGGTACCTTTCAGGACTGGGGCCTTATGTCCCACCTCACCTCTCTTCGCTCTGTGGGAAAATCCTCTGGACAACACCTCCAGGTTTGCAAAAAGGGCAAGATTCAAGCGAAGCATAAATTCCTTCTGTGAGAAATAGGATCAAGACAGCAGAGAAATACCACACTCTGGAGCCATCACAATTCAGATGAATTATGGTTCCATTCTTCTCAAGTTGCAGTTACTATTCAGACTCTAGTTTGCAATAGCTTGGTGCTCTAATCTGTGAAAAACAAAAACAACAAACCAACCAACCAAGAAAAACCCCAAAAGCAAAAAAAAACCTAAACCAACCAAAAGAAAAAGCTCTCCCCAAATCCAAAAGACTCCCCAAAACCCCAAGAAACAGACACAAAAACCCTGAAGAAAATTTATTTTACTTTCTAAGTTTGTTCACACTAATGAATCTCAGACAAGGAATACTGCTAATTCTTTATGGTGGTCATATCTGGTTTTACAGGAAAAGTACAGTGAGAAAGACTTGCTGTATTTATATCTCTGTTGATGAGGCTGAAATTGTTAGAGACACTGTTTTCTTCATTAAAAAATATCACTAGACTGAGAAGCAAATAAAAGTTTAGGCCTTGCACTTACTCTCTGAAACCTTGCACAAAATATCCAAAATGTAAGGTAATTACACACGTTGAGAAGTCATAAGACAGTCCTGTGATACACCATGAGTCTGTATGCTGTCTTTTGACACTGAACTGCAAGTAAAGGTCTGTTGTCATCATTTCCCACAATATCAACGATGTGCTGATTTCACAGTCACTGCAGCACTATAAAGAAATAACACGTACTGCGCATGTGGATGGTATAGTATTTTAATGCAGGCTCTATCTTACTTTAATATCAGAATATACTACACAGTAGACAAACGTGAAAGCAAGAACTCAATGGAAATTTAATACACTATCGTATATGTGACTGAAAGCAAGACTTTGAAAGATGCAAAATTTCTGAAATACTTGGAGCTTGTTCTGAAGACTAATGATGTTACATATTCAAATTCCACCAGTTAGTTATTTTGGTGCTGATCCTGTGAGCAGAAGTATCTTACCCCACAATGTTTACCCTGTAACCCCATACTGTCAACCCACGATTCAGAACTCCCAACACCTGGCTTGCCTCCAGACATTTTACCTCCTCATCAGCTTTCAAGAGGCTGTAATTTACTGCCAATACAAAAGACATTGGCTTATTGACAGGTCGAAGAAAAAAAAAAAGGTTTAAAAATGCTGAATCAAGATAACAAAGGAGTAACTCCATGAAGCTTTATTAGTTTCCATATAAAATTACTTAGAGTCTTTAAAAATAATGTAACTGGAAGCTATTAATGATTGTGCTACACTTAGAGGTTCTTTGAAATGATCAGATCAGAGCTTAGATACAATTTTTTATTGATATAAGCTATTATCAATGTAAACTACTAATTTAGTGCATATAGAAATATATTCTTCAAATGCCTAGCCCCAGTTTAAAAAAAAATCATTCAAAGTAGTAAGGAAATCCAGTTTTAAATTTAGTTGAATGGCCATCTATCTACTCTAATACTTTCATAAAGCTGTAACCATTTATAATCTTTGACTCACTTCGGGAAAACTGCACAGAGAAGATTAGCCTTGTGATGGGCATGGCAAATATTTATTCTAGCAGGTGACCATGCCTTTTGCGAGCCAAGGTTGCAGCACTTTTGTTTTTAATTTGCATCAGCCTGCTTTGACCCTTCCCTCCTTCGCGCGAGCAGAGGTGGTTTTGAGGCTCTGAAGGTTTTGACCACGAGGGGGCTGTGTGAACACAATTTTTTGGCAACTTCTTGGCCCTTCCTTGGTTCAAAAGGGCAAATGCGTTTTTATGTACGATAAAATGTGACTTTGAAATAATTAACAAGGTTTTTCTTATCTATCCCCTTTGACAAAAAACGCACCAAGTCATGGCTTAATTAGTCCCGTGATTTTTTTAAGAATTCAAACTACTTGAAATCTTCATTGGTCATGGTATTTTTATAAGAAATCCCAAATTCTGATGAATGCAAAATCTTTTGAATCGTCGCTTAGAGCCTGAAACATGCCTTCGAAGATCAAAACTAATCCTGATGAAGTGTGGGTACTGCAAACCTGTCCATAAACTGATATGTATTATGCCTAATCAAGGTATGTGACAAACATCCAGAAAATAAAAATAATTTTTCCCGGAAACAGACATTGAGATATATAATGCCGGGTTTTATGAAAAACTAGTTTTGACACTAATACAGATAATTTACCCTTCTCTCTTCTGACAGCCATAGGAAATACATATGTAACAAAGATGCCAAAATATGGTAACAAGCTTGGGAAGTTGGCAATTCCCGGGGACATGCCGTTCATTGCAGCAAGCTTACTGTGAGTTCAGTCCATAGCAGATGCAGGAAAAATCAGGAGTGCGGACGGCTACCTCCCGTCTTCTCTCAAGTTTTCTCAGTTCCTGCTAGGTCATCTGAGTGTCCAGCTACACCAAAAGGAAGCAAAATGTTCTATCTGTGTTTCACATCGCCTGGAAAGTTCTCCTCGTGTTCACTTTTTAACGGTCCGGCCGCGTTTAAACCTCGTGTATAAACCTCGTGTTTACACGGCGCCTGACAAGGGGAGCGGGTTGTGACCGCACTGGTGGCCCTCAGCGCCTTCTCAGGCCGGACGCGAGGGACAGCCGGGCAGGCCTGCCCGTCCCCGCAGGTGAAGCCCGGCATCCCTCAGCCACTTTCCCCCGACCGAGCAGCCCGTGCGACGCAGGTCGGCCCTGCCACCCCCTGGGCGCCGCCGGCGGGGCTCGCGTGGAGACCGGAGCTTCGAAGCGGTAAGGGAAGGTTTCACCGGGGGCAGCGGGGACTGGCGGCCGGCAGTGCGGTGCCCCGAGCGCTGGCTCCGTGCGGAGCGGCGCGGGCCGAGCCGCCGGCGGCCGCGGGAGGGCGCGGAACGTCCCGCCCCGCCCCGAGGCCCCGCGGGAGCGCGCCCGGCCGGCCGCCGTGTGCCTGCGCGCCCGGCCAGGGCCGCGGCGGCGGCTGCGCTTCCACGGCGCCGCCGGGGCAGGGTTTCGCTCGGTTTGGCTGCTTGTCACACACAGATGTGACTCTTGTCTGTTCCCTGCGAACGTACAACCGTGACGGCTCACCTCCTCCCGCCTCCCTTACCCCCCCCCCCCCTCCACAGGAAAAAAAAAAAAAAGAAAAAAAAAATCCCACCCTTTTACAAAATATTTCCTCGGATCCCACACCGAGCAGCAGCCGCCGCCGCCGCCGCAGAGCCCTGGGAGCTGATGGAGCAATGGGTGGGAAGCGGGAAACCGGCACCACGAGCAAAAACTTCGCCTAACTTTTCCCTTCCTCTCTAACGCTCTTCCCTCTTCCCCTCCGGCTCCTTACCCCCTCTTCTGGGCTACGCTCCATTTTCCGCCGTCTCTCTGCCCCCTCTCAGCCCTCCCTCCAGCTTTCTTTCGCATTGCCGCCTTCTCTCTCGCTCGCTCCAGGCGCCTGGAGCCGATAAGAAAGAGGAGAAGCAGCGGGAGGGACTGCAGCCGCTCGAGGAGCAGCAGGGCGGAGGACGGGAAGGCGAAAGGGGGCAGAGAGGCAGAGGCGCGGCAGCCCCGCGCGGCGCCGCCGGCCGCCCTCGCCACAAAGTTGGCGGCGGCCGCTGGGTGTTTTTGACAGCTGGGCGCGGGCGGCCTCTGCCGCGGCCCCCGCCTGGCACAGAAAGTTTGCGGGGGAGGGAGCAGGCAGAGGGAAGGGGAAAGAGCAGTCGGGGGTGTGTGTGTGAAAAAATAACCCCCTCTGCCTCCCTGCCTGCCGCCCTCGCCCGAGAGCGCGGGGTTAGAAGGAAGCAGCGCTGCCCTCTCGGACCCGCTCGCAGCCTCCCCCCGCCGCCTCCCCTTCCCCAGCCAAAGATCCCAACAACAACAAACCAACCTGTGGAGGCTCTGACCCGAACCTGGGTCCCTCCCTCCCATCACTTCCAGCTCTCCGCTGAAAGCTCTTTTTCTTTCTCCCTACTGCTCGGGCTGAACTTTGGGGGCTGAAGTTTCGAGAGAGTCAGAGAGAGAGTGTGGGGGGGAGGGGGGAGAAAGAGACTGTCGCTGCTTCGCTGCTCCTGCAGCTGCTGCTGGTTTTTTTTTTTTTTTTTTTTTTTTTTTTTTTCCTTTATTTTTGTGTGTGTGTGTTAGTGGTGCGGGATTTTGTTTTGTTTTGGGTTTTTATTTCTTTTTGAAATTCTTTTTTAAAGGGGGGAAAGTATTTTTTTAAATCTCCATTTTTAGTTCAGATCACCTGGGGGGTGGGGGGTGGGAAGGAGAAAGGGAAGGGGGGAAAGAGAAAGAGTGTAGTGCTGAGAGCCCAGAGGCAAAACGAAGGGTGCAGGCACTGCCGCTGAGAGGAGATCGAGAGACAGGGGGTGCACTTGACAACCAGCATGCAGAGATGGTAAGAAGTTTCCAGCAGCCTTTCGTTTTCATTCTAGCCTTTACTTTGGTTTGATTTGATTAATAAATTGTGCAGTAACACAAGCAGCCCTGCTTGTTGTCGGTGTGTTTCAGCCTTCAAAGAAAGAAGCAGCCAGGCAAGGCGAAGTAGGAAGATAATAAATAAATAAATCAGCTTTTTGCTGCGTGGATTGGGGGAAAACAAATGTCTAAGAGGTTGTGCTAAACTTTAAGTGAGTTTGGGGGGTTGAAATGGGATGGCCACATGCTTTTTACCGCCTCCTTCCTTTCACTAAAGATGAGGAGCTAGTGTAAAAAAAAGTGTTTGCGGATGGATGGAAGGAGGGAGGGTGAGTGAAGATGGAGTGGGGTTGAGTCGGACATACGGTGGTCTGATCTGTTTTGGCCACCACCTTCTGCTCGGAAATGAGTACGGTTTGCACACTGTGTAAAGGTAACCTTTGAGAGCGGGAAGGAGCTCTGTGTTCGCGTGTGAAACATCGCCTGCGGCAGGGAGACAGGGGTGTAAATCCACCTTCCCTCCGAAACTCTTTTTTTGTTGTGCATGTGCTTGCAGTTTGCACCTCTCCAATCAGCGATTGCTAACAGAACTTGGAGAGTTATGCTGATGCCCTAACCGTAAAGGGGAAGGGGGAGCCCCTCAAAAACCAACTTTGAACAAGGTTTTACTGCTTATTTCATGTGCTGTGTACACGCACGTCTCCTTTACAGTAGGGCTTTTGCAAAGCAGGGTTTCGGCTTTTAATTTAAAAATTAAAAGTCGAAGTTGCCAAGGACCTTATTTGAGTCAAGTCGGTTTGTCTTGGTTGTGATTTGTGGATAGGTTAAACAGCTGAGAAAGACAAGCTCATTTAAGCCGTGACTACACTTAACATGCAGAATGATAACTGTTCACGTTAACACATGGATCGACCTCAGATGGTGATGAACGGTGATCATCCCCTATTCAATCCAGTAGTATGTTTCCAGTCGCTGTTTGACTATTGCTCTGCTTTCAGTCAGATTTTGTCACCTCGCTCCAGGGATGTTACAGAGCTGTCTTGTGTGCTTGAATGTACACATACACATGTACACACACAAGGGTGCATATATATATATATATATAATCTACCTATATACGTGTATGTTTCTGCACGCATTCTGTGTGTGTATGCATGTATGTTTATACAGTACTCAAACTATAGATAGAGAATGTCTGTGTGAATGGAGTTTACGATGGAAGGTTTGTGTTTTTCCCTTCTCTCCCTAACATGACATGTCTTGTTCCAGTGATCAAAGCCACAATTGGAGTGTAGGAGATGCAACTGTCAAATGCAGACAACAAGGAGAAAGAAAAAAAAAAAAAAAGGAAAAAAAGGGGGGGGGGGGGGAGGAGAGGAAAGCAGCATGTGCTCAGGACTGTGGTTACAGTAACACTGACAGAAATTAAAGTGGTTTTGAAAGCAGCATGCGATTTATGATGGTTCCCATTTACCCTAGAGTCAAGCTGTTGTAAAATTGATGCACAAAAGACATCATGTAGTAATCTGGTGTACCCAGGATTAAAGTGGCAATGAGTGTCTTTTTTGAGTGTCTGACGGTTAAAATGGTTTGAAGCTATTTTTTAAGTATGAAATCAAAGCAGAATATTACTTACTTATTTTCTTAATCTGTATGTTAGCTGTATGTAGTAGTTGTTGAAACATTTTTTAGTGGAAGAGGGTTTTTATTTCTCACTATATTCCGTTTTCCCCTCTGTATTGTAACCCATTTCCATAGACAAATTATAAAATGAGCAGCATTTTTGTCATAGTTTCAGAGTACAAATGTTCACAGTTTAATTACCGAGTTCATTTCAGACAGTAATATTTAATAAGCTTGATCAGCATGTCTGCACGAGAATACTGAGTTCCTGCAAAAGTATGTGGAACTTTCCTTGCCCTTAAAAATGGCAGGATTTTTAAATCTGAAATTTAATGGTGCATATGTGCTCTCTGATACACTGTAGTTTGATTTTAAACTGTCTAGTATTAATAAGCCAACTAGCTCTACGTATGTTCTGCTTTAAAATCCTAAAGCATGTGAATTTTAAAACTTGCTAAGTATTTCAAATCACTCATCTTTACCTGACCTATGTGCAGAAAAGCTTCAGTGTAAATTATAAACTAGTTGTTATGAGCAAATTTTGAAACTCCTTTTAAGACTTAGGATTGTGAAAATGTTTCTTAAGCACACATCTTGCACACATAATAGAAAAACCCTGCCTTGGTACACTGTTTTGCAGAAAATACAACAGTGTGACATTTTAGGGGAAAAAACTTTTATGAACAGCTCTATACCTTTAATCGTGTTACATTTTTATTTTGGAGGCATTTGAGAAAGACAAGTATGCAATTGCAGTAAATAAAGTAAAGAAACAGACAAAAGCAGAGATGGCTATTGCTATATTAAAATGTAAATGTTACAGTTGGAATTTTCTAGTGAGTTTTTGAGTTCAGTGCTTTACATAACATTTTGTCCTAATCTTGCTTGCTGTCAGAGATGTTTCATGGTTGTGCAATTGCTGCAGTCAAGAATGCCAATTTGCATTCCAGGAGTGTCATTTGATTACTTTTATCTGCACAGCTCGAAGACCAGCCCAGACCTCTCATTTCATCTTGCCATGTCACGAGTCAGTGCTGTGTCCTCTTTTCAAAAATCTGCCTGATTTAGACAAGAAAGAAAAGTACTTTCATGTTGCAGCCGCAGTCCCCTGCTAACTTGTCAGCAGCAGGATATGATTCACTTGGGCCCAGAAGAATGGTACAGAGATGAGGGTTAGGCTGTTCAATAAGCCTATGGACAGGTAGTGTGTGACATCCCAAGAGAGCTTAAGTTAATGAAGAACAGGTCTGCTTAGTTCTTCATACTATGACCTGGTGCTGTCCCCACAGTTTTCTCATTTGATCTTTCCCAGCAAATTGATCTTTTCTAGTACTTTTTTGCCTTCCAAGTTAGTCCTTGTGGGACTGAAATTAGCAGAGCAACTTAAGTTGGATAATACAGCTGTTCAGAAAAGAAGAAATTGGACACTAGCTCATAGAGGGGGGAGGGGAAAGTAAGCTATTCTTTCTGTTGTTACTGAGAATTCCTTTTATTTTTAATACTACAGTTTTATTTTCAGAAACTTCACAATTATCGGATTACTTTGGAACTTTGCTTTCTCATTTAATAAAGTTTGTACAAATGGTCCATTGCACACTGCATTAAATGTGTATCATTTAAATAAAACAAACATGCTTACAGCATAGACCGCAGGTTTGCTTTGGTGTTTGTCAGTTGAACTTGCTTGTTAGAAATGATTTGCTAGTCTGTAATGAGGCTTTTACAGTTGTTGTAAGACATTTTAAATATCAATTGCACATGCCAACTACATTATTTATAGCCTGCTAAATAACTGTAATTCTGTAGTATCCAATACTGAAATGCAGTGGAGATTAAACAATAAAAGCCATTACAAATGGTATGTGTAAATATTATGGTAGGTGAAAATACAGTCAGCAAATTACCACTGGCATTACTGGTTTTCTGGAAAACCAGCGTATGCCAACAAATTGATTTTAACTAACATTCTGTACTTAAAGTCTGGGATCTAAATGGGGCTATAGTATTATCTGTCAGGTTTCTTTACATGATTTTGTACTTGGTAATTGGAAGGTGGAATGGAGGTGTGTTTGTCTGTGTGTGTTTATGTGTGTATGTTTCAATGCATACATGGCTAGGTTGTCAAACAATGTAAGATTTCAAACCAGAATTTGGTAAATAAAGTGTAAGTTGGAAATGATTAAGAGGGTCTTTAGTATGCTGCACAAGAGTAAGCAGTATTTAACTTTCTGTATTTCACAGCAGATGTTCTCACATATAATCCACATCCTTTCAAGTTGTAGAATTAAAAACACTGCTGAATGGAAACAAGAACACGTATTATGTAAGGGAAATACTGCTCTCACTTTCTCTCTCAGCATTGCTTTTGAAAATGGAAAGGAACTGTAAAGGATCATTGGTCAGTTAAGCTCCTCTGGAGAGCTAGAGGGAGCTTCTGGATTTTATTAGATATGCCTTAGGTAAGAAAAAGGGGAAAAATATTCCGAATAAGGGAGGGCTGATTACTACCTTTTTTTTTTCAGCACCAAAGATCTAGAAGTTAGACTTTGAGGTGGCTTGATTCTGTGTTATGTATCTGTGTATGCCAGTAGGATTTGTGGCTGACTGCAGATCTTGTGAATTTCAAACAAAGCAGAAATGACCAACAGCAAAGCAATTACATTAAAACAAGTCCAAGTAAAACATTGGATTTTGTACAAAAACCAAATTTATTTTTCTTTCGTCTCAGAGATGGGCGTTTCTGGCAGTGTCCCTTTCCCTTTTGCACTTTGGACACTGTCACTAGAATGTGAAGTCTTTTCATCGCTTAATGTTGTTTAATCAGAGTCCTGACTCTCAGTCTGCAGGTTTGCACAGAACTTTTAATTTAGTGATTTAATTTGATTTAATGTCTACTATTAGTATGTGTTAGGAAAAAAAATGTACATGTCTGGAAATACAAAAGGTTCCTCATAAAATACAAAACAAATAGAACGTATTTGCTATTTTAGAAATATCTATCACTTCCTAATCTAGCCAGGAATTTTTACTTAATTTAGAAGAATAGTATTTAACATGCCTTAATAAAAAGCCTGATAAATACTAAACCTAAACCTTGTATTCTGTGTCAGTTTCATCCCACCTAAATTCTGACATATTTTTTCTAAAAATGCATTGATCATAATTGCTACTTAGTATTCATATGGCAGCTTTTAAAAGTATTACTTTGGACAAACTTATTTACCTTTTCAGTAAATTATATTATCCAGTGAGATAAAGTACCAGATTTGTCTCCTTTATCTCTCATACAGTAGCTGTCATTATGTGCTGTGCTAGTAAAACCCTTTATTTGTTGATTATTAGAATCTTAGTACACTTAGGATTTCTGCTGTAATTTAATGTGATTGTTCAAAGAGATTCCCTCATTTAGAATCTTCCTGTAATACTCTCACCACATATTATAAATATGTATATTTTATACTCTAGATAGATGTGTAAATACATTTTTTTCCAGGTAAATCAAGTATTTTGAGAGAATTCTTTTATCTGCAGCACCTGTTTCAGTACCTTTCTCTTGAAATATTTTATATAAAAAGAACTCACACAAATTCAGGTAACAATCAGATTCGCTTCTGATTTGTTACTTTAGAGAGTTCTTTCTGGTTTTTAATTTTTTTTTAATGTCCTACTATGTACGTAAATCACATTTTTGTAGAGAACTATAAAAAGCTAGAGAAGTTTTAAAACCACGCTGGGCATTGCAATTATTTTTTCATTATAAAAACCAGAATGTTCATAATGCTGATTTGTAAGTCACAAGCCAAGTGAAATCAAAATGCCATAAGCTAACCACTAAAGTTTTTAAGTCACCATGGTCTGGTGCACTGTCTGGAAGTTCAGCTATGTTTTTGCAGAGTATTGCAATTGGTTAGGTCTACTGTTCTGCTGCATATAAAACTGTAGAAGCTGGGCCTGTCAGAAAATCTTCAGCTATGGGAAGTGTTAAAGGGTATGCAAAGCATATTATTAACTGTTATCAGCTGTAAAAGAAACTGGATGTATGTACAACACCCGTCATGCTGTCAGCTGGAATCACACTGAATTAGTGTTGCAACTTTATTAAATTTGTCAAATATGTATTATTTTGGAACTTCTGATTTGTGCTCTTAGTCAATGCTCTTTACTGTTGAATACAAATATGTAACAGCAAACAAAAAACATTTTTCCCTTTTTGTGACCTGACATTTGCCAAAGTGCCCCATGCTGAAATTTCTTTTCAGTATCTTTTTTTTCTTCCAAAGCCAGACACGTACCCAGACACAAAAGCCTCTGTGTATAGCAAGCTGTTTTAAATATTGTGACTTGACGATGTGCTGTCCTTTCTCGGCTTGAGCCAAGGATCTCTGCTCAGTGTCTGTGGATTACCAAGTCCCTTCTTTATTGTACCTCTTGTCAGCTATTCCTATTCATTTAACCTTTCATTAGTGTCTGTGCAGCTTCACTGTCTGGAAAGGCAGGGAGAAACCTAAAGGCCTACTGTCACAGTTATTAGATTTCTCGGTTACATCCCAGCAACCATAAAGGAGTAAGAGTCAACACTATTGTCATGCATGCTGCTGTCCTGGGGTGCAACTCTTCTGTGCATGTCAAGGACATGTGCCACATGTTGATAATGCATCCCAGAGATAAATGCACAACATGGGGGATGAACCAAGGCTGGCACTAATGAGCTTTGTAGGAGTTATTGCAAAGACAAACAGTTGTGAAGGAATTTCTCTTAAAACGGTAAAGAGATGGAATTGCACTAAGTGTTGCCAAGGCTTGCTTGCAAGGTACTTGTCAATCATATTAGTTTCATTTAAGTGCCATTTACCAAAAAAAAAAAAAAAAAAGTTTTCTATGATTTAAAAATGTGTTGCTTTTTACTTTTTAAGTTGCCAGGCTAAAGTATACTTGAAATTGCCCTCAATAATACACCTTATGACTATTGTTTCTACTTGTTTTTGGATCTAAACCTGCAAATCTTTTCACATTACTTGAAAAAAAAAAAAAGATTGCAAATACTAATTGCAGTACATTTTGAAATGTCCTCTTACTAAAGCTCAAAATTTCACCCTTGATTTTGTAAAAGCATTGTCATGGTCTTTTCTGAGGCATAAATTTGGCTGAGAATATCTAGGTGCATCTAAGTAGTTTATTCTACATTTGCTGCCTAAAGAGCCAAAATTACTAGGTGTGACACAACTTCCTCATTCTACTGAGGCATGCCCTCTGTTTAATCCAGTGCCATATTCACATACATTTTGATTCTGAAGTGTCTGGAAGCCCATCTTATCCTGTTAACCTAATCTAACTGAACTCTGAGCTCTCAGCTTCTATAATAGCAAAAAATACATGCTTATTCCTGACTTCCCCAGAGTTGAACTCTTAGAATGCATTTTACTTACATTTTTATCAGTAGCATTGTAACAATATTATCTATTACTTCATATGACTTTCATAAGGAGATTTTGGCTAAAACAAAATTAAACCTATAGATTTATAGTTCATTTATAATTTTAGTAATTCTTCTTTGTTCTGGGTAGAACATTAGGATCTTATTGTTGCTCCTATTCAGAGCAAGGTTGGAAGTGGGAGTAAAGCCACTGAAAGCAGTGGAGTTACAGTTTTAGGAATCTGTTGAATAAAGTCTAGTCACCTCCTTTGCACTTTTCATAGCATACTAAGAGGATTTTGAAGATTATAAATCTAGTTGACTACAGGAAAATTCTTTAAAACTTCCTTATTTCAGATTAACATTTTCGATTATCATCATTTGGAAGTATGAGAGGTTACAGTATATAATTAGGAATTCTGTGCTTTCTAGTTCTTTGTATTTTTGATATTAAAGAAGTAAACCATGACTGCACCTTTTACTTTAATTCAGAACATAGAATCTAAAGTGATCAGCAGTATTATAGCTGATTGTAGGAATATTGGAATAATTACTGCAACATAGGAACAAGTGCATCCAAAGAAAAATGTGTTTAAGAGAAAATTCAGCAAATATAGTCTTTTAATTTTCCTTGTTCAAACACTGGAATCATTTGTAATGCTGATACTTAATTCCAGTTTCCTGAAATTAGAAGAGAAGCTTTTTTATTTTGTGATTTGAATTTGACAAATATTTAAATGAAAAAAAAATCTTGAGACATGATCTGGAACAAATATAAAAGTGCCCTTAGTTTAAAAGATTCTTTCATTACTAGGCTGATTTTAGCTTTGATGAGTCTAAAACTTACTACATGGTTTCCAAATCAAAGATGAAAGGGCCAGTTAGGAATCAAATAAATTTTCCTGTTGAAATGTAGCATTTGACATTTAGAAGGATGTGCTCAGCATGATAAACCACTTCTCTTTACTGTAACTAGCCTGGTGACTATTTTTTGCAATAAAACTACTTTGAAACTGAATTGAGGTATAATAAATTTAACATAAATTAATTTGGAACCCCTGATTAGTGCCATTTTTGAACTAAGGGAAATATTTTCCTGAAAGTGCTTTTTCACCCTTTATTGTTAAGGCATGTAAAATTTCATTGCTAAGTAATTACTTTTGTAGTTGTTTTGACAGACTCTAAATGGCCTAACTCCATTGACTTTGTTGTGGCAGTGTGCCAGTTTTATTAAAGATGGGTTTTTTTATTCATTTCACTGTGCAGTTGCAGGTATATTACTAATACTGATCCAGTGGGCATATACCCCATCGGTATGTTTGAAAAGTTATTATTACAGACAGTAATTTATAGTCTGCAATAGAGTTGGGCAGTGTTTTTGTACTGCTCTGATGCCAGTTATATGCTTCTAAAAGTCTACAGATAATACTTAGTTCTCCAGAATGAGATTCTGTACAGAATCCTAGAGAGCATTTCGGAAAGTGTTTTGTTGTTCTGATAGAGATGCAAGGAATTGGGGGGAAAAAAGCAAATACTGTTTAAGCAAAAATGCAAACTTTGAACTTTTGTGCTAGGCTACAACTGTATTTCAGTTAGCAGCTGTATTTTGATCCAGCTTTTGAAGATACCTTGTTTCTGATATCTCATGAAATATGCCTGATCAAAATAAATGACAGTACAAGCCAGTTGGCTCAGTGATTATATAAGCAGTGTGGAGAGGCTGAGTAATTTATGTTTTTCAGTACAAAAACTAACATTAAGATTTTCTTCTCACTTTGGTGGAGATATTAAAAAGCAATGTGTAAAATCATGTACATTATGTAACTAAAAGCTTCTAAGTGAATTTAAGTCTAAGCTAATGTAATTCACATGGTAAGACAAAAAAAGTGAAGTAGGAACAGGAAGTAATATTAGATAAGTGATGTGTGATTTAAAGGTTTGTATTAGTTTACTTAAACTATGCTTATTTATTAACTTTTGCCATTGGAAGGTAGGTTACAATCTTCGCTCTTTCCTCTTATCTACATGTAACTTGTACTAGTTTGTATATCAGTTTTTATTTTATTTATCAGCTGGTATACGTAAGGGATTTGTGATGTCAGATGATTCTTCATAAGCAAGAATTTCTTAAATTCCTGAGCAGACACTTTTGAAATGATGGGGTCAGTTTGACAGTAGCGGGGATGGGTGTGATCTACTGCTTCTTTGTGTTTTGGCTTGGGGGTCAGAAAATAGGAAGAAACTGTTCTCTATCTCCTGTAGATTGATGGGCAGCCTTTGTGAATACTCTAGTAGTAGTCTTTTAAAAATAAGAGGTGAATAATGGGCTCTCTGATGCTGGTGACAGCAGGGAAGGACGTGAGTGAGACTGATAGTATAATGCTCGAAGAACTTGTCAGGCTTCTATCTCTAGTCACCCTAGCTGCATGACAAGAGGCTTGTGTCTTTCCAACTGTGCACAACTTTCCTGCTCTCACGTGTTACTTGTATTGTGGAATTTAATGGTACTTTTTCTGCTAAATGATTCACAGGTGTGGGAAATATGGTGGCATGAGTTTTGTATAATTTTTGAGTTCCATGCAGTATTTGGAAGCCTCTAGGCTTTACACAGGATTTGTGAGTCTGTTAGATAAACCTGTGCAACACTGAGGCAGTTACTGTCTTCCCTCCATCAAACATGGAGGGTCAAAAAAAGCACTCTTCTCATGTAGCAGTTGCCACACTCATGAAGAGTCTAATTACAGTAGATCAAACAGTTGCAGGAGAAAAACTCTCTGAGTGGTGGAGTGAAGAGAGCTACTCTTGTCCTCAGGCTTCACTGGATGTCCTCATCCTTCAGGATGTGAAGGATACAGCTATTCACCTTCAGACTCCCAAATTTAGTCAGTTTTTAGGATTGTTTTTGCTCCTGTTCTGAAAAGTTTACAACAAAGGAACACAATATTAGCTCATAACAAGCAAAATCATAAAATCATAGAATGGTTTGGGTTGGCAGGGACTCTGAAGTTGTCTAGTTCCAAACCCCCTGCTCCCCCCCACATGGGCAGGGACACCTCTCAGTAGACCAGATTGCTCAAAACCCCATCCAACCTGGCCTTGAACACTTTCAGGGGTAGGACATCCACAAATGGCCAAGCTATTCCAGTGCCTCACTACTCTCACAGTAAAGAATTTCTCCTGAATACCTAATCTAAACCTACACCCTTTCATTTAGAAGCCATTCCTCTAACATTTCTATGTGAAAAGTCTCTTCTAATTTTTCTTGTAAGGTCCCTTCAGGTATTGGAAGGCCACAATCAGGTCACCCCAAGGCTTTCTCTTCCCCAGGCTGATCTATCCTAATTCTATCAGCCTCTCCTCATAGGAGAGATACTCCATCCTCGTTGGCCCTTCTCTGGACATGCTCCATCAGTTCCATGTTCATCCTGCACTGGGACCCCAGAGCTGATGCAGCCCTGCAGGTGGGGTCTCAGCAGAGCAGAGCAGGGGGAAAAACCCCTCCCTGGCCCTGCTGCCCCCACTGCTTTGGATGCAGCCCAGAATACAGTTGGTTTCTTGGAATGCAAGCATACATTGCCAGTTTATGTCCAGCTTTTCTCCCATGTGAGCCCCCCAAGTCGCTCGCCTCAAGGCTGGTCTCTTTCCTTAATTTTCCAGCTGTGTTGGTACCAGGGCTTGCCCTGACCCAGGTGCAGCAGTTTGCTCTTGGTCTTGCTGAACCTCATGAGATTGCCATGGACTTGCTCCTCGAGCTTTTCCAGGACCCTCTGGATGGCATCTTGGCCTTGAGGTGCATCAGTCATGCCACTCAGCTTGGTGTCATCTTCAAACTTGGTGATGATGCATTTGATTCCCCTGTGTGGTGTGCCATTGATTGAAGTAATTGATTTAGTGAATGAAGACATTAAAAACACTGGTCTCAGTACAGCCTCATGAGGGACACCACTTGCCATTGGTGTTCATTGTAGTGCTGAGCCATTAACCACCACCCTCTGAATGCAATCATCCACCTTATTCACCTTATCCACTTTATCCACTAAACAATCCATCCACCAAATCTGTATCTCTTCAATTTAGAGAAAAGGATACTGTGGGCACTAGTGTCAGAGGCCTTATTACATCCATAGCCCTTTCCTTGGGCAATGATGCAGTCATTAATCATAGAAGGCCACTGGCTTGGTCAGGCAAGATTTTCCCTTGATGGAGTAGTGCACATTGTCTCGAAAATCACCTCCCTGAGTTTCATGTGCCATAGCAGAGCTTCTAGGAAGTATCTGTTCCATGAACTTCCCAGGCAGAGAGGGAAGATGACAGGTCAGGCATTGCTAGGGTCCTCCTTTCTGTACTTTTAAACGTGGGTTCAATGTTTCCCCCTTTCCAGTCACCTGAGACTTCCTCTGCCCTGACTTTGCAAATATGAAGAGTGGCTTAGCAGCTACCTGGCTTAGCAACTACCAGGAAATTGACTACTCAGTCAGTTTCCTCATCACTATGGGATACATCTCATCAGGTCCCACAGAATTATGCATGATTATGTTCCTCACATGGTCACAAACCCGATCTTCTCTTACAGTGGGAAGATCTTTGCTCCCACAGTCCCTGTTGTGAGATCCATCCCCTCAAAAAGTGAAAGAAGAGAGGTTGCCAGTGAAGACTGAGGCAAAAGGTTGTTGAGCACCTCAGCCTTCACCTCATCCATTGCTACCAGTTTTCTGGCTTGCTTGTCAGAATGAATATACGTTCTCTGACCTTCCCATTCTGGTGAACATACCTGTAGAAGCTTTTGCGATTCTTTGTATGCCTTGCCAAGAAGAACTGCACTTTCACCTTGGTCTTCTTCACCCATCTCTACCCGACTGGGATGCACCCCAGGGCTCCTCCCAGAAAGAAGACCTGTCCTTGCTTCACTGTCACTGCATTTCCTTTTTGCCCTTTCATTTGACCAATCTTTCCCTATTCTGCCATACCATCTCTTGCCTTCTTTGCCTGAATTCTTGTTCCTGGGGATCATAGAATGTAGTCTTATGTTCTTTCATAGAACATAGACTTATGTTCTATGAAAGACTTTATTAATCTTCCAGCTCTGCTTCCTTGTCCCTTTGGGCAAGGGCAGTTTGCCAGAGTAATGGGATCCGTCCCACTAGTAATGGGATTTGTCCCACCAAGTTTCAGGAATGGCATCTTGGTCATAACTTTCTAGCAGCATGGTAGCTTCCAGCTCCTCCTGTTTGCTGCCCATACTGCCATCCAGGCACTTCAGCTGGATTGTTGGCCACCTCTAAATTTTTTTGAGATCTTTTCCTGGTGTCTCTCTCTTGCACATTACTGCCTTAGAAGTTCCTGTCTCATCTCCTTAAGACTCCAAGTGTGTTCCTGTGTGGCTAGCACATTTCAGACTCATTGAGAGAGGGCCCTTGCTAGTACTTAATATGTATGTTTCTTTGTTTTACATATTGAAAGAAGGATTTTGATTTGATGTTTAAATTTAATGCAAATTTATTTCAAAAAGCAGTTTAATACTTTGTTATAAATTAACCAGTGGCCAGTATAGAAAGATGAGCTGCAGATGGAGTGGAAGGAAAAATTTTCAGAAATTCTGCTGCAACTTTCCTCTTTGTGTCTGTGTGTGTATGTATCTATACAATACCTTATGGTAATTGCATACACAGTGTTTCCTTAAAAATTCATTATGTATATAAATATACACAAAAAATACGTACCTATACTGATATAGATTGTATGCACACAGTACATGGATATGTACATGCATTCAGATATTCCCCCCACATCTGGGGCTCTGCATCCAGTCCTGGGATTCTCAGTGCAAGAGAGACATGGAGTGGCTGGAGCATGTCCAGTGGAGGGTGGCAAAGATGGGCACTGGAGCATCTGTTTATCAGCCTTGAGAAGGGACATCTGTGGGGGATCTCCTCCATGCATACAAGTGTCTGAAGGGAAGGTGTCAAAATTATGGATTCAGGCTCTTCTTGGTGCTGACTACGAATAGGACAAGGGGGAATAAACAGAAACTGATGCACAGGAGGTTCTACTTGAACATGAGGAAGAAATTCTTCACTGTGCAGTGACTGAGCACTGGCACAGATCGCCCATAAATGTTATGGAGTCTCCCTATTGGAAGTGTTCCAGAACCATCAGGATGCAAATCTGTGCCATGTGCTCAGGGTCGTGTGCCCTGAGATGACCATGCTTGAGCAGGCAGTTTAGAGCACACAATCTCTTTGGTGATCCCTTCCAAACTTACCAATGATTCAGATATACATACATAATGTATATGTATATGTATATGTATATGTATATGTATATGTATATGTATATGTATATGTATATGTATATGTATATGTATATGTATATGTATATGTATATGTATATGTATGTATATGTATGCATAATTTTTTCTGTACTGGAATTTTTGCTACCAGAAAAGCTTTTTGGCTAGTTCTTGTTCTTGAGTAAAAGTAAGATATACATAAATTCTGAAAATTGCCTGTGAAAATGATTGCACTGTTGAAGGGGAAACCAACTATCCCTTTAATCTTAGAACTAAATTCTAGCAGATACTGGTTTCTGTTCGGAGTTTTGCATTTCTTATTTTATTTTCCTTATTCTCCAGCTTCCTTATCTGTTCTGTATATTGTAAACCCTTTTTCTCAGTCTTCTGAGTTTTCTATGAGATATAAAGTTATCTTATTCTGTGATTAGAATATGTTTCCCTACTCATTACTTAAACCAAAGCCAGTGTTGTGATCCGGTGTCTTATAGTATTATATAATACAGTATACTAGATTTTATTTATATATAAATTAATTATTATATTATAGTAATGATAACTAGACCTGCTAATGACCAAGCCTCTGATATCTCTCTAATTCTGTGAAGGGCCAGCTGTTATGGATAATTTGTCTTGAAAGTACTGTTGAATGTGATTGGTAAAAGAATCCTTGTAGATTTTTGCCTAATTTCAGGATCTCCTCTTCTTTAAAAATTCTGATGGCTTCCATTTATGATGGCAATATTTCATAAAAAGGATAACATTATGCCTTGTTGAATTATAAAAGAAGAATAACCGAAACTGGTCTGGCATTACACTGGCTTGCAAAATAGGGTCTTAATTCCTTTTATCCTGGGTTATATTGCTGTTATAAAAGCACATTGAAATATACTGTGATTATATTGTCCTGGGAACGTTTTCATATGCTGTGTTTGATAAGTTTTTGTTATGTTATAGAAAAATATCTCTGTATTTTCTGTGAAAAATCTTCAGGACTGTGAAAATTTTAGGAACTTAGTGTTCCTATTAAGACAGTCTTGGGAAAATTAGTATTTAAAACTGAGTCTACACATAAAATAATGGGAAATATCAGGTGTTGACAAGATGTAGTACCACAGTGGGAAAAAGCATAGAAGTTAATAAGTTATGTGAAGGATAATGGAAGCTCAGCTGAAATTACACCATACTACTTAACAGATAACTTCTTTTACTACCATTCATGTAATTGTGCTGTTGCCAGTCACAGGGATAGATATGCAAAGGGAGACAGGTGTTACTGAAATTGATTTCAGGCAAGGTTGGTGACTTGGAGGTATTAGATAATTTCAAGTGGAAGTACTGAGTGTTCTGTTAGATGGTTTGCGCTATACTCATTGTTGGCCCTTAGTACTTAAAAATCTCTCTTATTGAGCTTATTGGAACTTCATCCCAAAATTTCAAGAATATATGTTGCAAACTTGAATCATATACCTAAGCCACGAATCATTCTAGGACCTTACTCATAAAGGAAATGGCATATGTTGTGATGGTTCAGGAGTGAACAAGCTTCATCTGCAGTTTATTTAATAGAGTGAACTGATGGAACAGATCCCCCCTCAGCAAGGCAGTCAGTACCAGATCTCACATTGACCTGAAAAAGTCATTTGTACTCGTAGTCATCTGTACTATCCTCATTATGTGGAGTTTACCTCACTTTCGGTGCTGGTAAGTCTGGGTGACATGTGCCACAAGCCAACTCAAACACCCTGATTGTATATCCTGGTCACCTGATGGTCCCTTCTTTATGTAATTGTGTCTTAGTAGTTCATGACTGTTTTGCCTTTGGCTTTCATGAGTTTCGTGTCCATTCATAATTATGAGAGCTGGAAAACAGTAGGGCCATGGTATTAGCACTGTGTTCTGAAGGGACCATGGTAGGTTGAATCATGGTATATTATTTTCAAGAGGTTTTTTTAATGTCATGCTAAAGACAGGCACTCCATGAATAGTATCTGAGTCACCATGCTAATTATCCAAAACCTCATAGAACTGAGGAGAAAACATTGTTTGGAAGTCCAGTAATCCTTCTAGTGTAACTTGTAAGAACTGAAATAGGGGAGCAATTTTATTCTAAGTGATAATTGCAGAGTTAAAAACCCCTCAACTGAATACATACCATTCAATGTATGGTCTGCATAATACTATCATCTGTAGCATATGTTGATTGTGAAGAAAGAAAATGTAGATAGGAATGTAATTCTGTAGTATACTGTAATATTTGAAAAATACAAGTCTCTCTTAAATAGACCAAAATCTATGAATGAACTTTATAGTCACAGAATAGTGGGTTGTAAGGAACCTCACAGATCATCAGGTCCAGCCTTTCTTAGCAAAAACTGTCTGGTTTATTAGTGCAATGCTTTATGTTATTATGTGTTTTTCTGAGGTGCACTGTAGCTCTAAAGTGCACTGAACTATAGTATCTTTGTATTTATTCATACTAGCATTATACTGTTACTTACTTATAGCACTTGAAATGCACCAGGGCCTTTTGAATGCAGGATCAATGCTCACAAAGCATGCAAGATAGTCTTTCTACCTCTTGAGATGAAGGTAGTTTTTGAAAATTGTTGTTTTGTTTGTAAGAATTGGAAGTAAATGTCTAGTTGCTGAGGCAGACACAGTTTAGAGAAGGCTAACACAGGCTGATATTTTTGGGTGTACCCACATGCTGCCAACATTGCTTCTCGCTTCCTCAAAATTAGGTTATTTTGCTTCTTGTTGTATTCATGAACTGAACTAGTGCTGAATGTGGCCCAGCCAGGTACTGTGCAGATTGCTGAGTAAACTGTTTGTTGGATGATGAAAGTACTAGTTTTAACTGAGGAAGACTTGTATGGTTTAATTTACTGTGCTGTGTTAGACCTATTACCACAATTGTAGTCAACGAACAAACATTTAACCCTTTCAGCTTCAGAAGGAACAGGCAGCTGATACTGTGTGCTCTTCAAATCCTTGAAAAATTTATTTCTTTCCTCATATGAACATAATGTGTGACATCACAGGCACACTCTTTCCAAGTATTTGGCAGGGGCCAGGGGTTTTTGTTAAGTATCCGAAGCAGGGAAAAGAGAGTTACTGTCAGATTTTGTTCAGATAGAACATGGTATATGCTGACAAAAGAAATATTTCTGCCAACAGTGCTGCATCAGCTCTCTAAGTAATGTTAATCTAAGAGGATGGAGGTAGCATTTTAGTGTGCTTTTTTGCTCAAAGTTTGTCTGAGGGTGTGAAATTAATGATGTTATACTCTTACGTTCTATAAGATAGTTACCAACATTGATTATCTGGTTTGTTTGTGTATTGAGAATATGTATTATGTTTTATAAACATGGGGAAACACTAAAAAATTGCTGTGTCTTATGAAATTACTAGCTTAATTTCAGTCTGAAAAAGCCTATCAGTTACTACTGTTTTAGCTTAAGGTGTACTTTCCAAGATATCTGCATCACAAATTGATGGACTTTGAATTTCTTTTAAAGACACAGATTCAGTGTTTCCTGTTACAAAAACTGTAATCATGGCCATCCTGTTCAAAAAGTGACCTTTAAAGTACTTGTTTGTAGGGAGCATGGCAGAGCAAGAAGACTCTTTCAAACATCTGAGGAAGCTTATTTAAAATAGCTGAAGTTTAATTCTTTCTGTAGAATAAAACAAGACATCCATAAGGTTAATTCATATGGATGTTGCCATTATATCTCACTTGGTGTCTTGTTGGTTGCTTAAATGAAAATATTTAGAAACTAGATACCTAATTGAACTTCTCAGAGCTCATGTATTCTGAAGTTAGCGCTAAAGGCCTTTCCAAACTGCTGCTTGAAAGCATGTTGATGATACGTCTTTGACAGTAATGTTCATTTCTCTTCTTTTTTTTTTTTTTCTTTTCTAATGCCAAGATAAGTAATACTTGTATAATCCTTGCCTAATTTATTTTAGAATTGATAGAATTTGGTGTTTCATCCCAGATTTAAGATCCCATGCCCACAGTCATTAAAGAAATCTTCTTTGATTTATATAAATGTTTTGTCATAATGTAGTCTTTAGGGAAGAATTACACCCTTTCACTGAAAGAAAAGAAACCATTCAAAGGATTGAGTTTCTTTTTCTTAATTGTAATATAGCCTATTTTGGTGCTTCAGGGCAATATTTTTTTTCTCTCCAGCTTATGAAGGGTGTTTCAGCTGAATATGCTCATACCTTTAAAAATCATTTGGTGTGAGAACTTTTTAAGTTACAGGGTGGTTTATTTTTTTTTTCTATAATACACTATACTCTGCCTTTGAGCTTTCAATTTAAGTCTTCTGTCATATACTGCCAAAAACTTTGTTCAGAGCTCTGTCTGTGTTGAAACATGTATGCCTGTCCCAGTGTCATAACTAATTATATACCTTGTATGCTTACTTCTAGTAATTGGAAAGTAGACCTACCGCAGGATAAGTTTTAGTATTAGATTGTATCTTGGGGACATGTTGCAGAAATCAAGTTTCCACCAAGCAGCAACTTGAATTTGTAAACAGATATGACTATTTTAAGTGCATCATCTCATGGTTGTTTCTTGAAATCTGTGTGTGTTTGTTTTAAACCTGGGGAGAAGGTGTTTTTGAACTGTACCTCTGCATGTGTAGTAATTATAACCTACTTCTTTTAATCACAGTATTCTGAGGTGTCTGTCTCCACTTCAGATGAAGGTCTATGTTGCCATGCTGTCTTTCTGCAGATTTTGTTTGGTGGTTCTGAACTTGCAGAAAATGTATCTGTACATAGTGCTTGGCTAAGTTCTGTTGGCCTGAAGCACTGTTTACAGTTCCTTATATTAAGAAAAGGACCGGCATTTGTATCTGTAAGAAAGTGTGGAAGTTATAGGGAAAAGCAGCATTTCTTCCATATTTTCCTTTGCAGAATCCTTTGCTTGTGTTTTGTGTGTATACATATATGTGTCTTTGTGTATCTATACATTTTCCTAGGTACATGCAGAAGGGAAGGAGGAGTCTTGCGGTTATGTGTAGGGGGTTTTTTTGTGCTTAGAGCTAGGCTAGCAAACAATGATTTATACACACCAACATGTAAAAAATGTTCTCCTTGTCCATGCCTGCTGAATAAAGACTTTGCCAATCTTAAGTCTCAGAGCTTCACATGTAGTTGCAATTAAAGTCTTAGGACTGAGCATTTAATACTAACAATAGATTACAGTATTGTCAGGTTTTGTTCTGATTTTGGTCTTTGTTAAATTATGAGACCTCATTTTTATGGGGGTTCCATGGCTACTTTCTGTTTTGCATTAAAAACTGTTAATTTAATAGAGAATGTATCATTGTGTTACTAAAACTACAATACTAGTGCTTGGATTTCTCCAAAATGCATATTTAATTTTTTATATGATATTGTATATTTATGTATATTTATTATAATGATGATTGCTTTATAGGGAAACTTTTGGGTTTTTTGATAAAGAAATTATTTATTGCCTCTTATTATGTGAAATTTAACTTTGGGGTTTTTTTTCCAACTAAAGGTTGCTTAGATAATTTACTGGTTATGTAACCTTCTGTCCCTTAGTTCTGTGGCAAGAGTGCAGCATGATTTTGTCAAATAAGGTTGTTACTTTGTGGCATCCTTGAAATTAATGTGACTTAAATCACTTCCTTTGAAAGTTTTTGACAAAAAAATGTTTGGTGTGCTTTTAAACATTTCCAGTGTCTTGTCAGACAGTTTTATTTTTCACTTTCCTCTTCACAGCTGGCATTTTTTAGAAGGGTTCAGGGAAGGAGAAGACTGGGTCAGTCTGACCAGGGAAAGTATAATGCTGTCCCGCATTCCAGTTTTATATGTGTCACAACTGAGTTAACATTGCTTGCTAAGAAAGATTAGTGCACTGCAAGTAAGATCTTTCATTGATTTTTAAACTGCTTTTTTCTTTTTCAAATATACGCAAAAATTTTGTGTCCAAATTTCTGCAGAAAAAGAAGATTATTTGCCAGTATAAAAAAGCGTACTTTACATACAGAATTTTGGTGGTTTTAAAAAAAATATTTCTCCTGTTTGAACTTAAATAATTTTACTATCTTTATTTTCTGTTCTTACAACTCTCTGCTCACATGTGAATTTTGAAAATTAAGCCAGCTGTTTCGCTGATGTGAAAATCGGAGGTGGAGTTGTGTGAGAAACAAGTACATCTTGCTCAGCCACTGAAGAATAAAGGAGGCTGGCTCTTTTTCTGTATCCCAGTGCAGGGACTCCATCTTCTCTATCTGTAATTGATTATTCTCTTCATTGGCATGTCCTCTTTCCCTTCACTTGCTGTAAAGGAAGAAGACAGCTTTGTCCTTATCTTTGATTCACTTTGGATGTGATTGTTCTAGCTTTCTCTCAGACAGGCAAGGTATTTATGATATTCTCCCTAAACTTCTGATTTTTAAGTCTGTCTTTACAGTATTTATGTCAAGGTTTCCAGAGCACTAGCAGTGAGGAACTTACATGGGAGTTTTTACTTCTGGTCACAGAAATCTTGTCAATGAAGACAACACTATGAGTAGTAGTGGTTACAGAGGGCCATGGAGCTATTGGTCCGAAGGGTCAGATACATTCTACCTTACTTCCATTCATTCAGTGTTGGAGAAGCCTGTCATGCCATAAGGATTAAAATTCAAAGTACAAGCTCCAGATTGCTTAAAAATGAATGACCGTTGCCTGAAAGTGATTACTGTTTGCCCATGAATCTGAGAGAGTTTTACAAGTCCTGACAATTAATATATTTCAAGGTTTCTATATAGAAAATCAGAATGGAAGAATGAAGCATCTAGTAGCAGTATTGGCAGAGTAATTATCATTTGACAATAACAGAAACCTTTCTATCAGTAAATTAACTGGTAGTTGACGGGAACATAAAACTATTAAACTCTCTAAAACAAGTAGAGAAATGCTGTGGGAAAAAACCTGCTTTTGTTCCATGTAAAATAACATGTGGCAAAAGAAGAAATTTTGGCCTGTGGTTGGTATTGTCTGTAACATGTAGTTGAACATGAATACCAGAAGTATTTTGTCACTGTTCATGTGGCAGACCATTATCACTGCTACATTATTTTAATATTTAACTTATAAATCCAAAGAGTTGATAATATCCATTATTGCAGTAAAGAAAAAATTTCACTTCTTTTTGCTACTTCAAAGATAAATAGGAAGATGTGCAGTAATTGTCATTTCTGCTACAGTGCCTCTTCTTACAGGAGAATAAGGCAAGGTCCTTTATGGAAAGGAGAACTCAGTTTAATTTGCACAAATATGGTTTGATTTTGAGTTAAATGTTGAATGTGGATGGATTCAGGTAGAAGAACTGGGATTGACTTTCGAATTGTGACCCTATTCCTTAACTTAGTTCTGAAGTTAAGAGCCTAGAAGAACCGAAGGAACTTTTCCAGCATTGGTTTTATGAATATGGCACAAACAAAAATACAGATGTGTTTTCCTAGAAGTTAGTCAGTCTGTTGCTGGTTTCTCTCTGTTATCCATTGTCTCAGTTTTAAGTTTCTGAACATATTTCAATATACACAGAGGAAATTTCTATGTGTCAGCATCTGTTTTGAAACATTTTAACTTACAGTACTTTACATTTTTACTCCTCTTAATGATGCTGTTTTTAAAGCAAGTTGATTAGTTCTTTAAATGTTTTCTAACACATACAAAAAAAGTAGAGAAACATTGAAACATTCTGACATCTTACTTGTCATTGTGTATTTACCTTGTATAAATATGAGGGCCTATAATATCTGCTTCTAATGCACATGAAAACAACCTGGATGAAAAGATTCAAAGACCTGTGTGTATGGCAATGTCGTTGTCTTCACTAGTGTGCAACGTATTATTAAGTTATACCTCTTGAGAAGAGGACATTTTTAAGCTCCACAAAAAGCTGAATGACTTTTGTTGTGCAAAAATCTCTAATACCAAAATCCCATCAAACTAGACCTCCAGCATCTGGTTTTCATCTGTTCTGATTGTATCAAGAGGAAACAATCCCATGTAGATGAAGGGTTGTATTCACCATGAGTGAGGTCCCTAGTGTGATTGCAAGGGTTGAAAAAACCACTATCAAGAACTTGTCCAACACAGTAACTGAATATAATTTTTTTTTTTTGTTTGTTTTCTGGTATCACAGCTATATTACCCTCATTTTTCAAGAGCTTTGTTGAAGCTAAAAGGATATATTTTTGTCCAGAATCATACACACGGAGGTTATTCTTTGCATTATACCATGAATATCAGTATCATATCAGTAATCTCTCAAGAGGTGAGGGTGGGTCTGATCCTCTCCATTAATACTTGTTCCCCTTTCCCATTCCCAAAAATGCTTGCCAGAAATGTGATACACTAGTAAAAATTCAGTTGTGAAAAGACTCAGAAGCATGATTGGTGCTGTGTGAACTGGAAAGTAAGGATTCCAGAAACATGATAGATGGTGAAATGAAGCCCTTCCTCTGTGCAAAATGAAGTCCGTGGCTAATTTGGAGATAACAAAACATCTGGTTCCATGAGAGATCAGACTTACTCTGAAGATCTGCAGAGGACTGCAATGTCTTGTTCATATTTAGTATTTTGGAGTGCCTGAACTCCAGCTGCGTCCCCTCTGATAAATGATCTGTGAGAGAGAGAGATGAGCAAACTTCAGGTGTCAATAAGCAAAAAGCAGCAGGAAGAAACCAAATTAGTGACATGGAAAACCTAATGGATTTATTTTAAATGAAAAAGTGCTTTCCTGAAGCCTTGATATTTTTATCAGTGGGAAGTGAACTGTAGTAAATTCAACAGGTGCAGGCAGGAGCAAATGTTTTCAATGGTTTGAGTAGAAGTCAGAGTAAATTAAAATAAAACCAGTTCAACAACTTAATTGTCCTTAAATCAATATAAAATACTCTAAAGTAGAGCATTGTGGCAGATTTTGTGTCTGTGCATTGATACGAACACAAATTTCTCTCTAAAACTTCAACAGAGATTGATATCTGTCCTTAGAACTTTGCCTAGCCATACCATATATGTTGCTTCTTAGAACTGCATAGTCTTCTTGTGCTTTATGAATCTCTGTTTTCAGTAATGCCTGATCTGGACATGTCTTCTTTTTCTTGGAAGATGTCAAGAAGATGAGTACTACTTTTTGAATTGTATACCAGGTGAAAAAAGTAGCATACTGACTTACAAGATTAAGCTAGCTTCCCAGTTGGCCTAACTGATGTTGCAAGAATGTAGACTTTTACTAGCCATGACTGTGGTTTCTGTTCAACTGTTTCATTCACCAGACAGAACCTTGGTTTAGTAGCATTTGTGTGCTCCTGTGCCCCTCAGCATGTTCAAGTGCTTCTTCTGAACTCTTAATTAAAATAGGTGTTTTATTTGAAGTGTAATTTTTCTTCATTTTCCTAACTAAACTTTGAACCAAGTCATCTTTATGATTTTTTTTAATGAATAATAAATGCCTGTATGCCAAAACAGAAGAGGAGAAAAAAGTAGGTTATCTGCAGAATGTCTGTACAAAGCAACTGAAATTCTTCCCAACATTCTAAACGTTATCTGAAAGCTACTTTCAGTTAGATGAAAATACTTGGAAAAATTGTCTTCGCATAGTAAACCTTACATTTGTTACGAAGATGGTAGCGAGGTTACCAAAACATACTCAAGTGTAACATAAAATACCCCTGCAGTATGGAACTGGAAATCCAGATTTACTATGAAACTTCCATTCATACTAATCCTATGTCCCTAATTGAAAGACTTTTCCATTGCTTGTTAAAAGTAGAAATTATTGCCAATAATGACTGTGCAGGATATGAGAAGTGATAGCCAGAACAATGCAACCTAGATAGATGGGTTCTGTGAATTGTTTAGGAAGGACTAATTTGCCCAATTGCAAAATAACACCTTTAACGTCCCTTGCCCTTTGTTCAGTCCATGAGATGGTTATTACATTTGTTGATTTGATGAGTTAGCATTGGTTAAGGACCAAACTCCCACCCAGATGCTTAATTATTTCTTTGTTGCAGACTTCCATACTCCCCACAAGAAGTGCAGGAGGATGGGTAATGGGAGGTTTTATCGTCAGTCCATAACAGGTCTCTTCTGCCATTCCTTCTTCCTTGTGGTTTTCCCTTGTTCTGGCATGGATGCTTTCATGTGCTGCAGACTTTCATGAAAAATCATCTCAATCTGCCAATCTCCATGGGCCACAGTTCCTTCAAGGATTATCCACCTGTTCTGGTCTGGGGCCCTCCACAGGTCCTAGCGTTGTCATCTGTCCCAGCATAGTCCCCTTGAGCTGCAGGGTGATCTGGTTGCTAGGGCACCTCTGCTATCTTCTTCTCTGACTTTGGAGTTTGCTGTGCTTTTTCTTGGTCTTTTTTTCCTTCCCACTCTCCTGTGTTTTGCCCTTTTTTCTCTGAGGCACCACCATCTTGGCTGAGGGGCTCAGTTGTGTTCTCTGGTGGGTCCATTGGACAGGGCAGCCCTTGACCTCTTCCTCACAGAGCCAGCCTCCAACCTGTCCATTGCCAACACTTTCACAGCTACATCAGTACAACTGAGTAAGGCTATATGGCAGTTGAGTAAGGCAATATGAGATAAAGTTTTAAACATTTTTTACTTATGCACTATGCTTGAGATTGAGGATTTATGAACTATTATGGTTTTGTAGTGGTGTGTAAAGAGCTGGGGATTTTTTTGCTTAACTTCTAAGTAACTCCTTCACTTATGTGATTTACAGATTGTCTGCCCACACCAAGAGACTCTAAATTTGTCCCCAGAAATTGTGTATGTCTTTGTTTTTTAAACATTTTGATATTGGAATACATGTGCAGCCAGGCATGTGCGTAAGCAACAAGATTTGTGGAGGTGTGGTTTTCCTCAGCTGGGACTTGGTTCACTTAGGACTTACATGTTCTCACTTAGGACTTGGTTTGGTAAATCACTTGAGTAGACGCTCCAGGTGTGAGCATACACAGTCCCGTTCCTACCCAGCAGAAGAGTTCTCTGATTAGAAGCAAAAGAACTGTTTGGTGTAACTAAAATTATTTTAACTGCTGCAGTGAATGTAGGCTAAGTGAAGAACAATTCCATGCTTAGTATCCAGTACTCCAGATTATACAAAAAATGATGTGGTTCCTTTCTATCTAACAGAATGTGAGAGTCTATCCCATTGGGGCTGCATAGTATCTGGGGCCTTAAGGTCTTGTTACCATGATTCTCATTTAACATTAGACAATACGAGGCAAACAAAGTCATAAGACAGACTTTTAAAATTTTTTATTCTAGTTGAGTCATGTATTTTTTTCTCTGATAGTTGTTAACTAATAGAAGACTCTGTTCTTTTACATTGTTTGGCTTGCTGTTTGGCAATGTTTCACTATATTTGCTTGAAAGGCAAAGAGTTTCCTGTGAAAGGCGCATTTTTGGCTGTCTGCAGTCGTTTCCCAATGAGGTCCCCTTATGTGGAAGATTATGTGGCAAGATCAGTAGTGATGCAACTTTGTCTTCTTGCCATACATCTTTCCAAATAATTAGTTCTGTGGTTGTCTGGGTAATATTGTTAAACTATGCCTAAATATGGAAGGAGGGAACCCTGTTGAAGATCTACTAATTTGCTGCTTATCAAGGCTAGTCCACAATGACTTTCATTACTGTTGACTAGTAATGTTTCTTTGTCGTAAACTTGCTGACATCTCACTGAAAAAGTGGCAATAAGAAAACTTTTGGAACCTCTTTGTGTCAGCCATTTTGAAAGTGCCACCATGAGATCTTTTATCAAGATTTAATTAAAGTGTTGAGTTTTGAAACCTGCTTCATTTTTAACCAAATAAGCACTGGGAATTGTTTGAAGTTAGGCCATTTGTAAGTGTAATTATCTCTAATTAACGATATTCTGTTTCCTATACATTTGTAATAAAATTTCTGGAATGTGTTTTTTTAGAGAGGGAGTTGACACTTGGTTTTCTCTTCCAGATTTAGATTATCTGAGAGATTGTGAACCCAGATAAATGAAGCAATAAGGAAGCAGGCAATGCACTATTTTTGTAAATTCATAATTGAGGCACGATTATAAAATTAATAACTTGCAGTACTTAAAATTTATTTTTAAAACTTTCAGCAAACAAATAGATAACTATTTTTTAAAAGACCATATGGATTTATTTTATGACTGTATTTTGGAGTTAGTAACATTTTTAACATGACTTCTATTTTTAAAAATTTTATAAAATATATTTTCTATCTCTTTTTATTATGGAATATATGGAGGAATTTCTATGACATGTTAATTTCACTTGAGTTTAACAGGAATTGGCCCCAGCTGTAAGTTTTCTTTGTCCAGCCCCAGAGTGCCTGAACATAGAGTACTTCTTCCAAAGGCAGAGGTTGTGTGTGTTCCTGTCTGAAGTCTTGGGCTGAGCCAGTCTTGACTGTACAGAACAAATTCAAGCAAGTTTTTTTGATATTTTGCCTATGGATTACTCCTGCCTCTGTGAAATTATGACAGAATACTAGTTTAGTACTATGTTGTACTGGTCTCCTAATGCCATGGCTTTGTTGACCCAAGCAGACAGTTTTACTCTCTATAGTATCTTCATAAGTGCTTAATACAGGTGCATGTTTTAACATGCAGATTTTGTGTATTTTCATGATAATAACAGCTTTTTAGATTGGGATTATAAATTCCAAATAGTGAAAACTGCCTTTACATATATTTTCTTAACTGTTGATTAGTTGCAGCATTTTTTTCCTTTTTGGATTTTTTTTCCTCTTTTTTGGGTAGGAAGCAAACCCTTAAGCATAACCAAGATTTTTTCCTTAATTTTCTTTTTCTTAGAAATACACATACATATTTTTGATAATTGTAAATAGATATTGTTTATTACTTACTAAAAGCAATCCGCCTTGAGAAAGGTGGATAAAGTGGGGGCCTGTCTGTGTTGAGGGGACAACTTAAACCCGCTTTGAAAATATAACTTCAGGCTTGCTTTTTTCAGCCATATGAAAAATATGTTGCTTTACAGTATAGTGAAGGCGACAGGCCAAGTTATTTCTGCAAGAGGGGACTGGGAATGTAGAAGCAGAATGCCTTAAAAAAAAAATAAAACCATCTATTGACACACCAGCTTTAGGAAGCAAGCATCATGAAACCCCTCTTCCTCTCCCCCTCCCCCTAGAAGTTCATATTTCAGTTTGCTCCCAAAAGCTCACAAGTCTGTGCCAGACAGAAATGCACAGAGGCTGCAGCAGTCCCACAGAGGCCACTCAGAGGAGGGACAGAAATGGAACAATCAAGCCCAGTGCTCGCCCCTCTCAGCCTGCCAGGCTGCACAGGTCCACAGGGTGACTCTTGCCTGGCCCTTGACTCCATTTCCCTGCCTCCTTTCCTCTCCCTCCCCTCCATCCCAACTCTCTGGAGTCAACTGTGAGGCCATCCAGTCATACGTTGTCCATCAGATGTGTTTACTTTTTCCGTGACAGCCGACACATCTGGAGCACATATTCAGGTTATTCCAGTGCCACTAGACACATTCCACAAGATCATTTCAGCGGTTGTTATGGCGATCTTCTTCCCTCCAGTGATTTTCAAGTTGCATGACAGAAATAGCTTGAGCTAACCAGGGGGACAAAAGTCAACGGGATCAGGAGGGGCTTCTTTCACAGAATGAACTAATTAGTGACCCTGCTTTCTTCACAGGGCAATGAGCATATGGTTTAATAAAGTGAGTCTGTGACAGTTTTTTTTTTTTTTTCCTTGTCTGTAGGCAGAGCTGTCACTGGCTGAAAACTTTCCTGTTTTTACTGGTGGGACCATAGTCTGCTGTCTTTCAACAGAGTTTACTTCACAAGTAGAAAATGTTTGCTCCTGAGAGTTTAACTTCAGAACTTTTCCTTGGCTGCAGACTGCTTAAGTGTAGCAGGTCCTGCAGCTTAAAGAGACAGTGCTCATTTCACACAAGGTCTGCCAGAGCGGTGTGGGGTTTCATACAGGGCTAGGAATTTCCATTTTGTGCTCCATGACTGTCTGTAAATCTGCTTCTTAGTGTTTGAATGAACACAGAAACATATAGAAGATTATTAGTAAAGTTACAGCTCTTGAGGGTTTTCTTGTCAGCTAACACTGGTCTAGTATATGAACTCTTCAGAGCCATCCCTGTTTTTTACACCTCTTTGTTTATATTAGTTGTGAGTTCTACAAAATCTTACATTTCAGCTTTCTTAGAATGTTTCCTGCATATTCTACTTGTTACAGTTTCTGTTTTGTTTACATTAGCACTTTTACTCTGGATGAAAAGAGAACACTGGGTGCTATTTTTAAGTTATATTTTGTTAATAAAAAATTCCAAGTTTACTTTGATCTCATTTTTCTAATGTGATATGAACTGCCTTTTTTTTTTCTTTTGTACTTGCAGAGTATTGCTGCCTTAGCTCAATTCCATTATGATGAAATTTATATATGCCAGGTTTAATTTTTGATTAGTAAATACTGTAATACAGAACAGAATGTGTGAGTTACAGTAAGTAATCCAAGATCACGACAGGAGTTATAAATATGTACATGTTACCACAAATTGAGAAAGTCCTTAAAAATATTTGATACTGTTAAACCTTTTGAAGAGTAGTAATATTAACAAACAACACTACCCATGGCAGAGTGAGCATTCTTGCCATAAAGCACCATTCACCCATCATTAGCATAATGGCTGTGCAGCCTATTTCTTAGCCTTGTGCTGGTGCTGGATGAATTTCTGAGTGTAACAACATGCAAAGAAAAGTGTGCATTTCTAATTTCATGCACTGTGTTGAAATCCCATGGTGCTGTATTCAAAGGAAAAATTAGAGAGATAAATGTTTTTGTATAATTATTTGGAGACTGTCTGGTTTCTTTTATATTAGAGAAATATGACAGACAGTGACATGCGGAAGGAGATGGAAGAAAATATTACAAAATTTAGATTATAAAGCAAATTCTTTCTTAATTAGAACTGGAGTTGGTTTTTCCCCATCTTACACATTCCGTTTACATGGTTACTGTTGAGACTGGTCACCAAGGCTGCTTGAAATACCTGCCCTCAGGAGGGCTCAAAGGGACAGAGAAAGGTCACATAATTAGACCTGATTTTAATTCATAGAGACCTGTTTGTCACTGTCTCTTTATGTTTCTGCTAGTTACACATTATTAACTGGAGTGAATGTTGGGACCTAAATTAGATACTTAAGTATGCAATATGCAGAGGCTGAACTGAAGTTAGAATACTGAGGACTGTTATACAATTATGTTTCCCTCACCAGATGTAACTTTGCAGTAATTAAATCTAATGAAATTTAAGTATTGTAGTCAGTGTTTGGTAGCTATTTCCAAGTCCTGTTGGTAATAGCACTGAAATCCTGGTAATGCCAGTTATCTGTGAAAATTAACAAACAGAAATAAGGAGCTATACTACCTTATTTAAAAAAAAAAAGGCTTTATTAAACAATTGAACTACCATCAAGCCCTTTCTATTTTCATTCCTGTTAGGGATGTTTTGTTATAATTATGTCATCACTGGAATTTTTTTTCCTTTCCTCTAAGTGATCTAATCTTTTTCTTTGTATTTAGACTTCAGCTTTCCCTCTTTATTTCACTGCTTTCCTTGCAACATACGATTAGGGTTGAGTTGTTCAGTTGTAGAATTCTATGGAAGTTGCTGAGAAGAGGATGGTTACTTGGAAACAGTCCTCCCCTCCCCATCCTCGGAATATCTAGAGAAATTGGTTTGGTTATAATTTGCCCACATGTGAAATTGAGTAGCTCTCTGCAGTCAGTTAACCAAGGGAATCTGCATGGAAGTATGCCATAGTACACAGAATTACTACTATGAGGCTGTAACTTCAGACTGCTCTTTTACTAGCCTCAGACTGCCACCAGCAGAACTGAGCCCCGGTCTTGGATTTCATTCCCATGTAGCAGGAGTTTTATTAAGACAACAGAAAGCAGCAAGCAGCTTAATAGCATCAAGCAGATAGTGTAATTGTGTTGTACAGATGGCTTGCATGTAACATCTAAATAAATAGTGGGTTCAGAATGGTAGTGATAAAGCCAACCAAGATGGTTTTCCCAGTTGTGAAATGTTTGTGTAAAGAATGACCTTTTTTGTTTTTGTTCAAGTCTGACAGTTGAAGATGCTTTTAAAACATTCTGGTCACTTAGAGTGGAGCTATACAACTCTGGTTTGGTAGCTTTAAAAGCCAGATCATATTCATCATTGAAATAGCAAGTCTCAGGGTTATGAGAGAAGACTGGGGATAGGAGATGAGAGCTGTTCAGTCCAGTTTACATTTGTCACTAGTGACTAGCTTTTAAAAAATGTATTAGCTGTGCATGGTGGTAAGTAAGTTCCAGCTGCAGGGGATTACTGCTCTGAGTGGGTCGGGGATCTTGGAATGCATTCAGTTCCATCAGGGGATTTGTGTCCCTCGTCATTAGCCTTAACATTACTAAAGCACTAAAGATTAAGAACAGACCAGTGTCACCTGCTCCGAACTTCAGAAAACTCTCCAGAACTATTGTAAACAAAGCAAAGTAAAAAGTGATTTAAAAGCAAAACAAAACAAAACAACAAACCACCTAAAGAGTTCTCACCCTTTAAGGAAGGGAGTATAGGGCATGACATAGTGGAGAAGGAGGAATGTCCTATATAAATATAATACTGAGTGAAAGATTATGCATGTGACATATAGGAAATTAAGAAAAATACCTAGATTTTCACAAAAAAAAAAGTTATCTGTTGATGAATTATTCTCACTACTTATTTAATGTGTCATAGTACAAATTTACACCACAAACACCTCCACAAATACCTTCCTGTTAATGAACATTTTTGTGGGGAGTTTCAAAATCAAGATGTGCTGCAATTTTAAGGAAGTATTTGCAAGGCCTTTACTCTCACAGGTTTAGGAGTGAAGAGTTTTACTGTGTTTTTTCAGGATACTTTTTTTTTTCCTCAAGAATAAGGCAAGTGAGCCACACAGGGCTTTACTTTTTTCAGGGATTTTGAAATTCAGCTTACATGCCAGCAAGCAGTTTAGTGGCAGGAAGTCTTTCCTAGTAGTGCAGTCATGAACTGGTAAACTAGAAGCATCTGTAAAAATTTAGAGGGAGTATCAGCTTTCTCAAAGCTCCAGCCCAAGACTAATGAGGTGCAAATGATAGCGCTGCATAACCCTTCTCCACCCCAATTGTGGAATGAGATATTGCGACAGAAAGAAGTAAAGAAATAAGACAAAGATTTCAAAACTTACACTGCCCTGAAAAAAAGACTCGGTTTTCAGGAGATTTTCAAATGGCTGAGGTGGGCCAACCTGCATATTTTGCTAGCAAGAAATTCATACCTTCTTCCTCAACCGCAGACATATTTCCATGGCACTGAATACTGACAGATGGAGATTGTGAGCAGTAATTGATTTTTTCTGCATGTATGTGAAATCTTACCTCTTGATGTGATTGTTCTTATTAACAGTTGCTGTACTAAGAAACTAACTTGTGCTAATTTGCATCTTTGATAGATCCTTTACTCTGCTTGCTCTGCAGAAAGAGGAAGGGGGTAGAAAAGCCATTTGTTTGAAGGATCACATCTGGGGTGTGATCTGCTGTATCTTGACACCAGATGGCAGGTTTAGGCTGACAACTAAAACCCGGTTTAGCCTCGTCAAATGGCATCTTAATATTTTACTTTCTCTGACCATACACAAGAGGAACTACTACAAAATCATAGGAATTATTTGGACTCTGACTAAGAAGTCTTCCTATGAGTTTATTAAATTTCTTGCTTCTCATCTCTACAGTGTTTATAGGAAAAATTGCTTCTCCTTGGCAACACCTAAAACATTACTGCACGGCTCATACGTTGTTCCAAGTATGTGTTGTGGGGGAAGAGGTGTGGTGCCTTTAAGTGGCTGATTCTTGTCATAACAGGTATGGCATTAGCCCTGCTGAGTAGTGACTAGAAGTGACAGCATTGCGTTTGAGGTGCCTGGAGGGCACTCAGTCATCACTCCTACACAGCAATATGCCTTTGAAAGCACTGAATACAGTTGCTTGCCAGCGTGGAGTGTGCTCAGTAAAGCCTAAGGAGACAGAAGTTTGATTCTTGTGTTCTTTTGTTCACCAGATTTCCAGAAGAAAGTCCTAGAAAATCAAGGGAAGATCGGAGCTGTATGCTGCTCACTGTTCTGCTTCCTTCCACATGAGTGTGTGCACATAAGTAGGCTTCACCTCCACCCCCCTGCCCCGCCCCTTCAGTTGGGCATTTAAGTGCCTATCTTTCAACTTCGGGCCACCCAGGACCTAAAATCTTCATCCAGTTTCTCAGCTTTCGTCTCCCTAGCTTCTGCGTGTTCCCAAGTTTACTTCCACCTACTGTGTACACCAGTGTTCTTTTAGTGGTCCTTGTAGCTGTGCTTTCTATTTCCTTGCCAAAAAATTGCCATAAACCATATAAAACTGAAAACAGAAATATGAATATTAAGATGTTACAGAATTTAAATGCTCTTGCTTATAAAGTTTCTTATGGAATACAATGGGATCATAAGATGTTTTACCTGTTAGTTCAGTAAAAGTTAGTTCAGTTAGTTCAGTATTTTCATTCTGATCTCTGCATAACAGCAGAGATCAGAATGAAAATACAGTGGAATACCATATTTTATCAGGAAGTTACATGTCACAGTATTGCATTTTTTATCAAGCATCAGATTTTTTATTACATATTTTTTAACCTCTATTTTTGTGATGTGTCTCAGTTACATCAATCAGCCTCTAAACTAGCCTTGGGCACTTTCCTTGTAAAGTTCTTAATGGATTGCTTTTTTAAGGATTTGAATGAAGTAATTTTAGAAGGTCATTGCTGCATGTATGGGTTATGGGTATGCAGCTGCAAGTTTATCAGTATTTGATATTATATTTGTATTATATTTACATTTATTTGTTGTTAATGATTTGCTTCCAATATAGCAATGCTAAAGAATGGATGGGAGAAAGATACTGCCTGTTCTCTAATGCTAGGAGAAAATCTTCACCTTTTACCTTTTACAAATAGCTTTAAAAATAATAAATAAGCTGTAAATTGCAGGTTTGGAGGAGCAAGCTGGACTTATTGTGGGAAATTAGCATTTGTGAAAAACATGTGTCTCTCTCACTATGAGTTCCAACTGGAGTGCCTCAGTACAGACTCTTAAGCTGACTTTGGCAGTGTTAAACACACTTTTTGGTAGAAGAAAAATGTTTAATGTTTACTTTAGTGTTGGAAGCAGTGGATGTGTTCTTCACTAGTAAGCATAATTCTTTTATGTTTCTTCCATTTTTTTTCCTCCTTCTTGAACTGCTATTTGAAGTGAAGGGGAGAGACCTCTGTCATTTATGTTTATATATACCAATAGGAGCCTTCATTGCTATCAGTCTCCTGTGCATTGATTTTGATATGATAGACCTAGTCTGCAGAATTTTCATGTCTTAAATTGGCTCAATGTGCTGTACTTCAGATGAAGTAACTACTGGAAAGCTCAGATTTAGCTCTGTAGTTCTGCAGATTTGGTTTTTACTGTGGATTTCATTTAGGCCTTTTTCAGAGCAATGAGGAAATACATGAATTGCTTTTTTCAGATGTACTAACATGTAGTTTAGAAAGAAAATGAATGAGAAAATTCTTACCTGAGGAAAAATTCCTCTGTAATTTATGAGAAGAAAGTCTGAACAGACTACCTCTACACATACCAGGATATATCCTGTCCAGTGATGCTCTTGAGAATTGAGGGTAGTTCAAGATTGGGCGTCAAGTTTTTCTGAGTTTAAAGGCTTATATGAACAGACACTGGTGGAAACAAACCAGGGTTTATCATGCTGGATACTGCAAGATGCTGGGGAGTCAGAGTAGTACTGAAAAAATGTTTGTTCTAGCAAAATTTGAATAATTTTGGTGATGTCTTGAAATTAAGTACATCCCACCTGCATGTTGACTTAACACACTAAAACCATGAAACAATAGAATGAAAAATCTTGAGGATTTTAAGAACCGTATCTAATTTGGAGAAAATAAATTTCTCTTTTATGGCAGAATTCATTTGTCTTTTAATAAATGCTGACCAAAATAATCTTTAATCCTTTTTTTCAAATGACATCCCGTTACAATAGTATCCTTTTAATATAAATGTTCTAGACACATTTATGTTCTCTCTGGTTATTTTCTTCTACTTCAGTAACTTTGTATGCTTTCATGGCTTCACTTTTGACTCCTTACTTCAATACAGAAAAATAGGAAGACTTGTGGTTTATTCTGGAAATAAAGCCAGTGCTGTTGTGTGAATTGTATAGTGAGTAAGGAGAAGGTGTTAGTCTGCATTTCAGAAAGTTGCATATAGTTTCTCTGAAGGCTAATCATGTCTCTTTGATATGTTTACACTCTGATGAGCTCAGAGTACCCTCACTGCCTCTGCCTTTATACTTTAATGCAAATTCAGTAATGTAAAACATTAAAACTGTGTTCTTAGATAATCCAGAAAAGAGTTAATCAAAGTCAACAACTGCTAAAAGCAATCCTTAACTGTAGTGCCTAACTATTGTTCAGGCATACAGTACAAATGCGTTCTGCCTAAGTTAGCCAGAACAATGTCTCCAGCTAGTGATTAGGCTCAACTCCAACTTTTACCTCAGGCAAAATTTCTGCAGTTATACTACTGTTTGTCAAGTAATTAAAGGCAAAAGAAGCTCTAACCTGAAGTTTTTGGGGAGTTTTTTTGTTTGTTTTTGTTTTTAATTACATGTAAATTAATAAATATTCCAATTGAGCACGAAAAAAATTTGTAAAAGGGTTATGTAGGAGGCTTTAAGTGCTGAGATTTCCATATAAATTCATGGATACTAAGCCATGTCTTTCCCTCAGACACATCTATGTAGTTCTGTTGAAGTTGTGGTTAACTCCTGTTGTGTGCAAGTGCTGCTAAGAGAAATGGAATCACAAGAACACGGAACAGATGGAGAAGGAACAGGAACCAGAACCTGTCACATGTCAACAGCTATGTGGAAGACTGACTGGGAACTTGTAATCTTGAGTGGCTGAGAAGCAATCCTCTTTTGTCCTGTCTTCATCTGTGGGAGAAGGACTAGTTTCACAGTGTCTACCTGGTTGAGATGTTTTTCTCTTGTAGCTAGAGGATGCGCAGCAGAGCTACAACCAACTGTTAGTGTATCTTTAACTCTTTCAATACATGCTTAAATGCCAAATCAAATTATTATTACATTTTCAGTCTCACTTATCTAGCTTAGGATTTAGATAATTGAAAGGATATTGCATATTACATTATCATTTCTGAGGAAGTTATGGTTTACAGATATAATTTCCATGTGTTGTTGAACGATCAGTGATTCACAGAACCACAGATAGAGAACCCAATGAATATCTGAATATGAGCAATGGTTGCCCGTTGCCTGTGTATGTGATGCACACTGGGCTCTGTAGGGAACTCAAGCCTAGTAATACAGTTAGTTGATTAATGTAGAAACAAATTGTTTGTATCCCACCTCTATTCCCCTTGCACCCTTTAACACCTTGGTATATAATATGCAGACATTACTTACATTATTACAATTTTAAACAAAAATTTCTAAGATACAGATTTACTACTCCTCTACTTTTTACTGCATATTAGCTCAGCAATAGGTGAAATGACAACTCTCAACCAGCTTGTTTTCTGTGGTTTATATTGTGCCAACTTCTGATTCTTTGACTTTGTTTATAATACATTCAGCTTCTTACCAGACTCTCAGCTAAGTATTGGAAAGGGTAGGACTGCTCTGCTGCTCACAGAAGTTACCTACATAGAAATTAGATAGATGAGATTAACACATGTATGTTAATGAACATTTCTCTGTAGGCTGTGGACCCTGTGTTAATATACTAATATGCCCATCATGGATTTAAGAGGCCTGCTTCCCTTTATTGTACTAATAAGATATTTATGGGTAGGGAGCTGTGTATCACACTACACAGTTATCTGATCTTTTGCCTCTGGAGAGACAACTTTGAAAACTCTGACGTCAAAATGAAAATAGGCTTCCAGTTGTTACCCAAGCCCTGCTTTGTGCCATTCTATGAAAGGAGTTCAATCCAATTCTGGCAGTCTTTATTAATGAAAAGTCTAAGAACAAAACCAAGAATGATGAGCCTGTGGAGATACTAATGTAGCTAACTGTCAGGTACTTTTGATAAAATAATTGCTGTGTTTATGGTCCTTTCACTAGCACAGGACAAAAGTTGAGTAGTAGTATTCATGGGGACTCTGAGGGATAATTGGTCTTTCTGTATAAATAAGCTCTCATGCATATTTGTAGTTTTCTGCCTGGTATTTATATATATGTATGTTCATTCAGGTTGTGGTTAGATGTAAATATCCTGCTGTGTTGGGCTGTAGAATGTTCTCTGATTCTGGAGTACCTGTAATGCATATGTGCATGATGGGACTGACTGCATCTGTACAGGCCAGTACATCTCACACCTTGTTTTGTTTTTTTTTCTCAAATTCCATGTGGCTGAGCAAAAAAATGTTGTTGTGCTCGTACAACTAAATCAGCTTTGTTTTGGTTTTTAGGTCTTATCTTAATTTTTCTTCTACAGAATTTGTATTTATTTTCTCTGAGGTGTCCCATCTCTAGGACTGTCCTTCTTGTGATATGATTTCTCTTCAGTGAAAGAGCTCATCCATCACTGATTGCCCTGTCCTTTACTGCTCACTTGCAGAAAAATTGAGGTACACAGTGTGAAAGGATTATGAGAACTCACCTTAACCAATAACTTCTGAGAAAAATAACCAGCCTAGACAGTCTGGAGGAATTGCAGAGATCTTTGGCCTCAGATCTGGACAAGACAAGAAGTAATCTCAACAAAAATCAGTTTGTATCATACAAGCTATCCAGTGCCTGGTCCTGAAAATCTAGCATCAGAAATAATTTCTGAAGATTAAATTATTGCTCTTAGTCAAGTATTCCTGTCATACCTCACATTCTTCTAAAATCTGCCATTCAGCTGTCAAAAAATTGGTTTCTTGTTCAGGTCCAAGCTCATTTTGTCAGCTCTCTTTTGTTTCTCAAACAGATTATATACACAGTACGATATCCTCAGAAAGAGGCAATGTAGCCATTAGCACTGCTCATCAGAATGACTTTCCCTGAAATTACACAATTGAGTCTCCAAACTGACTTTTGCAAACAATGCTGGAAAAATATGTTCAGCGCCTCGTCCTATTTTCCTTTTCTTTCCTGTCATCTCTTTGCGACTGTGCTGTCAGATAGTCTTCAGACCTTCTTAATAAGTGTATAGGAGTGCAACACAGTACCTTGTGCTTTTCACTGTCTTCCTCCAAATACCTCTTTTAATCACTCTCAGAGACTCATCAAAAAGGATGCTGAAGTGAATTGTTAGGAGAATGATGTGACTACTCAAACTGTTTTATGTTGGAGGAAAATTGTTTTACAGCAGCTATTTCTGAGAAACAGAAAAAAGCAGAAGATCCATCAGTCCTGGACCTAAGAGGAGTGAAATCCAGAATTAACATTGGGCTGACGACCTATTGTTGCTTCAGCAACATTTTTATTTTAATCTGTGAGGTTCTTTCTGTTATGCCTGTTCTGTTTGGTAGACCTCTGCTACTTCTGTAACCACTTCCTACTTGGACTTTATCATGAAGGTCCTGAGGACATTAAAAAAAAGTAAATTGTCTTCAGGCCACGTCTGTAGGACTGGCTCATAAAACAGATGGTGCAACTTACTGAAAACTGCACTAGAATTCTCTCTTGCCAAAAGTTGTACTGTTGATTTTATTAGCTCTGACAAAGCTAACAAGGTGACTCAGATTACTGCTATTCTCTTGAAATGGAATGTGGCCATATTTGGCTGTAGGACATCCTGCACTTACACGCAATCTAATACAACACTGCACGTTCATTTAATGCAGATGTCATTTGAACACTATAATCCTGAGTGCCCCAGTTGATGGACAGGTTGGTGACTATCATGAAGCATGATGGTTCCCTCTATAAATAGAAAGTGAAAAAGAGGCAGAAGATTTCTTTTCCTTCATCATTGCTTTCCACATTGGAAAAGTTTGATCTCTATTAGGTTTGCTTTTTCACTGGATTTCACAGGACCAGTGGCTTAATTTATATTTCAGGTCAGAGCAAGGAGACACTGAGACTACAGTTTACACAGCAAGATAATATTGAACAGATGACAGAAAACTTGGCCACCCTGAACTGAGATCCACTCCTTTTGGTGGGGAAATGTGGTCTATGAGACAGGTTTGTCCCAAAAACATTCACATCACTCTTATCTGTCTGGAGACTGTAACTATTTGCCAAATGTATTCACCTATTTTAAAATGAGGTACCGGATCATGAATGGGAAGAGAAGGATGATGGCCTATGTGCTGCTTTCCAAGACATAAGATAGCCTGAGGTCTGCTTCTTCCCTTCAGATGTCAACAAGAAGTGCCAGTACTTCTGCTCCAGTATTCTGATGTTCCTGATCTTGCAGGGAAAGAGATTTAAGTACAGCTTCCCTGACTCATCTTTTACTAACAACCCTCCCCAAGGTGAGGCAAGAAACAACATGATTGATCCTTCTGGCTCCAGCTTGGCTGAGGCAGTTCTGATTTCAGCACCCTGCCTTTGTTCCTACACTGTTTTACAGTGAACTTTCACAGATTTTACACCCAAACCTCACATCCTTCCACATCATACTATGAACACCATGTGGCTTCCAAGCTTTATATGCCACTTGCTCATCCTCAAACAGTGATATTTTCAGCAACGATGAAACAGAACAACAGTAACAGAAGTAGCCACATGAACCAAGTTTTTTGTGTTAATTACTGGGAAGGTGTTACCTCTCTCTTTGTCTTAGTTACCCATATTATCTGGATTGGTTTTTGTTCATATAAAGTTTTGACCTAAAATCATCTTAAGACACTCTACAGCGATTTCTATTGTGCATCCATGTGTGCTAGGCATTTGTTTTTTCTTTTTTTTTGATACCCTAGTTACTTGACTGATTAGAATCTGACTTTCAGTGACATGGACATGCACTGTTTCCCAGTGGGTTTGGCATGTTTCTGGATACTTTTTAATAATGGCTGCTCTTCTGATAGTTTATAGTATGACTAAAGTGATAGGAGATCAAGGCTCTAATATTTGTCCCCCTCCTCCCTCCCCTTTCCACTCTTTGACTTCAGACATGTCTGTGTTAATTGTTTTCAGCCTTGGGTCAACCACTCTTGTTTGCCTTTTTGTGTTGATTAAATCCCATCCTCAGCTTTAAAGTGCTGTCTTTAGCTCCACTCACTAACCATTGCAGAAGCATCATGATACCGTCCTTACGTCAACGAGCTATTTCATGCCTGTTTAGTGGTGGAGCTTTGTACAGATAGGTCTTTTAAAGAGGAAGATTAATTAGTTGTAACTGTTTTCCTTGAGATGTGTGTTTAAGCTGTCTGAACAGGTTTATAAGATGGTTCTGCTTCCTTGTAATTGGGCTCATGTGAGTGCAGAATGTCATGTGGCTAGCAAGGGTCAACCACGTTTCCTTCTAGGAGAGCACATGTAACCTGAGATGACTTATAGTAACTTCATCAGTAGTAACAGTTGACATCACGACCTTTTTCAAGAAAAAATGAATGTTTCTTAGCTTAGAAAAATAGTTCCTCTTCACACACTTCAAGTGCTACTATGATCAGGCAATGTATGTCCTCTGCTATGCTATCATTTCCGAATTTGTCATTTTCAGAAATCCAGGATTCTTTCTGATATTCTAAGGGAATAGCGGTAGGAAGACAAGCTCTCTGACTACAGAGCCCTTCTCAAAGAATACCCAATTTTAAATTGCTTTCTTCTCTTGTGAGAAGTCTCAGTGTAGCTCTTCATACAGCAGAGTGAAAGCAAGAAAAAGTATGGAATTATACGAATGTGTAAAGTCCTTGGTACATGTAGTGCATTTATTTTTTACTTTGCCTTTTCTTACTGCTTAATCCAGCTACCTTTAGTGTTTATGCATAGCACAAAATTCTAAAAGTTTTTTGAATGTGCAAAGCAGTACAAAAGTTTTAACATTGTCATTGAAGTCACTCTACTGAAATCAATGGGAGCTAATTACTGAAGCCATTGAAATCAGGATTCAATAAATAATTTTTCTTGAAGTAGTTGACTCTTCTATTTTTCTTTCAAGAAAATTTTATGTGCCTGTATTTGTTTATGTATCATATATGTTACATGAATATGAGACGGAAGACACGTGCAGCTGACATGAGATGCATTTTGGTTTTCTTTGAGTCCTGACTGTATTCTGAATAGCATCATCCTTCTGAATATCTTAGGACTTCAAGTTAATATGCAGTGAGAAGGAACTAGTATGTCCCTAGGGATGTGTGTGGTTTACTTTGGTAATTCACTGTAGGAATACAAATTATATGATGCTGTGTGACCTGCAGCTTTCTTCTGGGTGTGGTGCTTGACAGATTGTTAAATTTCATGCTGGAAATCTTGTAGTAGGCCTCTTTCTACAATATTCTTTACAAAGTACTTTGTTTGTAATTTGATTGAAGTGTTGTCATCATCCCTGCAAGGGATTTCTTCTATTCGCTTTCCTTGGTGGGGACAGAGAAAGACACATGGAAGACAAATTACTTGAATTCATTATTAAATTCATGTCTTTCTTTTAATGGCTTTAGTTTCTTAGGCATAAATTGTGAATGCTGATGGTCACATTCAGTGATTAGAAAACTTGAGTTACAGTATCAGAGAAAGAAGTTTCATGACTACTTTAAAATCCTTTTTTCCTTAAAAGCTCTTTTTACTAAGAGATTTTGATAAATAAAATGTGTGGGTCTTGTCCTCCTGTAGGAGGACTATTAGAGGTAGTGCATGAAACAAAAAATGAAGAGTAGAAACAAGGGGAACCAGAAAACACAGTGTGCAGTCTCCATCGATCCGTGTCACCACACATCCTTGTTCCTATCACACACTGCATAATCAGAAGGGACGACACAATCCAAATCCTTTTTAGTCTGTGGAGGTTACAGTGTCCCAGATGCAGTGCCAAGTGTCATTTTATGAGAACAGGTTGCTGTATTAAGGATATGCACCCATGCATTATGCAGAAGTGACCCAGTAAGTATGCAAATGTCAGGGAAGGAACGATGTATTTATAAATTTTGCTTAGTTTTTTTTCTTAAAAAAAAAAAAAAAAAAAATATATATATATATATATATATATATAAAAGATATCCAAGAGGGTCAGCTTAGCACTGCATAACTTAAGTTTTTTTATGTAGAGGCACTTAAAATAGCAAATACTTATAGCAAATACTTGGCTTATCTATGGCATCTTTTTCATCAGGTAAGTCAGCCTTGCAACATGTCTGTGCATAGTTACATATTGTTACTTGAGTTTTACACATGGATAAACAAACAGAATAGAAAAAATAAATTAAATTGACTTTTTTAAAAAAATAAAATTTAGTTTATTTACCTAGTATCCCATAACACATCATTTGTTGTTTGAGGACTAAGTGTACATCTTCATACTCATTGCTTTTCCTAACCACTGGACATACATCCTCCCTACCAACTTTTTATTCCCTACCAACAATTCAAAGCACAGTTAAACAAGTATGCTGGTATAGATTTCTCCTCAAAAAGCAGTAGTTTCTATAATTATTAATAATGCATTACACTCTGCACTGCTTCTTACCCAAAGGATATCTTGTAATTAGGAAAATACAATTTCTATATGTGCACATGATATGTCACAAACAGGAGTAATTCCTGGAGTGCAATACAAGAAGCAGATTGACAGCATAAAGTAGCAGATTGTATGAAATGAGACCCTGAAAAGCAGTCCGGGGAAGTGAGAAGTATCCAATTGTCTAGAAACTGCCATGTAAGTTCATTAAGTGCTAAGTTTATACAAACTGTTGTTTTGGCTGGAGTGCAGGAGTCAATACCTATGTTTCATGAAAAAATTGTCAGCAAAATGGATGAGTGTTTTATTAAAAGTACTTTTCTACTCGGATCTCAAAGCACCTTTCAAAAGAAAAAGTGCACCAGGAGTTGTGAGTGATGGCTCAGAACATGTCGGTGTCCCTTTGATGCTGCTGTAATAATTCACAAGTTATTTAATACTCAATGTTTGCAGTTTCTTTCTGTTTCAAGTGCTTTTTATTTTTTCATTTCTATCATACAAAGCAGTTTCCTTCAGGATCAGGGGAAGAAGGGAGAATGTACAGTGTGTATGTGATCTCTGCTCTCAGTTACGATGGTCATCTTCACTAACCAGTTTGGAGGAGATGGTACCTCACATGGGTTATACCTTACTTAAGAAGATTAATTCTGTGATACCAGTCAACCATGAGGAGTCTGTTTGTATTAATGTCTCTCTGTTAAATTTAGTTGCTATGTTTGTCTTTGTTCTTAGTTACTAGCAAATGACCAGACAGGAAACCAGGCAAACCAATAAGATTTACTCAGGTTGGTCCCATTTTTCCAGTTGTAATCAGTGCCTTCATTTGTCAAAGGATACTATTGTTTATTCTACTCACACTAAAAATGAGGTGCAGTCTGAACTTTATCGTAGTTTCAGCATAATGTAGGTTTCAAATGAATACTTCTGGTTTTAAACTGTTAAATACCTTGAGTATACTGTGTGCAGACATACTAAGGTGAGTCGTACAGTGCATCTCTCAAATACTTGGAGAGCTGAGTTGTTCCATTTTTGTTCCTAGACAGTGCTCTGTATCCTCTGGAATTTCTCAGTGTCCACTAGATTAGTTTACTAGAAATCCCCAAATTGTTTCTAAAATGTATTTCCAAAATAGATGCATGATGAGTTAGTAGCTTCTATACCTGAACGGCATACATGGTTATTAGGAGTTGCAGTTGTAGAAATGTGATAATCTGTCTCTAAAATTGTGTAGCTTATGGCCTGGTCACTGTTATCTGCTGAAATGACCTGACTGTCCCAGGGTTGTACTGCTAGGGGTGGGAGGTAGGATCTTCTTGTAACAAATTAGAATTTTTCTTGGACTGGAGCTAGAGTGGCTTCTATGGCTGATAAAAAAGATAAAATCCAAACGAAAACAAATTCAGTGACATTGATCTGCTGATAATCCATCCTCTACATTCCTCAGTCTCATCTGTTCCCTGTATGACTGCTGTTGTCAGTGTTCCCTCATTGCAAAGGTTAATCTTTGTATCTAGTACCTATTTAATCTGCATGGATGTGTCTACTGAAGCCTACTTGGATTGCATGAAGAAAATACACTGCTTAGTGTATCAGTAATATGCCTGCAAAATGGGTGAGTTAAAGTATGTAAAGTTAAAACATAAAACCTAAACTTCTCTTTGCATTAAATGGCAAAATCTTAGAGCAGTTCCTAAACTGGTTTTCATTAAATCTGAAGATGATCAAAACTATTTACACCTAGTTTATCTGAGCTTTTTAGATAAAAAATTATATTTTCAAAGCAGCAGAATAATTTATAAAATTTCCTGTACTTTAAAATATTACTAGAACTGTTAATTCATGTTGAAACTCTTTTTACATACTCATATGTTTGGCGTGTGCTTAGAAGAAACAGATAAATTCTCTATACTGCTTCATCTTGTGCTTAGAAGCAATGCAATGTGTGAGAGTCTGGCATGAAATACAAAAACTGTAAATAAATGTAATTTCTAAAGTCCTGACAATTCTAAATGATGTTTGCCAGAACTTTAGCACACCATATCTACAGGAAGTGTGTCTTTACAAGTATTTTGGAAGCTTGATGCTACGTTGAAATTTGTATATAATTTTTAGTTGTGCACATGTTAATAGAAGATCTGTATAATGCAGACACTGTGAATGAAACATATTTGACAGTCTTTCCAAAAGCAGCAGCCACTGGTAGATCTGCAGTAAACCATCCAAAACAAACTGTCACTAAAAACAGCAGTAGGCCACTACATAACAACCACAAGAATTAATTTAACAATTGCAGTGGTTACAGCCTTGTATATTCAGCATTGCACATCCCTGAACCTCACTGTTTAATTTAACTTGACCTCCACAAGTTTTAATAATTCCATCTAGGTATTTAAGTTGGTATGAAGATCTCTCATCTAGATTTCTCATTTTTATTGCCCTAGTTATTGTAGTTGGCAAATAGCATTACCCACATATACTGCAAAAGTACTGAAAACATGCCTGTAGGTAAGAAATTCCAATATCTCTCCAGTATGGGAAAGATTAATCTCAGACATTAATTACTGTGCAAAATGAAATTCTGAAGTTATATAATCTATTAGTCTTGGCAGCAGTAGATTTAGAAATATTTAAAGAAAAAAAGGAATCTGCAAAGAAAAAGAGTCTAAAATCTCAATTGTATTAACATACATTCAAAAGTTCTGTAACACAGGTGAAGTGAGGAAATAACAGATCAGATGTTTTGCCAGAAAAAAAATGGTGTCTTAGCAAGGAAAAAAAAAAATCAAGATGGAAAATTCACATTATAGACTACTAACTTTCAGTCTTGCTCTGGTAGTCACAAGTGTGTTTTTGATGTTGTATAATTGGAATGTTTTTCAAAACTGCAAAAGTAGCAATATTAGTTTCAGTGCAAAGCAACTTTAACATTTCATCTGTCTCATAGGACATTTATAGAGATATGTGGCCTAAAAGAGGTGGGGTTTCGTTTCCGGAAGTCTTGGAACTTTGAAATGGTGAAGTTGAAATTTAAGCCTGCTACTGTGAGCTTGTATTGTTTTTCTAATCTTCGTCTAGTCTGGGTTTTAGATGGGCCTTCAATAGCTGCCCTTGGGAATCCTATTCCACACTCCAGTGAAAACTAGTCTTTTTCAACCCTTATTTTCTTTGCTTGGTTTTCTTTGTTAAGTCAGTTTAAGTCCTAAAGTCCCCAAAATGTTTTCATTGTTTCCTTGTCATTTATGTAAGTCCAGAATATTCCTAACTGAA